>NC_134511.1:21460157-21766407 GCF_027942865.1 Odontesthes bonariensis
AGGCACAACATGTGATGTATGTGGGTTGCATTATGTATGCCACCCCATGGGTGGGCGCTGTGCCATGGGGTAGTGCCAATCACAAAAGAGTGTATGCGGTGAACTCGTCAAGCAGTAAAACTAATGACCTGTACTTGCAACAGTAGTGGGTTCATGTTTGTTCCTCCGTCTCAGATAGAATAACATCTAAAGTGGAAACCCATGGACATAACAGCAGCTGCATTAGTTGTATAAATGGTCATTTTGTGGTGTCTGGAGCAAAAGTCATTGCAAGGTCTGGTATCTTCCTCGAGTGCACACACCCACGGAAAGGCATACAGTCACAACTCAGTTCAGTATTGACAAGAACAGTTTTCAACACTGCCCTAACAGCGAAAAACAGCATAGTTAAGATCAAATTTAACAGAAAATATGAACAATGACATCCATAGTCCCGTCAAATATCATTAGCTAGCCAAGGTGGTGCTTATCAGAGCCTCAAAGCCTGCAGGATACAGTGTAATACCATCACACCATATTCTCCAAGTAAGAAATAGAAGTTGTTGTTCTGTGCTTTTGAAGCCTTTAGTGCACTGCAGGTTAGCAAATCACAGGTGACATTAGGACATATTTAATTGGCTTGGTTTGGAGGTCAAGAAAAAAAGGTGGTTATTCAACAGATGCTGTGTGTAGCTAACCAGCCTGCATGTACCTCGAGGCGCTCAACATGCTGTTTATGCCTGTGCCTGTTCAAGCGTGCGTAGCTGGACCATATCCTGAAAAGATAGGACTTGTAAGCAGGAAATACAAGGTAAGATGCTGGAAAGAGGCCGTGTGCTCTCGATAGAACATCAATACGCCGCTATTTAAATGATAAGTAGTTTCTTCTGCTGTATTCAGGTTTAAGATATCCCATATTGGCACTATAAAATCAGGTTCCATTTTGTATTGACTGTGTGAATCTTTGCATCCCTGTGATGTTTGCTCAGCTACTTAAGAGTCTCTAGGAGTTCTTCTCTGTTACTGTCGCAATAGCAGTTTTGTTGGGCTGCTTTCAACAGACTACCCAATGGTAGAGAGAGAAAAGAACATCCCTGAATTTATTCCCAGAGGTCCAGGAGGTAAGACAACAGGGCTCTCCTTTGAAATGCTGGTGAAATAGAGATGAGCTGGCCCTCAACCCAAAGAGTTAAGAGGAAGGAGAGAAAAAAAAGTTTTCTTGGGGTTTTGGTTACTATAGTGTGCAGCCCCAGCACAATCCTGTCAAAGTTAAAGGAGGTGGCTGAAGGCAAATTCAACATAGTTGAATTTATACAAATGAAGGAGCTCATCTGAGGACCCCTTTGTGGACATACAGTATACAGCCTGTAATTTCACACTTCGCTTATTCTCTTGTTTTGTTCATCTGTTTTTGTTTTGTCCAATATTTGGATCTTTGCATTTAATTGCATTACATCCACAACTTTAAACATAAGTCGCATACAAAAATGAGCACACAATTGGTTCGTTGTTGCACTCTTTCTAATATACTTGGAAAAGTCATTAATATTGAATGCCCAAAGGTGGCACACAATAAGTAACACAGATTATGAGGTTCCCAGATCTAACTGAGGTTAGCTTGACAAAAAAAAAATAAAATAGTTATATGCACTTCAAAGTCTGACCTTAAAATCACCTCACGGAAAAAATGTCAAAAATACTGAAGAGTTTCTCTTACACACACTGATGGAAATACATGCACACACGACACATGTGCACACACTAATCCACAAACCCTCCCTCCCAAATATTGCCGAAGGACTCTACCTCCTCTGTGTTATCAAAGCACCGTCTGTGAATCCCGCTCGCTTTCTGTCTCGCCCTCTTTGTCTCGCAAACCTCCCAGTGCACGTACACACATCAATATGCCGGAGGTGTCACAGCAGGATTTAGGCACATAGGCAGGGCGGCTCAGATCTCTGTATTGATCCAAATGGGAAAAGGGTTGCAGGTTCAACTCCAGGTCACCCTAAGGGTTACCAATGAGGTTGCGGAGACAGGGAAGAGTCTTTGGAAGTGACGACATCATTGGCATGGCAATGATGGAGGGAGATTATGGGATGTTTCACCAGGTCAAAGAGGAGAGAAGAAAAAGGGAATCTTATCAGGTTGGTGATTGGCAGCAGTGATTATGTTACTCAGTATGTATACAGATGTGTACAAGTAGGCCCACATGCTGGGTTGAAGGAGAGCTTGACATAAAGTTTTCCCACAATACACATACAGTAGACATGCCACACACAATACAAGTCTGCACATGGTATACAAGTGGCTGAGATAACATCAAACTCGTAAGCAATTGAAATACGGCAGATATTTATACATATATATATACTGTATATGTATATATATATATATATATATATATATATATATATATATATATATGTATATCATCTCAAGAAAGAGGGTTCTCACATGTGAAGGTATAAACAGGTATAAACAAAAAACAAAGAGGAATATTTCACTAAATGTCAGCTGTGATAAGGACAGCTGCTGTCAACTCCCAGTGAATATCTAATGATCCTGAGTCTCTTCCTCTTTTTCCTTTTTTTGTGTCCGCCTTGAACTCAGCAGGACATGCCTATGCTCATACACACACTCGCAGTACTCATTCAGAGTGACTGGGAATTATGTCTTTGTGAAAAAGGTAATGAAGCCTACAGCACAGTACTTTCAGGAGACGATACCTCACATGGTGAAGTTAACAAAACCACTAAGTTGAGCCTTCACCGTGGACTAATGCTGCTCAATTAAATAGTTTTGTGACATTGCACGCAGATAAGGATGAATGTTTACCAACACATACTGATGCTGAAATAGCTACTGCTCTGTTATGCGACCGCCTGCGTTAGACTGCAGATGCTCAGAACACATTTAACTACCCTCCTTAGCAGTTCAATTTGCGGCTTGTCTGTCTCTGCTTCTTTTCCACCACCCTTTTCAGCACCGTCTCACCTCTCTTACTGTTCTCATGACTCACTTTCATCAGTATCATCCTGCTCTCTGCCGGCTTATTTTCCACTCCAACACTTTATACCATCTTTAACAAGGCCTGTGTTATCATATACAGGAGTTTCATGGAAATAAAAAAAAACACTTTAGATTGCACAATGATGTCTCACTTGCAGTTCAAGATAGAAGTACCGTTAATCTAAATGCATAGGGCTCATTACACAATATGGTTGAATCATACATAAACATATGAGCTGTAGTCAGATCACAGGGAGGTTGTTGGTAGTTTGTTCCGCAGGTTTGTTCTCCAATAAACAAGAAAAGGTTTTTCTGTGGTCAAGAACCTTTGATGTGTTTGAGCTGCAGGAGGAATCAGAGTGTCAGATCTGATCTGATCATGTAACTACACAAGAGAAAGTTCAGCAAAACCAACCCATTTTCACTTTGAGACGATTAACTTCCAGTGTTTATTGTCTCTGGGATGACTGAAGTGGCTGGAGACAAACACTTAATGAGACAAAAAGAAGCCATTTACTCAAAATCTAATGCTGTATTTTTCTGAGAGGCGAGGAGAGGAGGATCATATTAGATACTTTGACAGATTTACTAGCTCATGGCAGTGGAAAAATTTCCACTGTTACAGTTTCCTCATCTAACAGGAATAAATGGAGCTGAGAGACAGGGTGAGAAGTAGAAGGGGAAGCGAAGAGCATGCAGCGATGAAAGCACATCCACAGGCAGATATCTGCATAGGAAGATAGAAGAAGAAAAGTACAATGCTGTGAAAAAAAAAGTTTTAGCAAAAGTTTTAGCAAAACTTTAGATGTTTAGTTTCCAACATGCATTTCCATTAGGGAGGCGACTGTTTTGGTTAAATTCAAGCTGCAGTATTATGCTGAATCCTACAATGTCCAAAACGAGTGAAGGTAAGCTCTCCGTGAGCACTAAAATAACAACCTGCCAAATACTTTGAAAACTGCTGCTGTTTTGAACTAAAGGGATGTCAAATCACATACAGATTTGATGAGGATTTTTTTTCTGTTCACTGTACTTTACATGGAATTAACTGTCAACAATAAAATAATCATGGTAAGAAATATATTTATACTATACAAGTCGAATTCTCTACATAGAGCATCTATGGACTGCATTCTGCATATATTGCTTCATTTTTCTTCTCACAAAGTGGCATCTATTCCCATACTTAAACATTAGAAGCAGATGAATGACTGGACATATATACCATAATCACAATAGACAGCTACCATATTTCACTTTTGCTCGGTAACCCCCAAGTGAAATGGATTTCTTTCAGAAAATTCAGCTCTCTTGTGCTTTTGTGCCAAACCAACAATAAGAGCTGATATAAGTCAGTCATATTCACCTTAATCAAATCCTGCAAAACAAGACTCCTTGCATGCTTTTGTACAAAAAAGGATACGTAAGTCTGCACAATGCCAAAGTGTGAAGCAATTTGCACTAAGAAATAGGAAAATACCAAGCAACACTGATGGATATGAGGGAAATATGGAGTGAAGACTCTGCAGACTTTATAAAAGGAGTTGAACTTTCACTGACCTGCGGCATTGTACTAAAACCAGATCGAGTGGGATGGAGCAAAGTGAAGTTTTCTCATAAACAAAAATATTTCTTATCAAATGCTTTGTGGGTATCCTTGAGGTCTAACAAACATGATGAATGCAACTTTAATATGTTTATATAAATCATGAGAAAAGTAGATTGCTTTGATAAATCTGTTAATATTCATACATTGCATATGTATGGTATTGCTTCATCTCCTATAGGTCAGTGGAGTAGTGTAATACCATTAGCAAGAACTTGGATTGCATTACCTGTGTGTGCATGAACATGCATGAGCATCATAGCATTACATCATGAGCATTACATGTGACAAGGGCAGCTGTAGCTTATGGGGGAGAGCAGTCGCCCACCAATCGGAAGGTCGGGAAGGTCGGGAAGGTCGGTGGTTTGACTCCCACCTTCTGGGCTACACCCAGGCTGCATGTTGAAGTACCTTCAACTCATGGCCGTATTGCATCATTAGCATCAGCCACTTTATTCAGTTGGCTTGGCTTCCATATTTGTGGAAATAATATAAGGAAGAAGGAGAGAAGATGAAAAGCATCAAGGGGAGAAACAGAGTTGATAAACTTCAGATAACACAGGCTGACTGGGAGACGGACACACAACATGAAAAGAGGGAAGAGTTCTGTGATAACATTACACCCGTGGGTATGAGCTTGAAGATGAAATGTGTAGTGTGGTTTTCTCGTATCTTCACTGGTCAATGCCAGCAGAAACTTAAAGCTTCATTCTTCTCCGACATGTTCACCAAAAACAGAAACTCATACTCGTCATTTCTTTTAAAAAAAGCCACTGAACATTCTCCTATGCTGGTTTGGATGTGGCTGGAGGGACTTCTGATGGTAACTCTGGGAATTCTTTTACATCTGTTATGATGCATAACCATGGCAACAGGGAAGTTGTTAACCTTTTGGAGCAGCTAACCGAGCTTTCCAAAGCCTAAATAATGCCTGGAATAAGACCCCAAATCAAGATAAGTTGAAGAGCAGGAACAAAATGAAGAAAAGGTGAAAAAGGGTTAAATAATTTCTTCCCTCAATCATCATAGGAAGTGTGAGATCACTGGCAAATAAAATGGACAAGCTCACAAACAGCATCCTGATGAGGACACAGCAGGAATATCAGGAAGACAATATATTTTGTTTTCTTGGAGACATGGCTGCAGGGACAACTCTCTCCTCAGCTTTAAGACTATACAGGCAAACAGAGACTGCAGACAGAGAGGTAACAGTGAAGGAGGAGGATTACAGTGCTTCTTAACAACAGATGGTGTAATCCTGGACATGTCACTGAAACCCCAGGTGCTGAACTATTGGCTGTAAGTTCCCGTCAATGCTGTCTACTGACAGAGTTCCCCGGTGTTACCTGTCAATGCTCTATGTGCACTCATCAGCTAAGTTGTTGCCAAGCTACAAAAACAACACCCCAACCCATTGAGGGCGACTTCTGAAGAAATGTACCACATCTTCCGCTCTGCTACACCTCAACTTTCTACACGTTTGTCAGCTGATTTAAGTTTCATTGTGTTATCTGCAGCAATCAATTTGTTTAGAAAGATTTCAATTAAGTTTCACCTGATAAATGCAAAGCTTGAGCTTCTAATAGAGCCCATACACAGGTCAGGTCATATTTACTATGTAATTTACTATTACAGTGGCTATCTCTTGTGCATCAGTTTCAATTGTCAAATTGCAAGTCAAAAATGCTTATCTAGGCACTACAGAGAAACCAAAGGGATCACTGAAGTGAATAAATGAAAAACAAACACACTTCCAGCACCATCAAAATTGTAAGGAACAAGGAGAAAGGCGGTGAAAGAAAAGAAGAGGTTGGGACAGAGTGGGGCTGTCTCTTGTTTTCATATAACACACAATAACACGCATGCCAAAAATGGCATGTGCCCCATATTATGTTGAACATCTGATGGGTTCACATTACACTAATTAAAACTGACAATGACCATTTTCCCTCATCAGATTGCACTCATGAGATTGCAATCACATGCACATTCATGCGTGGTTATCTGCATGGATATACAAGTATGTACAGAACATATATCAGCTACATGTAAATACAGACCAACACACACACACCCATACACAAATATAAGGACAGCTTGCACATGTCACTATTCTATGTCTCCACAGGAGGAACAATGACAGAGACAAGAGTGACCTTTTCCAAAAAATGATAGGTAATTTCAGATATATAGATTCTACATAAGACCACATCTACTTCAGTTCGTGATGAATTGCTTATAATTAAAAGCTCATTTGTGGAGCTATCCTTATAGATATGATCATGTAATAGAATAGAAATTTTGACATGAGATGGGTGAATAATGGGTGAGTCATTTAGTTAGAAACTTGCACAACCATTGCTGTAGAGGAATCTCAGTAACTCTGGATTTGTCTTATCGGTGGGTCTTTAAATAATTGAAGTCAAAGGCTGAATATAGCAGCATGATCCATTTATCCTAAACATAGCAGAGCTGTCATTTACGTCAAACTGTCATTTCCCGACTGCTGTTTTCTCCCTCTCCTCATAGGTAGTCTTCCATCTTTAATCATTGCTCACCCAGGCCATTTAGCTTTTCATTATATACACAGTAGGTTGAAAATGAGGGGAGCACAACATGTGCACTACAAGACAACCTCACACACTCACACAGACAGTCAATTTACAGGCACTCACAGAAACAAACAGATTCTATGTGGTATAGAAAGAGACTGTGATGTTGCAGAGAATTTTAAATGCAATGAGAGTGAGAAAAATTAGCATCACCTATTCATGTTTCCCATGGTTTGTCTTGGTTTGTATCTCATGGAAGATTTTACATGACGCACACCTGTAGGCACACATCTGCAGAGCCCTATGGTCCATAATTAGACCTCAATATGGAACGAAATACTGTTCCCAACAGTAGTCATCAACTATTGACAGCACTCAGGCTGACGTTAATTGCACATCCTTGACATTTAGACAGCTCAGTACTTACTCACTAAATACACACAGAGATGCACACACAAACATCTCTTCACAAGTCTGTCACATTGCCCTTGACTGTCTGAAAAATATCTCAGAGTGCATATATAGTGTAGTTGACAGATATACATTTGTGGCAGGCATTCAGCCAGTGACCCAGAATAGCTGAAATGAAATATTGATGTGAAGCCAGCACCAAGACAGATGTCAGAACTGCTAGTGTTCTTTATCAAAAGTGAAACAAGAAAATTTTTCCAAAAATAGTAACTTTGACGTAAATGTAGGGTAAGTATAGAGTAAAAAGCTGTAGTCATAGTTTCAGTTATCACTTTTAAAAATAAAATGAACAAATAATAGTCATTCCTCATTTTAAGCATTCACTGCATTCATTCTTGCCCACAGCAAGAATGAACGGCTGTACAGTTCAAACCTCTGACTCAACACATTGTAGTTTAATAACTTTGACATGGGGAGGGTGTGCACTGTTGTCTATCATATTGAGCATCTTTTGCCGCATTTTATTTTTGAAAAAAATCCGTTTCAGGGGCTCCAGAGTAGTCCACAACACAGAGATGGCCTTCTTTTATCAGTTTGTTAAGGTTATTTAAGTCACTGACTCTGAAGTTGCTTCCCAAGCAGATAACTCTTCACCACAGATTTATAGAAGATATGCAACAATTTGCTGCACATTGAATGACATAACCTGCACACAGGCCCGCCGATAGGGGGAACAAACGGGTATTTTGTCCCGGGCCCAGGAATGGAGGGCCCCATGAAGTTGCGATTAATTATTGTATGTTTCCTTCAAAATGTGTTGATTTGGGGAAGAAAAGTGCTTTATTTGCATTTAATAAATGACTTCTGGATCGTTTGCCTTCATTGCCCTTAAAAAAAGGGCCAATAACCCCCTATCACCCCTATTCCAAAAATGATTTGGTCTTTGATTACGGAGAAGAAAAAAAAAACATCATTTGACCATAAGCGGTCATTGCGCGTTAGTCGAAATGCACAAATCAGGAGCGCAGAAAAGAAAAGAAAGACGAAAAAAAAATAAATGCCTCTCAAATATGTCCAAATGTTTCAGGCACGCACGCCAATCAGGCTGAATTGATTTGAGAATCATCCCCGGTCAGCTGAATGACAGCCAGTGTAACACGGCTCTGGTTTAACCTTATTTTGTTTAAAATAAGCCAGTATAGACATGGCAACGTGTGAAATTGCCATTTAGATAGAGTTTAATGTAACGAATGGGTTATAAACGTGACGTTTTGGGATAGCCTGTAACTTTCGTTTAGACTGATTTAACTTGACACTCGCCAGATGAATGGGCTCCGCCTTGTTCCCCGAACATTCTCAGAAAGTTCAGCGGACATACACGCGGGTCTGGCGATAAATAAAAGTACCCTTAACATGATTCCCTTGGTCAAGTGAAAAATGGTTGATGAAATGTGCAGTTTATGAGCTCTAAATGAATAAAATAGCGTGAGTTTTATTGTGGTAGGATTTTGAAAGCCACAACTCCACTCAGTCCATATCCATATCCAGGCAAAGTGGTAAATAATCCTTTTGGTTTATCCGCAATAAATGGGCGTGTCACCCCGATCAGATGACGTGTTGTGTTTGGGAGCTGAGCCAGGGAATTCTGTGTTTGTGGTTGGGACTCGGGAGTATGACAATTTTGGCGTATTCTTGGGGGTTTTCCCGTCATTTAAGGGTAGGAGAGACTGGGAAAGTAGAGGTGGGTGTGGGTGGGTTGCTACGGGGGGGGGCCCATTCAGAGAATTTTGTCACGGGTCCAGCCAAACCTGTCAGCGGCCCTGCCTGCACTTAAAGTAGAGTCTGCTCTGTGTCTTCTTGTAGAACTAGTTTTGCGTTTCCAGTTCACTCTGTTGTCCACGTGAAAACCCTCCTTCATCAGAGTTAAGTGAACAGAGTGAAAGTACTATCCCCTGTGGTGGTCCCCTGCAGCCAACCACCTTCTGAGATACACATCCCCTCAGTCTTACAAACGGTGATCTGTTTGTCAGATAATCCAGGTGATTGTGGATGCTTTCCAACTTTTATTTTCTTTCGTGTGGAGACTGAAATTTATTAAAAGCACTGGCGAAATCAAATAACTTGATCGTCACAGTGTTGTATGCTTTGTCCAGATGAGAAAAGGAATCTTGAACTAACTAGATTATAACATCTTCAACATTAACCCCAGGAGGATAAGCAAATAGTAGTGGGTCCTGAAAGATGCTTTTTTGCTTGTCTAGGATAATTAAATGTATCCAGGCTTTCATAATGTGGGACGTTAAGACAACTGGTCTGTAGTCATTGAGGGCATCTTAAGATTATGTTGAACAACAGTGCTTCCAGTCAGGCAAAATCACTAAAACATGAAGTTTAAATTGATCCAAGCTCAAAATTCTCGATAACTGAAAGATACACACAGGAGCTTTTAAATATGCTTCCCAAGACCGGACAGTTTGATGTGTGTAAGTGCTACTCATTGTACAGGGATTTGCATGAATGCCCAATAGAGAAAAATATTTACCTTAATATGTGTTTTGTACTAGTATCAAAGTAAACAGGCCCAAAATATCACTTTGGAATAAAGAATAAGAAAAATAGGGAAATATACAATCAAGTAGAAATAGCATTCCTACAATCAGAAAAAAGTTCATTACAGCAACAATTACTTGGGAAAAACTCACAAAATCTAAAACCCATTTCCAATTGCAAGGCTAACTTCAAAAGAGTTCACATGAAACAAAATACCAACACAAAGTTTTCTTTCTACAGTCTTGCCCTTCTTTTGTTCCAGATTCTCTCACATTAATGACTCAAGTGCACCTGACAGCAGCAATACTAATGATTTGGAAGTATCTATAGTGACACCTTTGACTAATGACCTGGCATAACACATGATATGTGAGTGTGTGTGTGTGCGTACGCACGCACATGTACACATGGGCTACGTACCATTCCTCATCTTCTCATTACTCCTAAAACCTTTCATTCTTCTTTGGAGAGGAAGATGCTATTTTCAGACTATGTATTTCCATATTTCAGATCTTAGCACTGGTAATAATATATACCCAGACACAGTCCGTGTGGGTGTGTGTGTGTGCACATGAATGCCTGCCTGACATCTCCGGTAAGTACACAAATACCTATGACATATTCACATTCATTAAAACAGTCATCACAACTGTGTTGTGTCAGGGTAAATTCTGATTCATGTGGCATTTTCATCTTCTCGGGTTAAGAATACATTTGGTAATTTGTTGTGAATAATTGGCTTTGGCTTGAATTAACTATAACAAGGTTCAACATATTTTAAAGTAAATGTCTAACTTTCTTGTACTTCTACTGTGAAAAGATTGAACAAAAATGTACACTTACTGCGTAACTATTTTTAAAGCTAGATATCAGTGGCATATCAGTGGCATAATCACTCTGCACTCAGTCTTATGTCTGCAAATGATAAACAGCCAGGTCAGGATATCATTGAGAGTCATTTAAGAAACACTGGTGAGTAAGGATTGGCCTCAGCGTCACTGAAGGTTTATCCGTTTCTAATCACAACTCGCCCCCATTCCCAATACATCATATACTGACACTTGGTCAGGAGCCTCCTGAGTCAGTTTTGAATGCAATGGTACCCCCCCAAATGGTACCCCCAAAGACCAGCTTTTGGACAGAGCTGGTCTCAAGTAGCCAGATACATTGCAACTGTAATGTGGAAAATGTAATATTCTAAAAGGTTGTTTTTTTTATCATGAGCCATGATGAATTCCTAGCCTAAACCAAGTATTAATGAGATAGTATAGTGGTAGTACTTTGTAATACAACGAAAAACTGTCAGGGTCTAGTTTGGACACAAACACAAGTTGGTAGGGAATTGTGTGTCTGTCAACCCTCTCTTTGGGGTCCGTGTAACTTGTTGGTAACCCAGCCCTATACCATGATGTTTTTCGGTTGCCTTTTAATGTCACGGTGGCCAGTGCATCACCTATCACTGCAGAAGGATAACTAGCCACATGCAGCTGTAAAGCTATTTCTTGTTTATTAAAAAGTGACAACAGAGAGGTACCATGTGAACTGAAAGATGGGAATTAGAAGGTGTTTGCCTAAACTCAGTGAAACATATTGGCGGGCATAAGAACAAAAAGTCTGTGTAAATACTAAACAATGCACACCTTATTTTACACTATAGTGTACACAAAGCCCATGCTGATTTTCATACTAAACACTCTTTTATAAATTGCAATCAATGAAAAGAACATCAGCAGAGGTAGCTGTTGGGATGGACTTTATCTAATTGTGTTTAAGCTGATTTGTCCTTGGAACACAAAATATATTAATATATAATACATTTGTGAAGATAGACGGCAAGGCTCATTACTACTTTCAACCTGATTACCTTGCAAAGTTCTTATAAAAGCTATTCAAAAGGCATCTTAGCTCGTAATAGAGCTCCAAAAGTGAAAAACCGAAGGACTATAGCAAGGCTTTAGTATTTACTAATCAATTGAGAATATTTTTGAAATACAGTGAAGAAGGAGAAATGTTCTCTAAAGACTGAATGACAGTGAATTATTGATATACTACAGATTAGATCTTGTAGCAAGGATGTTTGTAGTCAGTTTTATGATAAATGTGCTGAGATTCCCTTTTATCTCAGTTACACCAGATATGAAAGTGATCGCAATTCCCAGATACTTTCCAAATGAAAAATGCACCAGTGCAGCAGTGATTGTAAAACCTATTAAAGAGGAAGGTAAAGTGTCAACTTATTAAAGTGAGGAGTCTACTTACTTGTTTGCTAATTTATGGCACATTTACTTTCCACTAAAATGTCACTACATGTGTAGCCAGCAATAAAAGAAAAATCACAAAAGCTGTGCCTTTTTGCCCTTCTTAATATAAAGTAGGTCAGTGATTCCTACCTAAAGATGAGCCAAATCAAAGAAAAAAAAATAATAATAATTCACATTACAGAGGTTGTCAAAATTTAAGATGCAGATGTACAAAAACAAGAAATTTGGGGAAGGATGAAGTACATTTAACTCTGCTGTTACACACAGGGGAACGCTGTGATCAACCAGCTTAGCTGAACTGTGTTTCCATCTTTATGCAGCTATTCCTCTGGCACCTGTTTGAGCTCCAGTGCATTCAGCAATTGAACATGCTTCGAGAGGAAATTATGTCTTGTTATATTGATGTTGATGTTTATTTATCAAGGTTATCATTTGCTGGGCTTCTTTATTTTCAGCCTTAAAAACATGGAATACCTTGTCTTTGAAGGTGGGCTCACTCACCTTTAAGATGATTTAGTGTCAAAGAGATAATTCTTGCATACAAAACGTGTTGGATTGTAAAAGTACACACTGTTCCCAGCCTGAACAAACCTGCATTTCAAGGTTGTTCTTCCATTCAACAGTAGGCATCAGTTGGAGATGTTATTACCCTAGTAAAAACCCAACTGTTACACCTGGCATCTCACCTCTTGACAGAGTTGTGGAAGTTCAAAAAGGCTAAGATGAAACTATCAGCCGCCTGTCCATCTCAGGAAAACTAAGAGGAGCTAAGAGGAATATTTGTAGTATTCTTCTCTGTGGGGGGGCATCTGAAACAAAGCTTTTAAAGGTGGAAACTTTGCTGAGCAGGTACTTTGGTGCCACTCTTCCGCCATATTTTTCATGGCCAATAGCTGCTTGCTACTCAGTTAAGGTTCAAAACATTACATATTTACAACTTCTTCAACAGAGATGCTCGTGTATGAAACAGTGTTCAATCCATGTCTCAATAGGAATTTAATTTTATGATCTGGCCTATTGAAATCACGTTCCTGTCCGTTTGCATTGTAACTTTTTAGTTTGATCAATCAGCCTCACCTTTTATGGAAAATGTCATACCTAGCATCAATTATGTGTGTGTGTGTGTGTGTGTGTGTGTGTGTGTGTGTGTGTGTGTGTGTGTGTGTGTGTGTGTATGTGTGTGTATACATGAATGTATAAATATAAATATATTCATATATGTGTACCCGCTTATCTTATGTAACACATTAATAAAACTTAAACTTGTGTAACGCGAACACAGGATTTGTTTTCTTTTTTTTCCTCCCAAAATCACTAATCTACAGTATGTCAGTGTCTCATGAGCACAGCTGGTGTACTATCAAAGAGCTTGATAACCATCTGTCTGATTTTAGTAGCAGAGGTATGGCTGGTGTCATAAGGCCTTAATGAGGTTTTTAGACAGGTCTTCAATATAAATGGAATGACAGAGGGAAACCATATGAGTCCCATTCACTTCCGACTCACACTTTATGGGCAGCAGTTAGTCTAACAGTTTGCTGACAGCTACACATTTCTGCTGTGTTTTCTCATCTTGTATATATGGCTTCTCCTTTATTCATTTTCTATCCATGCCTACTCATACATAATATTGTGCTTTCTCTTTCTTTATTGCCCCATTCTTTTAGTCTACATCCACCTTCCCGTAGTTGAAAACCATATCCTCCTTAGTACATATTTCCTTTTTCTTATGTCAGCTCTACTGTAATCTTTTAAAGCTAAACTCAAGTTCTCCATCTTACAAGTTCCTTTTTTTTTTATCCGCCCTCACATCCCCACTTCTCTTTCAGTGCAACATCTCTGATGTGGATAAGATTAGACTTGTGGTTTAGACTTAGCTGTTTACGTTTAACTGAATGATTTAGGCACTACAGTTAGACTCGTGTATAAACACTCAGCTGATTCAGTGTGGATCTACATTTCAACCAGCAGTTGTCCAGAAGGCGTAGCTGAATAAACACTCAAACCAAGCCTAACACCTTACACTTCATTGCCCCTCTGGCTACCTGCCTGGTCGACTGTCTGCTTGGCTCCTAAAATCATCACCTGCTACTAAACAGCTGTCCATACCCAAACACACAAGAAACACACAGCTGCTGCATAAAGTGGGTACATGTCCACATCTGCATATGGTTGAACACACACATATACACACATGCAAAGGCACTATGCACACAGCTGCTGGCCACACCTGGTACTCATACTCTGGACTGAGAACGTAGGCTTCATCATGTGACCACTGGACGCAGCTGCATCGCACATGTGCCTACTTCATCAGCATGAGTTGTGGGACAGAAAAGGGCAAAGAGAGACACCGATTAATTCAGATAGAAGAAAGACGCAGCCTGGTATAATGAGAGGGGAGACAAAAGAGCTAGAAACAGGCAGACCAATGATGGTGGTGTAAGAAGGGAAGGAAAAAAATACTGTGCTGAGAAAACAGTGAGAGTAAAACACAGCTCTGACAATAGACAAAGACGGGACTAAATCAGAGCCAGACTCGGTATCATCTCACTTCCTTTAATCGAATCTACAAGTTTTTGGAACACAAGTTTTTAATTAGTTTAGATACTGATTTCTATTCCGGGCAGTGTCACAGGTCGACAGATATTGGCTGACAATTCCATCATTCTCTGATAAATAAATACAAATGGGATCCAATGTCTCACGTTACTTTCAAAAAGCAGCTCGATACAAATTAAATTTGACGGACAGGGCATTGTTCCAATATTCTGCAGATAAGGTCTATCCGAATGGCTTCATTTATCAGAATTGTGGTATTTTGCATTAAGCTTTGTATCAAGGCTGCTGCTTAATAATGTTTCCTAATTTGAGTCTGTCTGTGCTGTTGATTTCACAGAAAGAAACAGACACCACATGAAAGGACACATTATCTCCAGTGTGTATGCGCGGGAGAGGAAAAAAGAACAAATAATATAAGCTTACTCAAATAGCTACCGTTTGCACAGAGTCTAAACTGGGCTGGGTGCACAGATTTTTCTCACCAGGGGGAAGATGGCAGTTTGGTGTTTGGTAAATACGGGCAACGCAAAACGTGTTATATCGTGAAAAAAATTCTAAATTTAGCTAGAAAATGCAAGACGGTGCTCTTTAAGTTCAGCTATGTCGCTTATTTTTCCAAAAACCCACAGTTTTTGGCATCCTAAATCTTACACCCAGTGAATGAGGAGTTGTTTACCAACATTGTGTCTGACCAAAACACAATATGCATGTATTTCGGGTCTAAAAACATGAGCTCTCGTAAATCATTTGCAAACCCATTTTTTTCAAAATTTGGGAATCACTTCTTGTTTATACCTTCGGTATTCATCTCTGTCTTTTCCACAGCATACACAGGTGGTATCTTCCACAAAAGGCTTACTCTAGGCCTTTGTAAATGCACAAAGCATCATGTCGTGTTTATCTACTTTCATTTGTAAAATGTCTTTTATTCTGAGTCAGAGGCTGCTTTGGAGGAGGGGGAGTTTTCCAGCTGACTTGTTTTCTAACATGAAGACAGCAAGGAGGTAACAATAACCAGGACTCACAGCAAGAGAGGAAGAGAGGGGAAAAGGGAAAAGAATTTCACTGAGCGTTTGTGATGTTTTCCCTCCAGCACTGACTTAGAGAGCATCTACACATCATAAAATCTGAAAGCGCAACTGAGACAAGTTCCCCATCTACACCATATCACACATTTTAAGGCTTACTTGTTTTGCTCTCTTTGTCTTCCAACTTTCCTCTCTTGCTCAAGCTTTAGTTTTTACCATCTCCATAGTCTCCGTTTTCTCTTGTCTTTTACTTTACCATGCTTTCCTCTCCTTTCTGCTCGCTCTGCTATTAAATATCAAACTTTCATCACTACAGAATTACTGAATATATTTCTGTTCCACTCAAGGAAAATGCAGCTTACAACAGCTTAGCCACAGACAGGTGAGGTCAGTGGAAAACATCTGGCCATTGATTCTCACATTATGATTTCTATCAGTTTTTCATAATAACAGAATGGGGCAGCTCAGAAAAACTGGGACATGTTAAGCCAGCTGCTAAACAGCTCTTTATGCAATATTGACTTTTCATTTTCTCCTTTTAGCAATTTCTAAGGCGCCACAAACCACCAAATGCTCCATTTTATAATGGTTGAGTGTTAAACTCTCTCATGGAATTAACTGAACTCATTGTTGCTCTTCTGAGGATAAGAAGTTTTTTGATATTACAGTGCAAAATATTGCGATCCAACATCAGTAAATGTCACAAAGACGTTTCCTCTAATCTAAAAAACCCAAATGGCACAATCATTGCCATCATTAGCCAGTGCCCTCTGACATCATGGTTATGGGTCATAAAAAATGGGGAGTATGAAAACAACTTCACACTCATTCCCTCTTTGATTCAACGGAGGAAAAAAAAATACGAGACCAGATATTCTTATTACATGAACAGAAACAAATTAAAAACTAATTAAAGAAAGCAGTCTTTAAAGATTAATTTGTGAGCATGCTTATTTGATTTTGATAATACAATGACTTTGCATTTACTACCAGATAGGACAAAAATATTTTCTTATAGTATTTTATGACACTTTAATGTTTTTTTGAGCTCATGAAGTCCTCAGCAGAGCTCCAAACCTATTAGCATTACACTTTTAGGACTATGGTCAGAGTCATCTATTATACAGCCCTTTTCTCTATCACCGTTAGATATCCCAGGCAATTAGACTTCACTTAGGTCCTGTAAACTGTTTGAATTACAGACTTTCTTCTCAACCAGTCAGAAATCCCCACAACTTTAAAAAGACGCCAATTTAACTGAAAAGTATAGCACTGGGAAAAAAAACAATAAAAGCCCAGACAGATGGGCTTAAAAGGTCAGGCAATGGCCTAGAAAGGATTCTAAATTATGTATATATCTACAGGTGGAAACGACACATACCATAGATTTGGCTAAAGCACTGGGCCTTCAGCTTTGCCTTCACACACTGACTGTAATGAGTAAATCTGTTCTGAGACTCCAAGGTACTTAAATTATTTAAATAAGATGTATTTTATGGATGCCGTTTTTCACAGAAAACCTTGTTCTCTGCTCAGCAGTTTTATCCAATGGACCTTTCAAGTTTAACAACTGGACACATAAAGTGAGGCACCTGAGAGGCTTTTGAGCTGGTGTGTAACATCAGGAAATGGGCTTCCTTGGTCTTGTACCCTAAGATCGTAGAATTTAGTAATCTTAGTCATCTCAACCATAGCAGGTGGAATCTGGTTAATTGCTGTGGAATATGTGACATAAGAATCGCCGTCACAATCACAAGAAGACACAATTTGAAGTTAAATTGTGAATTATATCAAAAGCCCACAAAAAGGAGTCATGCGTAGAAGCGTCTGCGTGAGCAAAAAAAAAAGTGCTTCAGCTTGAATGAAGAACAGAGATGACAAAACGACAAATAAGGGGAGACACTGAAGAAAAAAAATCAGGGATGAAAAGATTTGCTGGAGGATCAGGTAAAATCCAGACACAACATTGAATCTGTTGCTAGATCGCTTACAGCTACTATTATAATGTTCAATGGCCTCTTTGGTAAATAAATAAATAAGTAAACATAGCTTTGTGCAGCAAATATTAAGCATGAATTACAACATTCATCTTTAAGCTCGTGTCCCACAGTTGTTATTGTTTGGAAACAATTAGTACAATTAGTCCCTGTGTATTTATAGTCCTGTCCTCCCTCTGTTATTTGCCTGTTTTTGGAACGTGTGAATTAGCACAACATTTAATAGTCTTTGCCCGTGGCTCTTTGGTTTCCTGGTGTTATAACCTTAGTTTGTCCCCTGCTTCTGATTTTTATCAGAGTAGATTTTGTTCAATCATCCTGCCTGATGATTTATATTATTATATTATTAGCTCCGGTGAGTTTTGCTTTATACAGAAAAAAACACTGCGTATATCATATTCAGAAAAGAGCACATTCTTTATGTAACAGTTATAGAATATAGACAATATAGCACAGGTAACATGAAAGGCTGCAATGTGAAATGATCCGACAAAGGATCAACTGAAAACAAGGAGTATATATGCTATGGGAGTGAAGAGGGGATTGAAAACCGGTGAGAGAAGGCCTGAAACTGAAACTAGGTGTAACACAGGTAAAGAAGTAAAACTAAACAGAACAAACAAGAGGGAAGCTCTACAAAATAAAACATGAAGTAACCAGAACACAATTTCAAGGACCATGACATAAACTATTTTCCTTGGACTTCATGTTGTAAAAGCAGAGGTTAGACGGGGTCAGGAGGTGGGTAAATCAGTGGGCACAGCCTAACTTACACACTGCTAAGCTGGCACTCGAAACAAATAGACTTTTTTGTCATTGTTTTGTTTTCAGCTGCAAGTGAAGAGACAAAGAGTAAAAATCTCAGAAAGTTTTCTGAATACGGGTGCAATAATCTGCCCTCCAGTCGCTCTTCAGATCTTTCTTTTGTATCCATCACATTACACAAATAAATTGTTCAGAAGATATTTTCGAGAGGATGATTGGAGTGATGCTGTCTGAAGCCTCAGGGTGGAAGTGTCAGCGAGCACTTCTTACCATTCAGTCACTTAATTGTCCATGACTGCATCTCATGTGTATACACAAATGCATTCATAAGTTACAAATGGACCAGTATACTCATGCATACTAAATGTAAATTCTGTAATATTGAAACACTATTTCTGCATTTATGTTTTTTATCCACGCAATTTGAGCAAGCCTCTTTTTCTATGCTCACCGCCGTGTGGTAACATGTGTGAGACCAAGCTTGAATCCTCACAGGGACTCACATCATCATCATTACCCTGACAGTTGACAGCGAAATCCATATCAAATCTATAAGTCCATTTTCCTGTTTTTGTTCCTCTCTTTCGTCACCCGACTCCCTTGTCTCCAATAAATAGAGGCTACACCATGACATGCTATTAGCCGTCCATGGATAAATCATAAAACAGCAATGAAACGCAGAGACAAAAAGTCAATAAGTGACAAACCCTCGGCTGCTGCATATTTTGTTACTCCACATATTTGAGGAATATCCTGCCCATGGCATTACCCTCTGTGTAACTGTCTGACTCTTGTTTGACTCGCATAACTTTCATCATCTTTCTCTCACTTCTTTGCGGCATTTCTGTCTTTCTGCCTTTCTTTGTATAGTTTTTCAGTCTTCAGCCTGTCTTTCTCTCTGTCCTTCTGGCTCAGATGGCCAATCCGGCTAATCAATCTGTCATTCCATCACCTTCTTCATTCTCTGAATGATTCTACCTCCTGGATTTTTCCATTAAATTCATTCTGTAGGACGGGGGGGTTGTGTTGCTCTTAAGATGCATAAATGTATATTTAGCAAATACTCTAATTATCTCCACCAGAGCTAATAGAATAGATAATTACAGATAATATAAAGAGGTCCTCTTCCTCATTCTCTCCGTCTTCTTTCCTCCTCACTGCTTCTTCCATTCAGTTTCATCTCTCCTTTAATGTTTTGTTTCAAGCTCATGATGTGTAGTATCTATTTCCCACACACCGCTTTGTTGTTTTCCAGCTCTCATTGTCTGTTTTGGTTTTCTTTTACTGTGTCAGTCCTTATCAATGGTGTATGTCGGTCTCGCAGGCCCCGTACTGAACATGACTTGTATGAAACAAGAAAAAAATCAAAGTAATTTCGACCCAAAAGAGCTCCAACTGAAGGTATGCTTTCAAAAAGATGCATCTCAGTGATGGTTGTACAATCCTCGTAGCTGGAGCTCCCCTGCATACTGTGGATACAGCAATTCCTTTACTGTTTATTGTTTCTTAGATTCATATAACTCAACCCCAGTAAATGGGCCTTATTATATGTGAATCCTTGTAAAAAAAACGACAAGAAGTTAACAAGCAACAATGAGAGTTGCAAAGTTGAGCACATAAATGTCTCCCACTGCAGAGCACCTCCTTTTCTGTTTGTTTTCATATTGTTTTGGCCTGTTTAAAGATCATGAATCCCGCTTCCAGTCACTGTCGGTGGCACATTTAATAAAAAACATATTTTAATATTGTCTGTCTGATTCCATCAAGCCTGTTACACCGAGAAAAGAGAGTGAATAAGTGCTCCTCATTGTCAGTGTGAAGATATTAGTGGAAATGAATTGAAGTTTGTTTGACTGGCAGAGACATTATTGCTTGGTCACATCAGCTACAAAAGACTCATGGAGCCAACAGACCTCCTTCAGCAAGAAATATATATTGTCAAATATTTGGCTTTTATATTGGAATAAAACTATAAATGTAATTTTATTTACTGATGCACGGATATTATTGAGGGTTATGAGACTTTTCATAAAGTATTGCTTATTCGACTTTTATTAAAACGTACATTGTTTGTTGTTGGAAATTACTCTCAGAACATGCAATGAGAAGGTTTCAAGCTTATTTTAGATTGGCAATGAAAGTATCTGTGAAGGCAGCGCTGCAACACTGTATAAGTAGATTACCTAATTGACTCTCAAAAACGTTTCCCAATGTCATTTGCTCACAGGCCAAAATTACAATTGCGTGCCTATGGTGGTTGTGAGAGCAACAGCATGTGATTGGTAAACTTGGCACTCATAAAGGTGACAGTTGTGTAGTAAAAATTGCCTAAACCAAACCAGAAAGAGGCAAAGCGCCTGCGACTGTTGCCCACTTTCACAGCACTGTTCCAGTTGGGGTTAAAAAGTCACAAAAATTGGTCCATCCTGTTGCATTACCAATAATAATCCAGCAGGACTTCATTTAAACTCAACATTAGCAAGAAAATGAAATCAAGAGATCAAACAAAGCAGAGATATTTGTAAAAAGGAAATGACTGAATGCTTTCTTTTGCTGCTTTGAGGGACATGGCAATACCGAACTGGTAAGAAGATGGAAAAATTAAGAAAAAAAAGAAGTTCCACTGCTTTAGGTTGAAAAATGGGTTAAACTTATATCCCACTCTTCAACCATTCGTACAAATACATTGCAGTACTGAGAGGTTCAATACATAATATGGAGGTGTCTCATGAGAGAACACAATTTACTGCAGACTTTTTGTCAAGATTTTTCACCCAGTCCCTTTAATAAATTCTCTGGAGCATCAGCAGGTGAGACAAAGTGCAAGCATGGCAGCTAATCTGCTGGAGCTTTTACTTTGAGTGTGGGTGTTGGTAAGAGCTGCTGCTTCGTACTCCTTTCTGCTTATCTATGTGTTTTATGCTTGCCAGTGAGCAGACATTCAGATATGGGGTATTATTATTGGTGTAAAGGAAATACAGTGATTTCCACACTACTTTTGCATCACATTCTGCCTCTAGTGAACTGTAGATGTTCCGCTCTCCTCCTTTATTTCATGCTGTGAGAGCGCATCTCCAGCAGAAAATCTCCTACTGTGAAGTATATGCGTGAACGGCAAAAGTTTGAACCAATCTGTCGACGCATTCTCCTGAGCATCTCTAGTATTCATGAACAAAAACAGCTGTGGGTTCAAATTCAAATTCAAATTCTCACTCCAACATATTGTGTGCAGTCCCAATGTCTTTCAACCACGTGGAGTGAGCACGCTAACTATGCACCTGGTTCAATCTCCATGCAGAAAAAAGTCTAAGACTGAGAAGAACAACATGGATGCTAGTTTTGAGGAGAAACTTTGCAGGAGAATCACCATTATCCTAACCTGCAGATTGTGCAGTAACACAATGTAGTATGTGTTAACCCAAAATGTAGTGGGTATGGGACTGTGTACGAGTCTGCAATGTCCCAAACGTTTGTGCACATGAGTGTGGAAACCACATACCCACCCTTATTCTCTCCCTTTGCAGCCTGGGGGTATCCCACCAATCTGCAGCACAAAGGTCTCTATCAAAAAGGGTCAGCCGGAAGGAATAAGGAGCATAGAAAATGGAGCACAAGACGAAAGTAAAGAACAATGAAAGGGAACTAAAAAGAGAAAGATGTAGAAAGACAAGGATAAATCTCAAGAAAGACTGATTGGGGATCTTAATGAGAGTGGGAGGGAAAACTCTGTGATCAACTGTTAACTCCTTTCATATCTGTCATTTTCCAACATAATGTTTCTTTCTTTCTTCTCCCCAGACAGGTAATCAACTCTAATCAGACCCACACCTCTCGCTAAAGTATAGATCTGACAAATATTTCAACAACTTGAGGTGTGTTTGATTTACACTGTCAGAAATTTAAAGAATCCTTTGAGGGCACACCCAGATAAGACACCGCAAGATCAGCCTAAATAAATCAAGTGATGTCTGTTATTCAGCATATATTTCACACGCTGTGTGGTAAACATATACTCATTGAGGTGATCTGGGAAAAGGAAAATTGGAAATTCATGATATCACAGACACATGACAGAATAAATAATCAGAAAAGGAAACGGAATGTACTAGAGACATCACAAACATTGAAATAAATGTATGAAATATCCGGAAAATGGAAGTGGCTTTTATATTCCTGATTTTAAAAGCGATGAAATGTCACTAATTTTCCCAACAAAATGCTAACCTTTACAGAGATTAGGCTTTTATGTCAAGTACAAAAGACAGAAGACTCCTAAAAAGATACTAAAGACGTCCTTTTTTTGCATTCATCTTCGTCCGCCTTTCTTATCCTTCTCCCCTCTCATGTTCATGATATTTCCTGATTAGTCTTTTAATATCTGTCCCTGTGGGGGGCCGTTACCAGGGATACAGCCTAGGCTACAGCACAGCGTGTGGCTAACTGTTAAAGCTAAGTTGTCCCTGGGTGATTTTTCATTAACTAGGAATAAAGGGGGCTCTGTATGGAGCCACGAAAAATGGCCTCAGATCTTCTCAACAGAGTACTCAAAGGTAAAACCCGGAGGAGAAAAATAAGTGAAAATAAAACATCAGGAAATATGAAGGTAATGCTGAGTCTATAAAATGAATGACCAAGTCTCACGGGTTCTGTTTTTTGTCTCATTTTTTAAACTTGAAAAATAAATCCGTTTTACTTTTGCCATTTTTACACTTTTCCCAGATTGGAAATTCCCAAACCTTGTTCACCGCGTTCCTGTTCCCCGCTAACCCTGCCAATGCCCCCGAGGAGAGCAGCAGACAGGCATGTGCTACGTCCATCACATGGGGCGCTGTCAGCTGCCTCTTTTCAACTTGACCTCAGTGGCTCCCTACTTGCAAACATGGCCAATTGTGTCTGTGGGAACACACAACCAAGCTGGAGGTACCGCCCTTGTTCAATTTTTAATCACCTTATGTGTCCAGCATGTAATGAAAATCGCCCACAGATTATTTGAACTTGCAGACTTCCAATATCCGTAGCCATGACAATAAGCTTATGATAACATCAAAACAGTGACATTATGCAGACTTAGTTTAATTGCTGTCATGTTTTCGATCTGCGTTGTGACTAAACAAACCAAACATTCGACATTACACATCAGCAAATAATACTGCAGTTTGACAACAAGAAGACACCGAGCCGTTGTCAGAAAAATGACAAATACTTCAGACAAATATATGACATAGAGAAACTACCAAGGAGATGATAATTACTCTTATTATACACACTCAAGATAACATCAACAATAAATGTTTTATTTTTGTTCTTTTTTCCTGGAGATTTTTCATGTATAACAGTTCAGTTACCAACGCAGAGGATTTTAATGTTTGTGCAGCACGTACATACCCCTCCCCAACCTAAATGGCTCCAAAGCTGGCTCAGGGATGGTCCTAGGGCCACTTCTAGGTTGGCTCTACCTAAGAACTTGTTTGGTTTTCTACAGCTAGAACGCCACTACAGAGCCTTGTCATAATGTCACTTTAATATCCTTATTCAACATGTTGGAACGTTCCACCATTGTATTCTGAATTTCTCCGGAGGACCGCGGTGTAAGGAGACAGTTGCTCTTCAAATAAACCTTCCCTGCAAACTGATGTCCTAACGTCTAGTTTATTGATGCAATTTTAAATGTGTTGCGTAGTGTTTGTGAATGCTATCTGCCATTTCCACTGGCATTTACAAACGGTAAGCAGTATCATGAACAGCGATACAAACAAGACTTATCTTTATTCATGTTTCAAATTGTGTTTAATCATCATTTTCCCTAGAATTAAGAAAACTAAACGCTTCATGGCTATGGATTTTTAAACATGGCGGTTTATGGTTTATGTCCATCATCCAGCTGCTAGCGCAAATGGTTCTTAGCTCTGACCCACCAAAGAGTGGATGTTGTGTTGCACCGGTTTTTCGGTTTAGGAGCCAGATTTTGGCAGCTGAAACAGAAAGAAAACTGTTAGTTAGGCTCTGGCCTGAACCAGCACTGGAACCACTTTGGTGGAAAAACCCTGTAGATTTCCCAGGCTCGTCTGTGAGGCAGTAGTTTGTAGTCCTGCTGGTTTTATGTCAGATAATTAATTGCATTTGCTTGATGTCAAAAGTGTAAACCACTCCCTGAGTAGACGGCATAAGAGAAAACCAGCATGGCTTTTGCTCCAACATTCAGATTAAAAGCCACTGGGCCTGCATAACACTTTAGCAAAGCAGTCATTTAACTCGGAAAAAAGCTTCATTTGCATAAGTGTGCTTCTTAATTAATTAAGACGTAGAAATAGTTTTCTGTAAAGAAAGACTCCTAGCAGTAAAAATCCGGGTCATTCAATACGAGATCACAAGGGGGTAGAAATCTCCCTAATCTCTTATGGATATAAGCTGGAAGAAATTTGATTTCTCAGATTCCTATTGAAGCAGACTATCCCTGTCTACGTTTATGCAATCGGTTTGTTCCATGTACATATATTTCTTACACTGACTTCTGACATGGAAAAACTTGACAAAATATCAAGAGAATGGAAGGAGAAATATTTTCGATTAAAGGCTGTACACGTTAGAAGTGATGCCATAGCCGAAATGTCTCAAATGAAACAGCACTACTCAGTGCTGGCTTTGAAACATCTCCAACTTACACTGACTCCCATTTAAAAAGCACCTACTTCTCTTGTGAAAAACTCAAGCATTACATTTTTCCCACAAGTCATTATGGTGCCATTATCGAGTACTATATAATCAAATAGATTTTACAAGGCTTACAAGATATGCACTTTTGTATAATCAGGTGTCTAGTATCACTCTCCTGCTCCAACTTCTTCTTCTAATATGGTTACTTCTTGCTGGCAACAGCTAAATGTCAAACTACAGGTTTCAAGCCCGCTTCACAAAACAGTGGGTTCTCTTCTGCAGTCTATGTAAAGACGCATTCATAGCACTGAAATAATTAAAGATAACTGCTTCCAACTTACTTTTCTGGCTTTTTTCCGCCATCCAAAAACATACATGTTAGTTAGGTTCACTGGTGACCAAATTACTGCATTTAAAGGTTTAAAGGATAATCTAATGATCTTAGAACGATGAAGCATACACTCAAGTAGGCGATTCACATAATTGTATCCTGGTACATAATTTGGATACTTGGATTAAAGGACTCAAAAGCTAACCGTTACATCCAGCGGTTTGTCTGTGTTTCTTCATTATCACATGGTTTACACGCAAGTAAGCACCATCCTGTCTCATACAGGGCAAACAGATCAAGGTTTAAAATCTTCTTGTTGCTTTTCAGGATTCCCTAATACTGAATGTACTTTAAAAAGAATGATAGAGTTTCTTTTTGGTGTGTATTATCAAATACATGGAAATAAAATAATCATTTGATCGTTTCTCAGAAATTCTCAGACTAAATTGAAGTTCACAGAATGAAAATTGAAATCACTTATGTTTGTTGGTCACTTTGTGAATTTACATTTACAGGGTTTGATTTCATGTAAAAACTCTCAGCTCTGATGAAAAGCCGCAGGCGTTTTGTAGACTCATTAGTCAACAATTGAAGAGTCAACAGGTCGGCGATCCACTTGTTCAACAAGTGGCACCATTTGAGTTCTTCATCAACATAGTCAAAACTGAAACTTTCAATTCCAGCAACATGAATGTAAAAAGGAAAACTTTTATAGTGAAAGTAGGATTTTACTTTTGAGGTTGTCTACCTATTTCGATATAAATTACTTTAATTCTTTCTTTTACATCTTTTACATAAATAGTTAAACAAATCTATTTTGGGAGTGAGTCAGGAAGAAAGTCAGAACAATTTCAAATGACACAACTCAGTGAAAAGTCCCTGTGGGCTTTAAATAACTTAGTATCTGCGAGGCACACGTGTGACATTGCTTTAGGATGCCTCGTAGCAATATAAGTACTATTTGTTATTTTTATCATATGAATGGAAAATGATCTTCGTAGAATACAAAAACAAGAAATCGCAGTTTCACTACATAATCACTGAGGAATTTAATACTAAATGTACATAAACTCATACAAATTCAAATAAAACCACTTTGTCTTAATCTGTTTTTATGTTACACTAAGAATAGTTTGATCAGCAAAACAGAAACAATGTTATTAACAGAGGTACAGTTGCTATTAGAAGTGGACATAGGTCTGTTATAATATTATAATTATCACTATTATTATTGTTATTATTCAGATTATTATTATTATTATTCTGATGTCGGAGTAAGAGGAATAAAAGGTATAAAAGGTATAAAATGTGAACAAGGGAGGAATGAGGAAAATCATAGAAAACTTATCATAATGGAAGAGGCAGCCAAAGAAAATTGGCCCATTCATGAAAGGAAAACTTGAAAGGGACTGCTGATTTACTTAATCTCAGACTCATCTGCTAAGAACATTTGCAACATCAACTCAAAGACAATGTTTCAATAAAAAAAAAAATGGAAACAAAAAGAGAGTAACTTACTTTAGTCAGCGGTGATGATGCCAGACGTTCAGTGGCTGATTTGAAAACCGCTGTGAGCTGCTTTTTGTAGCTTGGCTCTTCGTTCTTTTCCATCTGGACACAAAATTTAGAACATTCACTGATTTCAATCTTCAAGATATTTCAAAGGTGCTAAAGACCAAAAGGCCCTAGAGTAAAGCCTGGTCTCCCTGTTAGCGCTAAGGGCAAGTACATTATTGCAACCTGTGGTTCGACAAAAGGCTGCCAGCTCCCTCGGATTCATGGACTGGGATGCATTCGCTGCTCTTGTAAGGATGCTTGCATGGTACCCATTTCCATTTTTGAAAATGAATAAATACAGGATGATTTCAAAGATAACTTCACGAGTACATTATATTTATAAATTTGCCTTTGTCAGCTAATTGCAACACTGTTATTGTGCTGCAGAGGGAATCTGGGACTAATCTCATTTGTCTTTAACATGCCTGAACCTTCACAGCAGTATCCCTATGTCTCGAAAAGGAAAGCTAAATACATGACTTACAATAATGAAGGATCATCCTACCTCATACTGTCCTGGACCTGGGGTTTCTTCTGAATCCTTTTTATAGAAAATGGAGCTGCGACGAGCAGTGGAGCCAAAACCGCCCTTCCTGGTTTGCCCTGAAATTGCCCTTTTTAAACTTTCATTGGCCAAACCCAGCTCAAATACATCATAGGAACCTGGACCTGGACAGAATACAGAAAGGGATTATCAATGACAGTGTTTGTAGGGAGTAATTCCAAATACCTCTTCATTACACTGCCCACGAAATAAAATGGTCTGAGCCAGCATTAGACAACATCCCGGGACATCCGTTGGCTCAGCAAAAACTTCTATGATGACACATAGTATCTTAGATTTACTTGCAATCAAGAAAAAAGCTAATTAATCACCTCTAAGTGTGACTAAAACATTGAGTTAAGATTTGCTTGTGTGAGTAGCATTCACATAGAGGTGACATGGACTGAAAAAGACACCTGTGCTATACCTGCGCAGAGGTACATTTCATGTGGAGACATGTAACTCTCCTCTGCAGTATAATCTCTCTGCATGTGTGATTACCTGCTGCAGGAGAGAAAGAAAAAGCACAGGGATGGACTGAGATGGATAGATTAGAAATAACTAAATGTCAAAGTCCCGAATCTGGGGGGTTTTTTCGGACACAAACTGGATCAAGCACGAGTAATGAGTCAGCCAAGTGACAGCAGCCGATATTCTGATTGGAAAATTGGAAAATTCTGAAACATTCTTAACAGTAAAAAAGGCCCATAAGAGTTATCAGAGAACGGGCAAGTATGGGGCTAGTTGGTAGCTCAACTAGTTGAGCAAGCACCCCATGCGCAGAGGCTCCTTGACGCAGCCCTCCCTGTTCGGGGCCCTTTGCTGCATGTAATCCACCTCCCTCTCTGTCCTCATTTCCTGTTAAGTAACTTCTCATTAAAGTGCCACTAGTGCCAAAAAAAATCCTTACAAAAAAATAAAGAAATTCGAAAGAAGAGGCAAGTATCCCACGTAAACAGGAACAACTAGTTCCTGTAATAAGTAATCTGAAGTAATCACTGACCTAACACATATCAAAATAAATAAAATGTATATCAGAGCAGACAGACCATCACCAGACAAGGTATATGCCACCCTAAGTAATACAATGGCCGAGCACAAATAATTTAGCAACAGGTCTTCCAACTGAAAGGATAATGTATGTAATTTCAAACCCTTCGATACATCTTATCCTGATTGTAGACGCATCCTGTAAAGTGTAGCACCTACAAGCAGCAGAAGGGCAGTACGAGTCATAAGAGCAGATGTCACTCTCAGGTCTTTAATTTAAAGAGGAAGGAGAGTAGTTGGATGGAGCAGCTAAGCACTGGACTTTGAACATTGGGCCTTTGTATGGCGTGACTTTGAGAATAACAATAATACTATCTGTCACTTCCTGATTGGGTTTAGACAATAACATTACTTGGTTAGGGTTATATAAAGATTAAGGTAGGGTTATACATACATTATTTTTTACAGTGCAGCCGTCACCATCATGGACACCATTTTTTCCTTTCACATACAGTTGCTCTCATGACCACTGGATGTCATATATTCTTTTAACATCCATTACTGGCATACGTATCTGCCTGATAAACAATACATGTTCATGTCTTGGGGAGGACAATCTCTTATTTAGATACACAGGCAACATCCTTTTTTTTCCACATCTTAAAAGTCCACAACATTCATACAGTGTATTCAATTCAATTCATTTTTATTTATATAGCGCCAAATACAACAAATGTCATCTCAAGGCACTTAGATAGTAAGTCCAATTCAAGCCAATTGGAATTCAATTAATGTATGTTGTCAGAAGCATTAAATCAGTAATTGACTAAACATTTTGGCACTAAAGTACAGTTTAATCTCTTTTGCTGCACATCCTACACACAAAACAATCCCAAGGCCACAATAAACTGCATAGGAGGTCATATTCCTGTATGTTGCATGTCAGATTGAATATGTGGGATCGTGGTCTTTAAGCTTTGAGAAAATAAAACAATGCTGTTCAGAATTTAAAATTGCAGCTCTAATTCATGGAAATGCTCTTAAATTGTACTTAAAATTGTAAGGCAACAAACAGCTGAACAAATTCTTTAAAAACTAAAAAAAACTCTGAACAACAGCTAGCCACACACACACACCTATACACACAAAACACACATCCTGACCTGGTATGGAGCTTTTTCTATGGTCACAAGGGAATCGCACTGCAGTGGACCCAAATGGGCTTTTCTTTGCTCCCGTGGTCCTCTTTAGCAGCTCCAGGGCGCAGCGCGGTTCATCATATGAGCCAACAGGAGGCGACACTTCGATCACATCACTAAACCTCTAATAGAGGTACATGAAAAGGTAAATGAAACAAACAAAGGAGTGAGTGAGAGAGAGAACAAAGGTGAAGCCCAGGTATCCACTGAAACTTTTCAACCCAATGATTAATAGCACTATCTATAGATCAAACAGAGATTGGCATGGTTCTCTGTACCCAGCTTCCACTGAAAAACAAAACAAAGATGAATTATCCACAGACTCAACGATGATCAGTCTAAGCATTATGACCCCTCCCTGTAGACACATCTGAGTGCACCATATGATTAAAAAGTAAGGCCATTTCGTTGCTTCTAACCTACTCTCTCCGAGGGATCGTTGTACATGTAAATATAACTTGTGTGGATGGTTATTTAGTGAAATGAGGCTCTCCTTATGAAATCCCAATTTCATCAATGCAGAGCAGCTGCCTGAGAAATACCTTGCTGTGAATTCCACTTCTGTAGAGCTGCATGAAGCACTTCAGTTTAGGCCACCAAATTCAATGTAATGTGGTAATGGGCATACTAACTAGCCTCTGATATCATTTAGTTACAATCAGCAACTTTTTTTCGGGCTTTGGCTGTTGCCCATTAAAAACGGCTATCAACACACACTGTAATGGTTGCTACGTCTGTGACTGTATGTTTATAGTATGGAACCTCCCTTTTCCTTTTGTCAGTTCGTCTGTTTTTCCAGCCTGTTTCCCCAGCAATGTTCTTAAGTCTATTTTTTTCATTCGAATTTTTAATTCTCTGCATCTTTGTCTTATGTTCTTGTATCATTTCAAAATAGCATTAACTTGTGGTTCTTTACTTGCCTCCCTCCATTCTGTCAAGCATGAAGGCCAATGTCTCAAATTTAAACTATGAGGACACTACATTTAATAGTTGGTTAGAAACACGGTAGCAAACTGATAGAGATTCCCAGTTGTGTGTGTGTAACCAAGAAAGGTTTCTCTTAGAAAACTCAAACTGATGTAGGTAAAAACAGAGAAAACATATGAACAAACAAGAAAGAGAAGTGAGTGACAGAGAAAATAAGAATAACAAGCGCACAGACAAAGCACGGTGGCAGGACAGAAAATGAGATGGGTTAAACACTATTTCCATTGAAAGGAAAATGATGCTCACAGTCTGGTATGTTATATTCTTCGATGGCTTTGCTGATATCAGAGCTGACCCAGCAATGCCTGGCAGCCTCATTTTCACAGTACAAATGTATTTTTCTGACAGCCTATTGTAACAACACAGGCAATCAAGGAACAAAAGTCAAAACTACTGATTATGAACTCTTCTCTTTAGTCCCTCACAGCTTAAACCATTCAGCAGGTTGTTCTCAAAAGCAATGGGAGAAGGCCATATTAACAAGGAAAGCTCAAACACACACACACACACACACACACAAAGTCTGTCTCTCTGGCCAGAGCCAGTTCCCCAGATGATGTTCAACTATAAGAAGGATCTTTGATGTAATTTATGTTTTTGGAAGCATGCCAATCATCGATCTTCCCTTTCCATTTAAGCATGATGCAGCCTGTGGAAAATAAATTGTGGGATAACAAAAATTCATGTTTTACTGCGCAGTTGAATTGTTGAGCTTTTAAGCAAAACAAGGATATGGAAGGAAATGAAAGGCAAATAGGAAAGGTAAAGCTGCAGGTAGAGGTTGTGAGTAGTGGAAACTGAGAGACAGTGGAAGTGTTTTGGGTTAGAAATTTAGAATTTCAAGAGAACAAAGGCGTTTTCCAGCGTCAGATCAAGCTGTATTCTTTCAGAAGCAGTTGTAAAGCCGGGGTTTGCGGCCATCTGTCAAACCATGTCTGCCCCAGTGGCTTCGGTAACGTCTTATTAATGAGCACGTTTTCTCTCTTAAGATGACACACTGTGCTTTGATGGCACTTCACATCGATGCAGAATTGATTTTTTATTTTTTTTCCCCGACCTCCTGTTGTTCAGTTTTCAAACACATATAGTAAAAAATGCCAGACATTGTTTCAACTCTTAAGAAGATCACAGCCAGAGCAAAACTGTTCTCAATTCAATTTGACACTGACAGTTTGTCTTAACGGCTGTTAATGTGGAATAATGAGGCCACAGAGTGAGGGCATGGTGGCAGCAGTACAAGCACAAGCATGTCCTTCTGGCATCAAAAATATCCTCTTTTTCAATGTTAAAATCAATTAAGACGAAGCAGAAAGAGAAGGTGGCTTGACTGCATGTCCAGGAAAGTCCGAGTAGAGAAACCAGCCCACCCTGAGATGCTCAAGAAAGTAAAGATGCAGGTTGAAATGTTTCAACTTGTATGAAAAATGTACACTCATCCTGAGGCTGTGTGACTCCAATTTCTTTCTCTTGCCACATCCTGTGATAGGGCACTGACCATATGATGTCAGCACTAAGGAAATTGTCAGTCTGTGTGTGTGTGTGTGTGTGTGTGTGTGTGTGTGTGTGTGTGTGTGTGCGTGTGTGTGTGTGTGTGTGTGTGTGTGTGTGTGTGTGTGTGTGTGTGTGTGTGTGTGTGTGTGCGTGTTTGTCACAACATCAAGTTCTCCAACACAAATATGGACAGTCTGCACAAACATAGGTGGTTACAGGGCTACCAGGCTGCAGCTCACGTTTGATCAGTGGTAAACAAACAAAAACTAAAAGATGTATGCAATCAAATTAGCGCAGATTAAGCAGAGACTAAAGAATTCTTAAAGAATTAGGTCAAACAACACCTTTTAATCTAAAAGTTAATTTCAGTTGCATCCATTTGTTATTTTCTGCAATGAAACATAGATAGCTGTGAAGTGTCATATGATTTTGAACAGGTTTCAAGCAAAGGTGTAAATGACTGTTGTCATTTATTAATAAAGAAGTAATTGCACAGTCCAATAACACAGGCTTTTATCAAAAATGGCTTAAAAAATGTTTCAATCCTAACTTAGAAATAATAGCGTTCATTTAATCGTTTTCTTTTTAGTACAACAATGTGTAGCGGCAACAACAAATGTCTCCAGGAACTACATCTTGATACAAAATGTCAAAGGAAAGGAGTGTAGAAACAAAAGAATGACACAGAAGGGAAGAGGTTAGTTAAATAAAGAGTACAGAAAAGTCTAATATGGCTTAAAAGGACAGAGCAAACAATAAACGGGGTGAGTAGAGTAGGACAAAGAAAATCCAGTCAAATCCATTTTCCACAAAGTGTAAAACTGATGCTTTGAAATTATGATATTGGGATGTCAAAAGAGGAGAAGCAGTGACAACTGGAATATTCCAACTGTTTCTTTTATCTTCCTATCCCTCTTTCTTTCCTTCCTTCTCTCGTTTCCTCTCCATCCCTCCACAGGATAGCAGTGCCGGATGGAACCGGACTCACAGGGAGACCAAGATCTAAGGAAACTGTTAGTTTTGCAGTGGAGATGACTTCTGATACACACACGCATACACACACATGCAAGTTCTTGGTGGGCATCACTGGCGACATCACAGGGTCGACGCTTTACACAGCATGGGGCCGAGAAAATTAGGTCAGCGCAAACTCTGACACACACACACACATCAAATAAACCTTAGAATTTTGCATCGGTTGTCGTCATCATGAGACTAGAAAACTGTTTAATGTTTAAGACATTATAAAGATCATTTCAGGGTGTGCGTGTTGTGCATGGAGAAAGATCACAGTAAGCTTGAATACCAGGAGTACCTGCAAACCTGTCATTGCATCTGTATCTGCCAGCAATTGAAATTCACACACATGTATGTCTGAATTTGAATTATGTGCATGTGTGATAATTAAAACATCACTCAGAGATGGTTTACAGCCACAGAGGAGAAGAGGAGAGCTATTCCTGAAATGCTATTCCTGAAATGGGAAACTACACATTTTCTATCCCTTCATCTTCGCTCTTCTGAGCTTCTGAATAAACTCCTCTTAACCCTCATGTGAAGAAAGCATGCAATCCCAGCACATCAATTAAACAGGCTAGGAATGGTTCAGTGTCGTGGATCTATAACCGATCTTAAGTATTGCATATAAAATTCCAGTCTCCTCTGAGACATTGTAGATTTGAATATATCTTTCCTCTAGATTATGTCTTAAGTGTTTCAATATGCTTTCACTCTTTTTTCAGTATAAAAGAGAAGGATGTAGTTAAATACATTTTATCCTTATTAGCACTATCAGCAGACCAGGATCTGTGGATTGGTTTCACTGAAGAAACACTTTAGTTGTACTTTGCATGTAGTGTGAAACTGTGCAGTGTTGCATTTGAATTACATGAGGAGGTTTTACATTAGAGCCAGAGATCATAAATAAAGAAAAAAAACACATGTTGCAGAGAAAGATGAGGTACATGAAAAGACAAAAAAAAAAGGTCCAATCATAAGGATCATTAGGCAAACCAGGATTTCTGTGTATTGTATCTACAAATCTCATATTCTTTACTGTCCAAACCATACATTATAAAGAAAGAAACCATTCATACACGTACATTCGTACGTATATATATATATATATATATATATATGCATAGAGAGAGAAATTATATAGAAAATCACAAAAAATTCCATATAACTATAATTTCCACTATAGTTTCCATATACTTGGCAAAGCATTATTCTACTTCATTCAATATTAACGTGTGCCTAAAGAATTAGGCCATTTTTTTTTGCTCTTTGACTCCCTCTACACACCACCTTCTATTCCACAAAGCAAACCTCCATCTGTGCCTTGCAACATGCAAGGCCATCTACTTGAATTTGTCGTCATGTTTCAAAGGCTGACGCCTCAGAAATGTCAAGAGACAAGGTAGGGTAATGTCACTGACAGGGGTAAGATATTTTTACAAAGAAGGCTCATTTTCAAGTTGTCTTTAAGTGATAGTTTTGATGGATTCCATCATACAGTCTGACCGTGAACACACACACACAACCCAGCCCTCGAGTACTTTCCTGAGATTGCTTTTGAGGCGCATAGCAGGTGTAACATTGTACCTGCTCTGCACAACCTGATTCATCTGAAAGAGAAGCAACAACAGTGGACACATAGCTGCTTGTTGTGTACCTCGGTCTTTGAGAGAAAGCGCCATTTTAGCCTCGGTAGACTGCTACTGGACTCCACAGGCTTCTCAAACTGACCTCTGATGTCGTATTGCCCTGGACCAGGAATCCCCTGATGGGAAACAGAAAATGTACAATGAACCAAAAGGGGAAGGGCTGTTGTAACATACTTTGGTGATATTACTTTTCATGTTCTGTAGGTGTTTCAATTAAAAGGAAAGGGGAAAGTCTGAGGAGGTGAAAGAGACACGAAGGAAAGAAAAGAAAAGGACTGGGAGTTGCTTTGATTTTTTTTTTTTTCGTTCCCGTGTTAAATGAAGGGCACACAGGGGTGAGAAGAAGAGATTTAGGTATTATTAAGATGAACCTAATGAAAGACACAGCAGAGAAAATGAAGCAATCTATGCGTAACTTGTGAAAAGACAATAAATCCCTTCTCTCTCTTTCTCTGGTAGATTTATTTTTGATGAAAAAGAAAAAGTGACTCATGCAGCTACTGGAAGAAAAATAATGTCTTTTCATTCAGAGCTTTAGCAATCACACCTGGAGGCGACTCATAACTACATTCATTTTCAGTGCAGTAATTTGCGTAACAAACCAGCTAACAACAATTGACTTCCCTCTCAGAAGGTATGCAGTGAGAGGTAAGGAAACAGTCTCATGTCCGCATGGACTATTTCAGAGCCAAGAAACCTTTGGCTTTGTGATCCAACTAAAAGGGTTTGTTAAGCAAACTAACCACAGTGTCCTCTATCAGGAAAAATTGCAATTTTTTTGTCCTCGGAATCAAACATGTCACATAACGTATGCTGATGTACACCAAGGCTTCCACTTTTTTAAACTAAATATATCCTTATGTCCACTTCTTCTGTTTAATACTCTCTGGAATTGAAAATGTGCTGAAATGTTTAGACCTCGCAACACTCTTCTTCAAGCCTATTAAAATGGACTCATATACAGACAATAAGATTTTGAGAATATGAAATAATGCACAAAAATAACACCATAGACTGAGATTGTCCTTGCTCTACAGTAGTACTGTATTTCAGTGTTACAAATGTGTAGGAAGGATTCAAGTTAACAGAAATACATTGCAAGAAACTGTGTACTTTGATATTTCTTTATGGTAACATAAAGACAGAATCCACAACATTTTAAACATGAGCAAAGAACAAACTTTGTTTCACAGGGAAAATCCTACATAGTACAACTCTTACCTGTTTTGCTTTTGTTTGAAGGGATATACATGATAATAGTTTTGATGCAAGTGTTTGCTAAGTCGTGGCTCTTACTGTGTTGGAGAGCTTATTTACATGGAAAATCCATCACAGACTCTTAAACTCTGTAGGACAAGAGTAGCCTCCAGCAGTGAGATGCAGACTGTCTGCTGACCTCCAGGGAGTAAAGGTGTTTGTCCTGAGTGTCCCTGTGGTTGGAAATGACCCATCTGGTCATGTGTGGGAGTGCATGTGAGTTGAGGTGCCAGGTATTAATGATGACGGATGGGGTGCAGCCATTGTGTTGGGGGTGTCTAAGAAATACATTGTGCACACATTAAAAGGATACGCAGAGGGTAAAGTTGTTGATTCAAAGTCACCGGGAAAATTGAGTTAGAAAATATTTTGGTATTTCACCCAGCCATATATTATAAAAGGAGAGGTAGGACACATGCATTAAAATGTCATGCATAATGGATGCTGCAAAGAAAAATAAACTAGCAGAAAAGAGAAGCAAAGGCAGAATGAGAGAAGAGGAGGGCGCATGTGCCTTGACAAAAAAAAAAAGACACATTCACCTTTTCTCATCAAAATCAGACCCACGTTTTTGAGACTCTGCCTCACCCACTCTAACCCTCAATGACTGCTGAAATAAGGCATCACAAGGAATTATTCTGCCAGCACAGTTAAGTTCATATGCAGGTGACTAACTCTCCTCTGCTCATCCCATTCTGCCAGTCGGTGGCTACAGCCGATGTTTGACTGCCCTCTATGGGTTAAAAAGACAAACTGATTAACATAATGATAGACAGAAAGGGGGCTCAGCAAATTTCTTTAGATTGATTATGCCAGAATGAATTTACGATAAATTCTACCTGTTTTGATTCTGCTATCACTTTAAATCTGCAGTTTTCAAATCTTACTGAATGGGAAAAACAGTGAGGACAGGTTGTTTTTGTGTTAAACGTGTGTTGTCGATTCTGTTGTTCAAAAACATGGAAGCTCAGAGTCTTTTAGTGCACAAACCTCCTTCTAGAAAAGTTGCGAAGTTTTCTAAAATGAAACATAAAACTTAAATCTGCAATTTTACAGCCTCCTTCCACTGATCAACTTCCTTAAATTTACAAAATACAAATAAATATTTAAATACCAATTAGAATTATCGAATGCTAGTCTTAAAGTCTGTATTTAACCGTTAGGTGGAGCACTTATAAGCACAGTAAATCTCAAAACCCACCGCATATGTGGCAGACGTCTTTTACACAGAAAAACTAAGTAAACTGATGTAAAAAAATATTTCTGTGCGTGATTCCTACATTTAAAGCTAGCATTACATCCCCTTTTCTTTTTGATTGTCCTAATTGAAGAAGAACTTTGGATACGAACTGCAGCCGTTTTGCAAAAGGAATCTGTGCCCACTCTTGCTGAACACAACATCAGCTGCTTAACAGTCTGTGGCTGTCATCGTCTAATTCTCCTCTTCCTGATGCTCCATTTTCATTAGGAGAGAGATCTGGAATGCCAGTAGGCCAGTCAAGTACTCACACGGTGTCAATTAAGCTACATTGTTGTAAATCATAGTGAATGATGTCTGGCAATATCCTGATAACCACTGACCTCCTTGGAAAACTACTTCACAAACACTGGCTTTTGCATCTTTCACTGATAGAATATGTTTGGTACGTAGCGCCTGATGTCTGGTTTTGAACTGTGAAATTATCTGACTACAGATCATGTGTCCACTGTGCTTCTGTCCAGCTCACATAGCCTTGTGCCCAGAAAATTTGGTGGTGTTTCTGCTCAGTTATTATTTGTATTTTTTCCTCTGGACTGTGATTACTGGACGCAGCAGTGGACTGTGTTGGACGAAAAGGGTTTACTAAAGTTCTCTCTAGGCCGTGTGGCAGCACTGATTACGATGGCATGATGGTTAATCATGCACTGGCCCCGGAGACCTTGATGGTCACATGCAGCCAACAATGGTTTCTGGACTTGACTGTCCCAGAGTGAGATTTCTCCAAACTTCCTTGCGAAAGATTCACAATATTAGATACTGTAAATGCTGAAAGAACAAAGTTCTTTGCAATTTCACATTGGAATGCAATGTGACTTTTCTGACCGAGCTAACCTCATCCTTGCTCAGAAAGACGCTCCTTTTATACCCAGTCCTGACACCCTCACCTGTCACCAATAAATCTGCTGATTGTAAAATCTTCTAGAATAGGATTACTTAAAGTATAGATTTTTTTTAATTAATAAAAAACGTTGATCAGTGAGTCTGAATATCTTTTCCTTTGTATCTTTGTCTGTTAAATAAAGGCTCCAACTAATTAACAAATTACTGATGTGGGTTTTATGTTGCATTCTAGAAAATTTCCCAAACTTTTCAGGAAGTGAGGTTTGAAACTGTAAAACCATTACATAATACGCTATAGCAGTTGGAAGGTTTTCAAAGCTGAGGGTTGAGGGATTCAGTTACAGGATAAAAGAGCCCACACACCTCTCATCTAATGTTACAGTGGGACAGTGATGGGTTTACTGTTTGCTTTGATGCAACAAGGATGCTAAAAAAGACAAGCAAAAAAAGATGTCTGGAGTAAGTTTAGTGGCAATGGTTAATTGGTACGTATAAATATGCTACTGAAATGATTTACCATATGGTGCCCACTGGCCACAGTTCAGCCAGTTTTAGTTCACACTCACCTTCTTGTCCACTTGCTGGGGCACCAGTTCGTGGTAACGAGGGATGACAAGCTTACGTCTGACGTTCACATAGTGTGTTTTTGGGATTCTGTTGCAGAAAAATGCAATTGCAAGTGTTTTGCAAAAATAAAGACACAACAAAGAGAAGAGTAAAAACTACGAAAAGTTAACAAGAGGACAAAAGGCAGAGGGAATAAACTACACAAGAGAGGCACCTGCCCATCACTGAGGGTGAGACAACTTTACAGGAAGGAAAGACTACATTTTCACACATCTTCCTCTTAATTTGCACATTTGTCTGTGGGGTCCAGCCAGACCGACAGTAGTGTCCAAAAACTTGCCTGCGCTGCCTGCTATTGTAAGCTGTGAGACTGTACACATGTACCCCTTCCCTTCTATTACAAGTCAATTCCATTATGAACTACTGAACTGGATGTATGCCCACCCACACAGAAGTGCTTAGTAAGCCCCAGCCTCCATGGCCATCAATAGAAAAGCTATGTGGAAAATGTCAAACATAATGCCCTGGCTGTAGTATGAAGGCAATATTTCACTTGGTGGAACAGCTTCTTTATTCAGCACACATCTCGACAAAACCTCAAGTGCAATGAACCTTTTAGATGTGATGCCCTGCAGTTCTAATCTAACCACTCCCTGAGTCTTTATCAGTGCTTCGAAATGTGTATTTATGAAAATGATATTTCAAATACATGCATTTATGGTTAGCCATCACTTTCAATCAAATATCAGTATCTCGGAGTTACAGATAATGCTATCATTTAGCAAGGTTTCTGAGATGCTCTCATTTTCAACATCTCCTAAAGAGGAGTTAAATGTTAATATTCATTTTGTTTGAGGTTTTCAGATACGTGATACTTACATTTGAGGGAAATACTGTCCTGGACCTGGTCCCGCTTCCTTTTTCATGTCATTTCTCATCCCTGTCATGTTGCCAAAGTGTGCACCTTTATACTTCGGAAAATTCATCTCATCCTGGAGACAGAGACAGTGAAAAAGAGGAGAGAAGGGGAAAAGAAGATAATTGACCGAACAAAGAATTAGAGAAAAGAGAAAAATTGACTTATTCACACTTATCTGGTTTCTTTTCCAGCTCAGGCTCAAGAAGCTGGTGCTAAATGAAATGTGATGTTTAACCAAATGCCACAGTATATCAGAGATCTAGGGGAAACCTCCTTCCTTTCATATCTCTTTGAATTTTACAGCCTGCTTCCTCTGCCTCCGGCCTTTCAGATAGGACCAGTCCATCTTCAATCTTAACAACTGAGACAGGCTACTCTGGAAATGTGCTGCCCAGCTGTAGCCAAACATCTTAGAGATACTATGTATGAGATTTTCTCACAAATTCAGTGGCCAGACTTTAACTTATGTTATGTCATCTGCTCTCTGAATTATGTCTTCTCTGTATCTCATACCAGACATTAAATAACCACAAAAAGATTTTTAAAAATCATAACATAAAAGAAAATAAGTTAAGCCAACGGCGTTGTTAGTGCCTGGCATGAAAATGAATAAGACTAAGAAATAAATATTCTTCTTCATCAAAATTTTAAATCTCTTATGTTCTTTAATCTCTTTCTCCTTCAACCCTTTTCCCTGATGCAACTGCCTGTGCAGTTCTATGAGGGAGGACACAGAGTGGTGCCTGTCCTACAACTTCAACAGTGACTAAAAGAGCAGGTTTGATGTTCTGTACACTGTGATCCCCGCATCGACTTTTAAGTAGAGGCGATAGAAAACAAGATTGTTCAGGTGCTTAAAGTTAGAAAATAAAAGCACAAGTGTTCCGTGTTGCATGCAGACACATACACAGCAAAGGTATCACAGGTGGAACCAAATTCAAAGGCAGAACTTTCCCATTTATGTCAAAGGTTGCTTTTAATAGTGAAAGTAAAACACAGCAAGTGGTTACAAACATATTCATTCTGCTCTGATAAAATTCATTTATCTTTTTTTAAATGAGGATGAAAAGGGCAGAGTCACGTCTGGGTAGGATCCTGCAGGCTGATATCAACTATGAATACAATACTATGTTGACAGTGTAGCATGTGGAAGAGAAATGCTGTCAAAACTCATCATTTCTAAATAGATTTTGGTGATGCAGCGGTTGGAATAACCTCTGTAATGAATACAGCTCAGGCATTGAATGTTGCCGGTTATAAAAGAACTGAACTGAATAGTACGTTTTTAATTAAGGGAAATTATTTTGCAGCATAATGAATCAATAACGCGCATAGTCATTAATCATCAGAGAGAGCAGCAATTTAACATTTCAAGTGTCCCCTTATAAGCTCACTCAGATGCTCTGTAACTATAACCTGCCAAATCTAATACTACACAGTCTAAATTCATTAAGAATCTTATGGAAACACCGTTTCTAAAATTTCATGAGCTCTAAAGATAATTCTTACATTACCTTATGCACCTGCACCAGAAAATCCGTGGGAAGTCAATATCAGCCAGTTACTCCAGCTTTTTACCTGCCTATAAATCTGTGTAAGCTGTAAGCAGCAGCTGATGTTGTAAAGTTTGATCGATAAGGACATGAACCATGCATTTAAGGTCAGTGGATAAAACAGATTGCGATGTTTTTGCCTCAATATGTCTAAATAAAGGCTAGACAAAAAACAAAGTAATGTTCATTTGATTCCTATCTAATGTCTTATCATTCAAAGATTGTCTCGGCAACTTTGAAGTTATGTCCTCAGACAACTTCTTAATTCCTGCTTTCCACACTTTTGAACTCAGTCAGTGTTCCGAGTTTAAAGGAAAGAGCATGTCAGACGGTTGAACAGTGGGAGGGAGATAGACAGAAGCAGAGGTTGAACTTTCAAAGGGAGAGCAACAGAAGTTGAGATTTTAAAAAAGAGAGAGAGAGAGAGAGAGAGAGAGAGAGAGAGCGAGACAGAGAGAGCCATGGATGGACACACTGCTGATAGCCCTAAATCACAGCAAGCCTCTGAGCCTGCGCCAGTGTGTTGACACAACCTCAGCCAACACTCAAGGACACTGTTGACTTCCTCTGGTCATTAACAGCTGAAAAATTACTTAATTGAGAGCCAGACCAGCAGGCGTGTGCATTATTTTAAGTGAATATTGTAATATAGTTTGAGGAATAATTACTAATGGCCCTCTTTGTTGTCATGTAAAATGGATGAGCATGGGTGAGCTGTGGCTTTTTTAAAGTGGAGCAGCATTCATTAGCTATGGAAATGGGTTCTGAGCCAGCTGAATGAGGTGAGGTGGGGATTCGGTAGTACATTAGCTCTCCCAAACACTAATGGACCTCACCTCGTGGCAGAGTAAGTACACTCAGACATATACTTGTACAGATTAATGAAAGCAGACATGCTTGCAAAAACGGACTTGGATGCACATCCAAACTTCAGCAGGGCATTGCATGTGCTTGTGTGTGTGTGTTTTTGTCCTTACCAGTGGCGAATGGTAGTAGCCTGGCCCCAGGGTTGTGTCCCTTGGAGGAGGCTGCCTCTTGCAGAGCACACCCTCCTCATTTTCTTCATAGCCAAAGGCCTGGCCCGGGGAAGGAATGGATGGGGTATGTGTCCGATGAACTAGCTGGAGACTTTTAGCCGGCAGCTAAAGAGAAAAGGTATGAGAATGGCAGGGAGAAGGAGATAAAAAGTCAGGATTTCTGTCGGAAAAAAATGCCCTGGCTTACAAAGGAGCTGAGCAATGCCTGAGGCCAGTTCAGTAAGAGACTGAAAGGGGAACAGAGGGGGGAAGAGAAGGAGAGAAGGCAGCTGAAAATAAGAGAAGGAAGAAGTAGAATATGATGGAAGAGAAGATAAAAAGACAGAAAATGTAGAAGGGTAGAAGTGCAACAGGGACAATATCTACCAAGGGAGCCTAGACAAAGATCTCAGTGAAAAGATTATAAGGCCACTCTTCTTACTTTTGACAGCTGGGAACATAGCTGTGTGTGCTTTTCAATTAGCCTACAGAAAGAGATGAGATGTGTCCTTATTCAAGTTCGGTCAGATCACAGAATTCAAATTAAAGATTGCCGTAGCCACCGTGATATTGAAGTGGTATCACCATGTTGCAATACCATTTTTTTTACCATTTTTACAATTTTGAATTTCCCCCATTGAGGGATGTATAAAGTATTTTTCTATTTCTATTTCTATTCTACCAGCAAGAGCCAGTGGGTTGTGGCTCCTGTAGACTTCTGCTCAGGAAGTGTCAACATTGTTCATGAAATACTAAGTCCGTCAGTTTTTTGCAGTCATTGTGTTTTCTTTATTCATTTTCACTCCTTTCTATCAGAGGGATGTTGGTCATTTTGAAAATACATCTATATTCAAGTGGATAACAGTTTGTTTTGACCTGTCAGACTTCAACTATTACTCTCCAGCATTTTTTCATTTTACTTTATAAGCGTCAGATTTTGGGGCTTCATTTCCCAAAATTGAATGCGACGGGTATTCAATTAGCTGATCGAAATGGTTGTTGTTGTTTTTTTATGCTTTGTCTGCTTAAAGTTTTTAATCATAACAGACATTACATTTCACTACAAAGACCAGGAAGAGTTTATTGTACTCAGTTCGTGTTTAATATGATAAATACTGTGTGTAAAACTTTATGCCCAAGTTTTTTTAAGTAGGTGTCTCTGTCTTTTTACCTGATCTGTGTCCAAAACCAGTCAAACTAAGAGTGCAGTTATACACAAAGAGCAAATATCTCATATAAATTACACATTATATAAAAAAAACACTTCAATTAATTATATAATTGTCTAAAACAAAAGAAAAGAAAAATGGAAAAAGAGCAAATCTGTACAAATCAGTGTTTATAATACTTGTTTACTTTGCCCTCAACTTTTCACCCATATGCCTACCATTATTCTGCCAAGCCCCTCAGGCTGTCCTACATTAGCCTTCATGGCACTGCGTGCATTTCTTGAGAGAGGCAGCACATTGTAGGCCCCGGGGCCAGGACCCTCTGACCTGACCTCCTCAAAACGCTTGGAGCGGTTCTGAAGACTGTGGCCACCACTGATGTTTCCCTGAAGAGACGAGTGTTCAGCAGAGAAGCAAGCAAAAGGAACAGTTAATGCTTTACCTCAAAACAGCATATTAAGCTTCTACGCTGCCGCAAAAAGGACTACAAAGCATTATGTTATAATGTGTATAAAAAGCTATATTATCGACCTCATTTCAAGAAAAGTTGGGAAGTGTTCTGAAATGCAACAAAAACCTAAATCTGAATTTGTATGACCTTAGTTTGACAGACACAAGAACAAATTTAATGATTGTCAGATTGCCTTAAGTGTTTTAAAAATATATATATAATATAAACAAACCTGAATTTGATGCCAGCAACAAACTCAGAAAAGTAGGGATAAAGACATAATTATCATTGTGATATTTCACCCTTTCTTATAATTAGATATCCATCATTGGGGAATTAAGAATATAGATTGTTGCAGTTTTTGCTGAAAACAAGATTTTCAACAGATTGGTTGACGCCTCCATGATGATACATACATTTTCAATATGAGACAGATCCTAGGAGCTGCATGGTGGAGTGGTGGTTGGCGCTGTCGCCTCACAGTAAGAGGGTCTCCAGTTTGAGTCTTGCCTGGAGCCTTTCTGTGTGAAGTTTGCAGGTTCTCCCCATCCTAGCGTGGATTCACTCTGGGCGCTCCACCTTCCTCCCACAGTGAATTAGGTCTGGCAATGCCCTTCTAATCACAGACCTCCCCCTAAAAGGCACCGCCTTGATGACAGCATGCGTTTCACAATTCCTTCATCCAACTCTGCATCATTGAAACCTTCACACAAATGCAAGTCAGCCGTGCAGAAATTAGAATTTGCCTAGAGAACGTGGAGGTGTGTCTGAGCACAGTTGGTGTGATGTGGCTTTCTCCTTCCATGAGGCAGTTTCAGGTTACATGTCTGGTTGCAGCTGCAGACTGTGTAGAGTTGACACGGTTTTCAAAGCACCCCCGAGCACAGGGGGCCATGTTGTTTGTGGCGGAAAGATGGCTTCTGATGGAGTGCAGTCTGAGGGTTCAAAGGTCATGCACATCCAACAATGGTAGCCGGTCTTCTGCTTTTAAGCACTGCGATATATAACGGCGCACTCTAATTTTATGCGCTGTAGATGGGGGGGGTTTACAAACCATGACACTCTATACCAAATCCTTTCACCCCAACATGTCCAAAGTTAATTCGCTGGTTTTTACCATTTTCTACAACATCGGTACTTTTTAATTCTATCTTTTTCCTTTCTTTCTTCGCTTCTCTTCCAACTTTTCAAAGGGTGTTGCTGGTATCAAATTTCAGGTTTCTTTAAATGCTCTAAGCTGACCACGGATGACACTTTAGATAATTCATTGTTTGGGTCTGCAGCTCTGAAAACAGAGCTGTGCAATAAACATTCAACAAAAAATGCTTTAGAATTGCCTCATGCTACATTTCATTACGCAGCGGCTATCTCATATTATATCCTATTAGTATAACAATATGTCACATATTACCTTATTATGAATGTTTGTAATCAAAAAAGGAAAGAAAAAGGAACAGAAGTGAAAGATATTCAACCAGAGTCCCAATCTGTGGTTCTCGGTAACATCTAGACCAAGCTGTGATATACTATATCGTACATTAATAGGCGATGGGTCATACTGGCCAGGTCCTGGTGATCTCTCACTGGAGTTGCTGAAAATTGACGTCCTGTTGGTCAAGGACTGGAATGGAGCATACCCATCTGCAGAGGAAGAAACGCACAAAAGTGATACATGCAGGATGCTGAATGTGAAATTACAGAATTACAGTGGATAACGTGCCGCAACTGTCCACTGAATTATGAGGAAAGGCTTTGAAGAAAGCCCTGCTCTCATTCTGAGCTGGATTTGATGTTTTCCCCTCATGTGGAGACTTCCAGCACAAAATGTTCAAGTCTTTAGCCGTTTAAAAAGAGTAAAAAATGTCACAGCAAGCCCAAAAAACCAAAAACTTTTTTTTTTTCAACATAAGAATACAGAATTCACACTCACAATGGCAATGGCAATGACAAATAACAACAGTGGGAGACAAGGTTATGTGAGTTTTCATTCCGGCTGAGACAATGTTGCCCCTAAAATCACCATGGCAACTTCAACTGCCATCCTGAACTCACAGCTGATGGATATTGATCATCAACAGATCCTCTCATTTCCTCTGTCTGCACACACTTTTATAGAGTCAGCTTAAACTTATTCAAAGTTAGCAACAGACCAGGGAGTCCATTTAAGCCTTCCGTTTCTACCAGAGTTTGGGCTTGTTAGCAGTTTCTACTACCTGATATTATGTAATTGGAAGGGCAAACGTCGTACGAGCCGGGGCCAACGGTAGATGGAGTTCCGCCCTTTGCCTCGAAGATCACTCTTGGACTTCGTACGTACATTTTCAACTCTGCCTGTTAAAAACAGTTGGGTAGCTTCGCTGAACTTAATTGTTCAGAGCAGAGCAGTTCCTCATTTAAACTGAGAATAGATATAATTTGCGGTTTTAATCTAATCTACTCTAAGGCTGACATACACCTACCCTGCTCTGCTCTGTTCTCTGTCTACTTTACATACGTCGTTGCTTGGATACCAAATACCATCCAATTTCTCAGCCGCTGCAGCACAACTGGACTCCTTCAAAAAGCGAAGTGAGACGAGGAACCGAACCAGAATATATATATATATTCTTTTCTGGCACGTATGCTGTCTGATAGTTTTTACAACTCCTTTAATAATATTACCAGATAATGTCAATCAGATTAGCCTAAACGGACATTATTGCACATTCATTATGTATATTTTTGGTTCTGGTCAAGGAGCAAACGTAGTCCAACTGTACCATCTAGTGGGTGATGGAAAATATGTTGGACAGGAATGTGAGGATTAACACCCCCCCCTTTAAATTCTTTTAAAACAGACATGCACACAAAAAAGGAAAAACACCTGCTCCTTTCTTTCTGTCTATATATATATAGATATATATTTTTTGGGAGCCAATCATAATACAGCGGCTAAAAAATAAAATCCATTAAAAGCTACATTTTCTACAACCACTGAAAAACCTTTTGTTTTAGATTTATAATTTGAGAGTTTGGTTTCAGACACAGGCGTAACGTATCAGGATCGTGTGGATACCTTTATGAAAGTCTTATTTTTGACGAATCCAGTGGCGATTGACGCAGGTTTTATAAGTTACTGACTCGGACTGTGAGAAAGAAGGAAAGAGAGGTAGTTGCTTCACCAGCAGAGGGCAGCAGCGAGCCGTAGACTAGTCTAATTAGCTTCAAATGCACACGAGGGTGAGTGATATATTTAAGGATTATAGGAAATGTCAGAAGAGCAGTGATAACTTGCTTAATAAAAGCAAAATTAGACTTGACACTGGGGCCATGATCATAGTAATTCTATATAGCATTTGTAGAATTTTAAAACGTACATGCCCTCCAAAAGCATTGCAAGCCAGGACAGGGCGGATAATAACTGGTTTTCTAAAGCGTCCCTGAATGCACCAGTGGCTATCAGCACCATCACAGCCTGTGTCTGTCATCTTCCCAGCAAGGTGTCACTTTAGGCAGCTAGCCATCTATTTCACTTTAAGTTTCATTGGATCATTTTGATACACACTTGCGTTTGACATCTCGGGCCTTGAGGGGACATGAAGGGAATCAGGTTTATCGCGATTTTTTTGGTGCTTTCCACGTCTTTGCTGTTTACAGCTGAGGCGGGCAGGAGCAGAACAAGCAACCAGAACAGCTTCCGACGGGCAGCTAATGGCATCTACCAGACCCTCAGCAGCGTGTTCGGAGAGGACAACATTAGAGGGTTATACAAGGTGAGCGGGGGGGCACACAGTGGCACGACTGCGGCTGGTTTTGATCAGGCAGTAGCTGGCCGGCGGCTTGTGGTCTGTCCACGGCGACGAGGAAAGAAGCGCGACAGGGCCTGGTTAACAATATCATGGATGCCATTTTGAAATATTAGCCTTAATCCTTTGGTTTTTCAATCTGTAGAAAATCACAACCTTTAAACATTGTTGAGGCATTTTTTTTTTTATAATTTTTTTTTTTTGGGGGGGGGGCTATTTTTGTATTTTGTGATGTAAGTGGGATGCATTTAATGTTCTACACAAATGTCACAATCCCATTGATCCCATCAATGACAGCTCTCTCATTATGAAGCCTGGATCTCTTAGTTCCTAGAAACCTGCTCTTGTTAACGGAAAGCTGCATTAGCTTGTATGCTATCATTGCTCCAAATGCATTTCCTGCATTTTGAATATTTCCTGCATTTGGCCGCCAAAGGAAAAACAAGGTGACATTATGTGAGACTCTTGTGATTTGACTAAGTTTCGACCTCAACTACTACCAATAAAATGTAGAAATGCTCATGTTTAAGACTGCAGACTTTGTTTGATCATCAGAGCCTTGTGTCTCAGCTGCAGCTACTTCCCTTATGTTAAGCAGAGATGTAGGAAGTGGTGTGGTTCTTCGATTATCAGTAATAATGCCATATGGTCGGGTACTTTTTTTTTTTTCTTTTTTTTAAGTAAATGTTTTGTGTGTAAAATGTTACCTTATTAAACTGTGTAAGTGTAATCAGGAAAACGTGCTATAACATGGCAAAGGTAGCAAATGATATGACAATTGCATGCTGTATTACATCATCACTCTTTCATCAATCCAAAAGCAGAATTTTTCACTGATATATTTGGGCCTTTCCTGTTTGAAATGGCACCCATTATTCTGTTGGTTTGTAAGAATAAATGAATCCATAGAAAAATAAATGAACAAGTGAGAAATGTTGCACAATTACCCAAGAGCCCAAAGAGACCATCGGAGTGCTTGATTTTTGTCCAACCAGCTCGCAAAATTTACAGAACAATTTAAGACCGGCTAAGTATTTTAACAAAATTACAAGAGATGGCAGCAAATCTTCACACCTGAGACACTCAAGTTGTGCTGTGTTTTGTCTGTGAAAAACAACCTTTGTTTTCAGATGTAACTGTGTAGGCTGTGAAAGGGTTTAATCAAAAATAAAGATGATTCCCTCTGTTAACAGTATTGTGTAGAAGAAACGCATAAAGATGAGACAGATTAACTCCACGTGGGGTCTTTCTGCTCCTTCCTCTCATAGTTTTTCTCCAAAGCAACGGAGCGGTTCGTCCATGGCGTGGACTCTTTCCTGGACACGATCTGGAAGATCTGGTCGGATCTCCTGGATGTGATGGGCATCGATTGTAAGCCTTTAAATGCATGTTCATGTCTTTTCGATAATAAATGTCGAAGTGTCAGAGAGAGACGACTAAAGCGAAACTTGGCAAATAACTTTGAAATGCTCTGAAACGTATGTAATTTAGCTGATGAACGATGTTGTCCTCCTCTCGTCCTTCTCTGTAGCCTCAAACCTCAGCCACTACTTTAGCCCCACATCTCTAACCACCTACCCAGCGCGTGCCCTGCTCCTGGTCGCAGCTGTACTCTTGGCCTACTGGTTCCTCTCCATGTTCCTGGGGGGTTTCTTTTACCTCCTCCACGCCGTCTTTGGCCGCTTCTTCTGGCTCGCTCGTGTCACCCTTTTCGCCCTGTCCTGCCTCTACATCCTGCAGAAGTTTGAGGGCGACCCCGAGCGTGCGGTTCTGCCGCTTTGCTTCATCATGGCCGTGTACTTCATGACGGGGCCCGTGGGAGCGTACTGGCGCAGAGCAGGCGTGGTGGGTTCACTGGAAGAGAAAATCGACCACCTGGACACTCAGATCAGGCTGCTCAACATCAGGCTGAGCCGTGTCATAGACAACCTGGAGCACACCGGGGACCAGTAGACTCACTGTAAGCTGCAAATAGGATGAGGTTTTTTGGGGGGGTTGGGAACAAACCAGGTGTATTTGTCAACACAATGCCGTTTCCTACACACATCTGCAGAAACACAACTACTGCGTATTTACAACCCATCCTTCATGTGGGGAGAAAACTAGATTTAAACACAGTGTTTTAAAGGCTTTAATCAATTTTGGGAACTAGATAAATAGAAAAAAAGAAAATCCTCAGAAGCAAAGACAGTTGACTGAGAGCTCACATAAATCCACCAAACATTCGTTCTACATTCTACATCTTAGCTACTTTTTGAAAAACTTCTTAATTGGTGGAATTTTTTAAATGTTTGCTGAAGCGCCGTCAATACCTGTGCTAGATAAATAAGCATATTTGACGTATTTTTGGTCCTTGTAAGTAACCAGAGCGTCCAGATTCTGTTACGTCCACACAAAGAGAGAAAAGAAAGTACAAGGAAAAAAAAAAAAAGAAAGACTAAGGCATTATTTCTAATGTGTGAAATCTTAAGATTTTAGATATCTGTCCATAGTTAGACTTATTTATTCCATTTCCATCCAGAATGTGGAAACATGTCCGTCTAGTTTGTTTCATTGACTCACCATTCCATTGTGACCAGAGTTTAACATCAGGACCTCATTTTCTCGTGTGAATGTGTGAGTGCATGAGCAAATGCCTCTTAGAGACTTACTCGAATGTGTGTGTGTGCGTGGGGGGCCGAGCTTGTGTAATGGAAAAGCATTGTACTAAAAGTTAACATCAGGCTTGGAGGAAATGCAGAAAGCCACCAATATCTCAGGGACTCACCCGCCACATACACTGAACTGAACTGAGGTGTCAAGTATAATAAATTCATGTCTTGCTCTCTTTGAGTCTCCTTACAGTTCAGATGTGGAGACACGTTTTTACACTGTGCTGTATTTGCAAAGTTGGATTCATGCCTGACGTCTGCACCAAACCCAGCTTTTCATGAAGCATCTTGACACAAGTGAATTCTCTTATAGAAACTGAGCCGTATCCAGTGGTTCGAACCGTTGTTGTTAACATATACACGTGTGAAGCAAATTTAACCTCAAAAGTATTAAGTCACGTCACACTGGCTCGAATAAGTGTGGGTAGAGTTGGGATCAGCTTTTCCAACCTGGTTATAGATTAAATGCCTTTGATTCTGTGGGGAGGGAGCTTAGGTACAGCACCCTGCTACTAACCCTGATTATGGAAACTGTTGTACATTATTAATCTAATCATGCTAGTATGTGATCATGAATTTTACCTTTGACTCAGCAGGAGTTTAGAACTAGTGATTAAGTCATACAGTGTACCAAGTGTAAGAAACATATGGTCACTATTTTATTCTGAATGCTTAATACTTCTGCTGTTTTACTCTGCTGTCATGCACTGTTCTGATGGAATTGGCCTTTTTTTTTTAAGTAATATTGTTCCTCATGTTTGTGGCATATCTTCATCTTGTCAACCCCACTACACTTGGTGTAAATTGACCCAATGAAATGAGAAAGACTGAGTGCAGGACACAGGTCGGTAATGTTAAAGTTTCCCTTTATTAAAGGTGTTGCACTACCGTCACACCAGGTACAAACGCGCGGCCGCTGGCTATTTCCCCATCATAGCCTCGTAATCATCAGCTCGTCTCTTTTTCACACATTTACTTCAGTGGCTAAATTGAGTATCTGATCGGAGCTGTGGTCCTGCTTATCGACGTGATCTTGAAATGATGGCAGTGCTCACAGAAATTCATATTCTGTTCATGTGTATCTATGGAGGGTTTTTTTCCTCCCCATTTTGCAAAAACACGCCCAGTTTGTCTCCCTCAGTAAACCAACCCGGGGAGCTCATGTGTCTGTTGTCATGTGGGGTTTTGTTGCATGCTGCTTTTATGCCTTTACATTTTAAAATATCCATGTTGTTGACTGCCTAAGTAGAGAGACTTTACCAAATGTTATGTACGGTGTGATAAGTTAGCCGGAAACTGATTATATTTTGTATCATATTACTGTATGATGAGTCTCATTTTTCAGTCTGTTTAACATTGGCGCTGATCACTGAACACTGTAGACCAAACTGTCACGCCTGACGTTACAGGATTAAGTGATGCGTAAACACTCTTCTCTCATTCCATTATCACTGCAGTGCTCTTCGTCAAGGTTTTTTTGCATGAATGGAACATTTTAGAATATGTAGGATGGTGGGTGGTGGTGTTTTTTTTTTTTAGATCTTTTATTTTAGACACTGAAAACTGTTGAAGGAAAAGTAAAAAGGACATCGTACGATGTTGTATTAGCTTGAATGCTGTCCTCAGATTATAAGTGTCCAATGAATGACTTGTAATTGCATTGTTTCTTGTACTGCATCCTAATTATTTCTATTGTTCTGAGCCGCCGGCTTTTTATAACAAGTGGTGCCAATGTTGTTTTTTTTACTTAAAGGGAAGTATGTGTTCCTCTTTTTATAGATGCAGATTCTTTTTCTTTTTTCAGTGTTTCTGTACTTGAATGATGTGGAAATTGTTCTGCCTAGAATTGTCTTTGAGTGTCTTCATGAGAACCTGTTTGTGGGGAAAATGGCTCTGGTCGTGTCCAAGTGCAAATGAGGTCCAGAATTGAATAAACACAGCAGTATGACTGTCCTCCATTTCCTCATTCCTTTAATTATTTCAAATGTGTTTCGTTATGTTTTTTTGTTATTTGCTATTTACCCCGAGTGGGTTTTATAAGACGGGAATGTTTTTTTAAAACCTGTTAAAATGCAGTTAAAACCTGTGATGGGCTCGTAACACATTTTTCTTTCACCACTGTGTTAAATGCATTATTTTAATGCTTTTATTTATTTATTTTTCTATTAATATTTCGGTTTGTAGGTGGCTTTAATAAACCTTGGGTGATAACAAAAAGCCCTTGGTGGTTTTGGGAAAAGCTGAAATGCTGAAGGTTAACAAAAATAATCAGCTGTGGCATTAGTGTTGCCATCTTATAGACAACAAACAAACAAAATTACCTCTGGTGTCTATCTCTGTTAGCTGAAAGCTTCTGACGTTTGTAGTAAAAAGAAATCCATGAGCAAAACGATTCAGTTCTCTGAATGGACTTGTACAGCCGCAGCATTTGTACCAAAGGAGGTGAAAGTGTTCGTGTACCGGTTCGAATGGAAGATTCTTTAGAAGGCTGTGATTGGACCAAAAAAAAAAAAAAAAAAAAAAGCTCAGCAAACACTAAGAGCAGTAATAAAAGGTTTAATCATTTGACTTTATAAAATGCATCATCTATTGCTTCATCCTCAAGCATCACATGCGATCAAATTAGATCAGTAGTGATGTTATAAGTGTCCGAAGTCATCGAAAAGCATGAGGTGTTTGACTCCTAATGCTGGCAGTGAGCTTTACATTCTAAAGAAATAATCAACGTGGTTGGTCTCCTTGGCACCTTTTGACAAAACTGGTCACAGGTGGATTTCCTGTCACGTTTTGTTGCCGTTGTGGGATGACATGACTATTAGCACGAAGGATACACATAGGAGATGTTTAAGTCATACCTTGTTCAACATTCAGTTAATGTAACGTGTGCCTCGAGCTACGGTGTCTGAACTTGAAGTTTTAGTTCAAGCCGAGACGTGAAAAGCTTTACACGGACAGACCACAGGTGGTCTTAATTTTGTATTTGCACTGTATTTTTCTCTCGTCTTTATTTTTAGTGTTTTATCTTAAAAAAAAAAAAAAAAAAAAGTGCTTACTTTTGCATAGTCATTTTAAAATTGAAATGCAACGGCTATCGGCACGAAACAAAAAAAAAAAAAAAAAACAATCTACACAAGAAAAATAGGATATTCATACAGTCTGGTGTCGTTGATATTCATCTGGTCTAACGCTTGACCGATTAAAGCTACAATACAGACTAAATGTACCAGCCAACACATATTCCTATCGTCTCATTTCAGTGACTTGTTTGACAAATTAAACCCCAAGTCTGATGGTGCCTAGAAAACAAAGTTCATAACAAAAAACAGTCACATACTCTTGGCTTCCATGACAAGTAAATACCTCACCAAATGGCTTATTTTCCTGCTCGCCGAATGCTTCCAAATTGTCTGTGCAACATTTTTGTGTTTTTTTCTTCTTTTTTTTGGAGTTGAATTTAGAATTTAGGGCTTGAAATGCACGTATCATTAATTACCAAAACCAAGATCTGTTAGCAGCTGGTGCCCAGGAAGTGTCCTTGGCTCAACGTATAACACAATGAATACTACAAGTTCAAAGATTGTCCTAACGCTCTGTATTCAGCACATCTGGTTAGTTCAGACTAGCTGAGCAGCTCCCCACCTAATGTCTATTGGTCAAAGAAAATAACACTCAGGCTGGATCACCAAATTGGCTGCTGCAAAGGGGCCTCAAACCACCAAGTGCTTCAAAGAGCTTTCATTGGGTGTCAGTTGGTTTTTTTAGAAATCCACTGTATCCAACTGAATAAAAGATTAAACCACCCAGCTGCAATACCATTGTCAATGGGTCAATTTCTTAGCCAATTTGTGGCTGTGCATGGTATATACTGTTACGTAAAGATGCCTTATATCAGGCAACTACAATAGGGTGACCTCCAGGATATTCCTGCTCAGAGGCCTTCAGACAGGTTTATCCAACAAGGTGTCCAGGCATTATCATTTGGGTGTTATCTGTCCCTCAAGACAAAAGAAAAAAAGGCCTTCTTACATACACACTTGTCCTTCTTCTGTCATTTGTCTTAGTATGGGAGTCTAGCAAAAAGTTAAAAAAAACCAAACATCCAGTGATTGTGCTCTCTGAATGACAGGACGTTCACAGTTCAGCTGTACGAGCTGTACGAGGCTCTCGTGTGCCGTCAGAAACGTGCCACGACTCGAATGTCTAGGCCTCCCGTTCCATCTGCACCTGCACCAGAGCCCTGAGCCTGGTGGGATCCCTGGTCCACTTGGATATGGTGGAGACCGTTGTTGAAACTGGCACACAGCAAAGTGGCAGAATCAGTCGGAGCCAGAGAAATCAGTGGACCGGCCCCATCCAAAGACAACGTGCCCAGACAGACTGAAACGATGACGGCAGAAGACCAGATGGAGGAATGTTAATTGCTTTAAAAAGGACACCGAATACCCCTGGGTGTGCTTCTTTCACCCATACGCTGGAAATGTTACCTGCTGTGTTCTGATCCCAGATTTTGACTGAGCCATCGTGGGAGGACGTTGCCACGTGAACAGCGCCTCCCGGAGACACGGGCAGAAACATACAGCAGGCTGTGGTCTGAAGATGGCCTCGGTACTCCACGACTTTACAGCCGGGCTGACGCAGGTCCCAGAGCTAACAACACACGACGTCAAATGTTTCAAAACTCGCTGCACAAACAAGTGGACACCACTCAAACATCACGGCTTAAAAGAGGACTAAGGATTAATGCATTGGCTTACAGATAGCTTCAACCCATTCACAACCTTTACAACCTGCCCTGGCCTCACCGTAGCTTCACAACCCTGGCCGCCGAAGCCGTTGCTGCTGGACACCAAGTAGTGACCGTTTGGAGAAACGTCACAGTGGGTCTGGATGTATTGCTTAGCTGGAAAAGTGTTGGTTACCTGCCATGTACGGCTGTCCCACACCCTGCGCACACACACACAAAAAAAAAAAAAAAAAAAAAAAACACCATACCGTAGAAGGACGTGTAAGAAATAAGAATATACTGTCCTCAGTTACACACGTATGCTGGGTATAAAGAGTAGATTTAATTATCAACAATCCTACTCGTTTTCATCAAATAATGTGCCCAACAGAACCCTGCCTGTGCAGTCGAGGCACTAAAGGCATTAATAATGTGACGCGGAGGATTCATGCGTTTGCTACGTGTAGGAGAAGAAAAGTACAACACACGCAGCCGATTTATTTTTATGCAAAAGGATTAAAGATGCAAATATTTTTAGAGAAATGACTGCAACATATGGCCACTGTATCACCATCTAATGATGAGTACCAGAAAACATTCTAGATGCGTCTTGATTACCTGAAATGTCCAGTATCTCAAGGGCTGAAGGGAAATAAGAGGTTCATGGATCAAAGGTTCAGGGAGCAGTTAGCCAAGCATGTGTAATCACTTCATTCTTAGATGGCAACAAGTGCAGTGGCTTTCAAATATAGTCACCCTCCGTGGAATTTTTCCTATCTTTTCATGTTACAACCTGTAATCTAAATAGATTTTTTGAGGGAAAAGAAATGTTTAAATTGATCAAATTAAATGAACAAAAGAAATTATATATAAATAAAATGGTTAAGAAAAAAAAAAAATGAGATCTGCCAACACCCGTCACCATCCCAAGCGTGGTGGTGGCAGCATCTCGCTGTGGGGATGGTTTTCATCAGCAGGTACTGGGAAACTGGTCAGAATTGGATGGGGAATATCTGAGGAAAACCTGTTCCAGTCTTCAAGAGATTTGAGACTGCGCGAGAGCGATCCTGAGTGTACTGCTAAAACAACACTCGAGTGGTTTAAAGGAAATATTCAAGTTTTCGGGAATGGCGTAGTAAAAACCCAGACCTCAATCCAAACAAGAATCTGTGGCATGACTTGGTAATTGCTGAAACCAGTGGAGGCCATCCAACTTGAAGGAGCTGGAGCAGTTTTGCTTTGAAGAATGGGCAAAATTCTGGCTCTATGTGACAAGCCTAAAGAGACAGCCGTAGAAACTCGGTACTCCATTTGCTGCAAAAGGTGGCTCTAAAAAGTACTGACTTTAAGGGGGGGCCGAATACATATGCACACACCACTTTCCTTTTTAAATATTCAAATATTTGTTTTCATCTCACTTCACCAATTTGGACTATTTTTTCTAGATAATTCATATGAAATCTCCCCAAAAATGCATTTACATTACAGGCTGTAACACAAAAATGGATGGCAACAGTAAAGTGCTTGCATAGGTTAAAGTTTGATTCGCAGTCTTTGTATAGTCAGAATGTTCTATTAAGTGTACACAGATGAATCAGACAGTTCATTGAAATAATGAGTCACCATAAGCTATAGCCTGACTCCTCCCTCCCTGGTTCTAACTGTACTGTATTATCAGTCTCACAGTCCCATAACACTTGCAATAGTTACTAATTTCGTGATGAAGTTGAAACCATTCAGCACATTCCACAGCAAAAGGTATTAGTTTATAACAAATCTTAAAAAAGGAGCTTAGCAACGTATGCATTCCGCAAAAAAGTGTGATAGAAAGTCTTTGTGTACCTGATGGTTTTATCCTCAGAGGTCTGGACCACAGAGGAGCTGGCTGGAACCCAACATACATGAGTCACCTAGACAGAGAGTGAAAGTGAGGAAACCTCAAAGAAAAAAAACACCAAGCAGGGCACGGACACAAGGGCCTCGTGTCACAAAAAATACAACTCTTACCAAGTTTCTGGAGATGTTGTGTCTCTGTTCACATTTTGCAGATTCTATATCCCACAGGCACATCCAGTTGTCACGAGAGCCAGTGCACAGCTTTCTCCCATCTACATTAAAAACAGCAGCAAGCAGCTCAACAATCTGAAATAAATGCAGTTCACAGGATCAGATAGATCACTGAGAAAAGACTTTTAGCAAATGAGCTCTAGGTACTGCCAAATTTGTTACTCATTAAAGCCGAGATAAACATTAGATTCAGTCAAGGTGAGAACAGATACTTACCAGTCCCTATGCCTAAATCTATATCAGTATTCATCAGCATGCGTATGATCAGATATGTTCGTTTAGTAAATTCACATCTCAAGTTACTTCTTAATCCAGCAGGCATGATGAAGAACAGGTAACACCAGCAGCTTCATTATTCCATCACTGCTGTGCATTGAGTGCTGTGCTGAGAAACAGCCCGTAGAAACTGGGATATTTAACTCTGCAGAGGGAGATGATGGCTGCGTTGTTGTAAAATAACTATAGTACACGGGACTGAGATGAAGTGTAACTCGAAATGAACGTATTGGTAATAAACTGCTGCACAGAGATAGAACAGAAAACACTTGGTCCTACTCGATGTGTATCGTTTACAAATCACAAACTGCCAACTTTATCTTGACATGAACATCTTAAAGATTAAACATTTCAATATTTCCTAATGTCAGAGAGACAGACCCTTTGTGTGAGTGTCCTTGTGTATGTACCAGGGCTGATAGCTAGTCCATTGACAACCAACTCATGCCCACAAAATTCCTGAATAGGTTCATCTCCCTGGTTTAGGTCCCACATCAGAACAGTCTTGTCCCGCGAGGCACTAAAAATCCACGTACTACCTGGATAACAAAGCACCTGGTGGATAGATGGAGGCAGAGTTTAGAGGAGATAAGACCAGAGGATGTGTATATGTGAGCTTTGAACAGCCCCACACCTTAATCAGTTTGTGGGGGCACACACACACACACAATATTGACGTTACCTTGGTAACCTCTCTGTTGTGACCCTGGAAGGACTGACACATCCGGCCTTGTTTCCAATCATACACCACAACAGCCTACAGGGGTGGACACACACACACACACAAACACATGTGACACAGTAATTCAATTCGCCACAATTCAATCAAACTTTATTGATCCCTGCAGGGGAAATTATGTTGCTGCAGTAAAAATCATCATTAAGAATATGGAATTGTTTCGGATAGATAACAAAGCAAAGCTGAATGAAAATCATCTGACAAACATTTGGAAAGTCTGAGTGTAGCAACAAGAAGTGTGATAGAAATCTTCAGCGATCGCCAACGAGGTGTTGTTTTTGTAGCTTGGCAACAGCGTAGCTGATGAGCATAAAATACAGCGTCAGAAGATAATGCAGGTTAACTCTCTCAGTAGACAACATGGACAGGAACTCGCCAACAGTTCAACAACTGGGGTGCAGAGACACGCCTCCTCAAAAACACACCCAATAACACTCCATCTGTTGTTACCAAGCACTGTAAGCACTCCCTCCCTCCCTATTATAATAATAACAATATTGCCTTCCTGATATTTCTCATCGGGGCTACAAGCTTGTTCATTCTATTTGCCTGTGATCTCACACTACCCATGACGATCAAGGGAAGAAATGGTCTCCATTTTGTCCCTGCTCTGCATCGTAGACATCTCTTTGATTTGGGGTCTCATTCGAGGAAAGCTCAGTCAGCTGTTCCCACATGCAAACAACTTTACCGTTGCCATGACTATGCATCATAACAGATATGAAAGATAACAGAAACAGGAAAAAAAAGAACGTTTTTTGGTTTTTTTTAATAGATATCCGTTTTCACAGAAAAAAGCTGAGCTGAAAATCTCAAGAGGACACAAAGAAAGACATCAAACGTCCAGAGCCGCTGCTGCAGCAGGCTGCCACCAGAACATGTTACTTTATTCATCAAACGGTCCATCCTACCGCAAGTCTTACTCACATTAAGCGTTTTACTCTGCGAGCTCCAATCGTTTCCAAACCATTACTAGTTCAGTTTTTGACTGATAAAGTCGCTAAATATATGGGCTAATCAAAAATGAATCACGTGAGTTCATTTGGGATGGATTAACTCATAATGATCTAATGAAAACATTTGTTCGTTTACCTGGTCACTCCCGCCAGAGACACACAGATCCGGACTGAGATTGGTCACAGCGTTAATCGATCCATTATGGGCGGGTTCATACTGCAGAACCTGACTGTCAAAGGTAACATCAGCCTTCTCCCCCTGAGATGGTCTGTACAAAACATCAATAAGGAGACAAGAGAAATGCCCAAAACATATATTCTCATTGATATCATACCAGATAGCAGACTTGAAAAAAAAATTAAATAAAGATATTCCAATGACAATTGTCTTTGATTTATTTTTGTACTATACAAGTTATTTTAGCCTTGACTTTATAGTATATTATCCCCAGATAAGTTCATCCACAGGCAGCATTTAACCTTGAGATGAATTCATCATCTGAAAACAGTCCATGACAAATTACTTTGTTACCTCATTTTTTGGGCAACTTTTTCTCAAACTTTCTAACCCAAAGTCGTAAAGTCTGCCTTTGTTCATCTCACAGGCATTTTCACATCTCTCATGGTGTTTCACTTTCATCTTTCTCCATCTTATGATTGCACTTAACAATGGTTCTAAAAGAAAAAAAAGCGCAGAAGCTGTATGCAGTGCAAGTTGTGTTGCAAGGCTTTTCTTCCCTAATGCATATGCTCATTCTGAACTCCACGCTTGTAAGTTGAGATATGGGCATGTTTCTGTGGGGAACTGTAACGCTCCATCGTACAGAACTGAGGAGTCCAGTTGTCGTAGTTTCGGAAATGAAACATTTCCCCCCACTTTCTTGCTGAGACTGCAGAGAGACCGAGTAAGAAAGCACCTCAAGCGTTTAGCTAAAGGGGACACCCATGCTGGTAGGACACAGAGCTGTAGCAGTGACATGGCAGAGATGAGGACAGAGTATTTCAGTTCAACAAATCTCACCTGTAGAGCGCAGACCTCTTACGAAACTTGCTCTGTAGTTTTCCCATATCTGCCTAGGAGCCTGCCGCCACACTGACACGCAGAGAGACACACACACCATCAAAATCAGACTTTTAATCAATTCTATAGAAACTAAAGACATCTGTACAGCACTGGGTGTTCACAATATCACCGCAACCGTATCCCCGAAGTTACATTAAACCACTATCAGACAAATAACACTTTCTCTCACACGCACAGCACAGCTCCACTCTTGATATACTGGCGAACTCCTCCAACAAGCGACAGGAAGGGGAGACCTTAAATCCTATTAGCGCCGCATCATTACCGTCACAGGGAATTAGTCACTCAAAAACACCTGCTATGAACGGTGCGAGCAAATCATTATACAACAACTCCCGCGGGACTTTAACGGTAGCGGCTGAATGACTCCTGGTGCTCGCGCTCCTTCAGAGAACGGGGGAAAGATGCCTTACCTGTCCCTGGGAGGTGTGCTCGCTTGGTGATGCCGAGGCCAGTTCGTTAGCTCGCTATCATGCTAACTAATCTTTATCTGTCATGCTAAGAAAGATCAGTGCACTAGAATGTGGCTGCACAAACGTTAAAAGTTGGCGGAGTCGTTGTTGGAACGACAGCAGGGCGTTTCCTGCAGACTTCCATGACAGTTTGATCACCCAACTCCGTGGAAAAGCGCACAGAAGTATATTTCCGAAACTACAGAGGACCCATCACTTTCTCCGTAGCGACCGCGGGGCGACGCTTCTCGTATCCAGGCGGGGGCAGGGTCACGTGACGTCGGACAGGAAGCTATCGGAAGCTCCTTGTTTTACAAAATAAAAGCTCGTTTTACAATTTAGATATTTTCTAAACAATAACCAGCTGCTAGGGGGTACCGGGTAAACTAATTTAAATTATTTGACCCTACAAATACGTTTCTTGCGGTCATAGTCTACACTGTAATATACATATGATTTAAGCACAATAACAGCTGAATGAAAAAGAGAAAGCAAGAAAGAGACGGTTCACGTGTAGCACATTTAACTTGGCACAGCACATTTAACTGCAGTCAACCAACAAAAGAGTGCAGCAATGGTTTCAGCCAACAGCATGATTTATTCGAGGAGAAAACCTTTATTAAACACGATTATTCTGAATAACACGGGCTAACTACAGGCTGAATGTTACCGACCTGTCGCTGAGTGTCCCTTCAGAGAGCTTGTCAGTTGACCCTCACTACACATAAAAGCTGAATGACTCCCAAAGCTGCAGATCTGGGACAAATCCAACAGGTTTTCTTGACAGCTAACATTATTTGTATTGGAAATATTTCTTCTTCAATTCGGGTCATTCAGGTGAAGCTTGTGCCTGCCTAGTACACACTGTCAGTAAAGAAAAAGCCAACTTTTACTGAGCTGGATTCAAACAAATGCAATTAAGCACTGACTTACTGGGATGTCCCCATTTCAATAATCTAAATGGGCCACTTAGTAACATTATAATCGACACTGCTCAATACCTTTGTGAGATGACCTCAATTGAAACTTGTTTGTACCAAAGTGTTTAAGTTTGTGTTTCTACGATCAAACTTTATGTGGCAAGGAGCGGAGTAAAGGATGAAATTGTTAGAGCCAACAACGCCACCTGGGAACTTGCACCCCAGGATATGACAACTGAAACCCAATTGTTATAAGGACGCAAGGTCATGACTGAGGAGGCAGAGACAGTAAAGTAAAGAAAATATATTTATTGAAAATAATATTTATGAATAAAACTTTAAGTAAAACTGCTGCGAAGAAACGAAAGAAGGTTAAACACAAGACGAATTTAATAAAGTGTTTTTAATGACAAAGCTAAAAGGCCGGCTATATCATATTAAAAGTCAAATAACTAACAACATTAAAATCAGTGGGCTGAGGTCTCAGGGGGAGGCATACTACCGGATATGTGTCTCTTTCTTAAGCTGGGGTGCAACACTACAATTGTAAAGCCACCACAAACACGCTGAAAGTGCCCCAGTGTGCTTGCATGCAAAAACGGAAGTGAGGTCCTCACCATAGTGCCTAGCCTCCCACCTGATGACACCCAGGCCACACTGAAACTCAAAAAAAGGAAAAGTTAACAAACCTAATAATCAAATCAACCTAAAAGACAAAAAACTACACAAGTAAAACAAGAGTAGAACCAACCAAACACTGAACAACAGAACAGTACTAACAAATTAGCAAAGCAGCACAACAGAACAGAACAACAGGTATAAACAAACTAATAAAGACCAAGCACACCAGCAAGTGAACCACCTGAATTAGGTCACAACACAAGCTCAGCAAGAGCTGAAGGGAACCATTTTGAGGCTTTATATACAGGAATGGGAAGGAGCTAAAGTAGGTTCTTACAGGTTGACTTGGGTTGTGTTTAAGACCTATAGGTCCACTACATTTAACAAAACGTTTTTCAGACATATGAGTACGACTGCTCCAACTACATAGCTTTCCAAAGTGCGATTTTCAGTGTATGTGTACTTTCCTCCACATGTAGCTCTCCAGGTATAAAGATTTGGGTCCAAGGTTGTCTGCTGAAGTATCATCTATATTAAAACGATGGCTTAACTTGCATGTGCATTGCTTCACTCATTTTATAGTTGGTGATGTCAATGAAATGGAGGCAGTTCATAAAGTTTCTTCCCTTTGCAGTACATCTAAATTCAGACTTGATGGTGCAGAACCCGTTTGCCTCGGTACTAAATTTATGTCACACTTTCCTAAGAGTTTGACGGTACAGCAGACCTTTCATTATGCAGTTAAAAAGTCAGAAACAGAACACAAATTCCCATCTGCCTATTTTTACAAAGACTTAGAATGCATTTCCTTTTGATAATGGGATGATGCATGTTTTCTTTTTCTTTTTCCAAGTTTAAAAGAGGTGAAGCAGAATGGTGTAGAGATGTGATTTGGTTTTGAGTTACTGTTACAGGTGAACCACGGCATGTGACTCTCAAAGTAAAGCAAGAGCGTTTTTGGACAGGCTGTAAACACAGCAGCCCAAACTGCTCTGCAGAGTAGGTCAATACACGTTTTACAGCCCAGGCTCTGGATTTTTATCACTATTTGGCTTGAGACCAAGTTCATTGTTCTGTATGGACTGAGCAGAAGTTAATGATAAACACATGATCTATTAAGATTCTCGAGCGTAGTTCAAAACAGTCAAGAGAGGTTGTGTAGATTAATCTCCTCTTGGCATATTCATATCCCTTTTGGTCATTTTGCATGTCTCCTTTTGGTCATTGGTTTTCTTTTTGTCGTTGCTGAATGTGTTTGTGTAAATCTATTTTCCTTTTGTGCACAGCAATTTTGTCTCACTCTGTTTTCATGATAATTTTGGATTATTTCATGGCAAATTTTTTTGCGGAGCATTTTCAAACAATGCAACCCTTTGTGGTCGGTTGTTTTCAGTGACTTTATATTAATCTAATTAACTTTCGTAGCCTCCTTGAAGACATGCTACTAGTGACTTCACACTGGGGCATTAAGATAGCCTACTTTTAGCACCTGGGAAGTGCATAGTCCATGCATGATGGTAGCCAATTGTTTAATTGGTTGTATAATGTTAAATTAATAGACAACTCTATTGGTCACATGATCCAAAGGGGGTGTCTAGTAGTGATCATTCTTGCAGTGACCACTGTAACACAGGCCATTACTTTTTTTGCTGTGACTGAACATTGGGGATATTTTTTTTAAGAAGCACATACATTGTCTTTGCATTACTGGAGCCTCATCACCTGTTGCTATTGTAACTCCTCCGACAGACATGTCAACTACCCTTGGTCGCAGGTAAGCTACTGCCTGTTTACTATTCTCACTAATTATCTAAATGGCAGTGCTGATTTTTAGTTTTTAGGGAGAAGCTATTGTGTGTTTCTTCGGAAAGCCATCAGATATGCCGTGGGCCTCCTAACTATAAGACAGCATTTGAGCAAGGAGTTGCATAGCTGAGATTTGCAGTAGAGCTGAGTTTGGAGGCTAAATTGAATTGCAACCAGACAAAATTAATGTCTAGAGAAAATATAACATGGGTTAATCTGATGCCAACTTTGTGAATTTGTTATATGCAATCTGTGTATATGCTAACACAAATTATGTAATATATTATGCTTGATGTACTGGGTGAAATGAGTAGATCTATGGACAAAAGACTAAAGGCAGCTGTCATTAACCATTGAGTTAGTGGGTATGACAGATTTTAGATGTAAAACTCTTCACAGAATAAAGAGACGGAAACCTTCTTTAGCAAGTATGCAAAGAACTTGTGAAAATAGTCACTTAAATATATTTTTTAATTTTGCTAATGCATAAACTATGTTCTAAAAGACATGTTTTGATGATTTAGGGAGCCCACCAGAAAGCCCCTAACTAAGCTGCTGTCCAGGTCATTCTCACATCCATCAAGTACTGAATGTTTTTTCTTTTTAAATCTAAAAGAGATAATGTTTCATTATGGCCGGTTTCAGGAAAACTTGACTAAACTTGGATTTTTGTAAAGGTGTTTCCCAACTCAGTAATGGTTGATGAGATAGATAAAGATAGAGGACTTCCACGTAAATCATCCAGCAACGTTAGATTTATTCTTCTAGTTTTGCTGCCCACAACAAATGAATTAACCTAAACTTGCAGGGCAGATAATTCAACTCAACTTTTTTTACATAGCACTTTCTGGAGAGCTACAACGTCATTCCCTTTTTTTCCCCTTTTAGACACTTCCAGATGTAGATCTGAAGGAGTCCATCAAAACTTGGGTTAGGGTTACTCTAACAAGGGACTTAGAATTCTGCCACCCATGTGAAAAATGTCAGGCTTCTCCATGACTGCCATTGTGCATGCGTGATATGGCTTCTAAAAACCATCCACTTTTCATTTTATCACAAAAGCGCAAATCCTCTGTATGTCTGAAGAATGGAAAAGCCAGAGCACTTCTGTAATGACAAGGTCACCTGCATCGAAAATGGGAGAAGGCTTTAAGTGGCTTCAAAATTCGAATTGCTCAACATTATGTAATGTAGCGTGTGGAGGCAATATGATTGCATGGGCATGCATGACTTTCAAAGGCACTGGGTCACTAGTGTTCAGCGGTTATGTGACAGAAGCAGTTGGATTCATTCTTAGCTTTACAGGAAAGTTTACTGTCAGCTTCAGCCTAATGTGGCAAAGTTGATTGGACAGTGCTTCACAGTACAGGCTGGCAAAGACCCAGATCACACCGAGTTTTCCCATGGCAAAGAAGTAAATGTCCTGCCATCACTTGGACAATCATCAGATCTCATCAAGTTACAACTGATTTTACCAAGACCTAAACTAAAGACAGAAAGTCCCACAAACAATAACTTATCAACGCCTGGAAAGGATTGTTAACAAAGTTTTAAAATTAATTTTAGATGTAATAGGTGTAAAAATTGGCTTTGTTCTTAGACATTATGAATGAAATAAGTCTCAGTACTTTTCCATGATGACCTAAAGTGTTCCAGGAATAAGGAGATAAAACAATTGGGAAAGCCTGGGAAAGCAAGGGCAGATTCACACACACACACATTGTTTTGGGCTGATCCAGAGAATATGACGAAGCATGTTGAACCTTCTCATGTCCAATCATACTCGGTTGAGTGTGAGTCCAACCTATGAGGCTATAAATACAAATTACAACCGGAAATCAAGGCTCTGTCTGACGGATTCCTGCGAGAGTTCTGTCAGACCGAGACCAGCGCTGAGATACTTCACTTGTTGCCATCAATAAAGACTTCATTTTCACTTGAATTACTCCGGTCCGTTCTTGAGCTTCCAACTAAAAGAACCGAATCTAACATAGGCTAAATTTGCCCAAGTCCAGCTGAGTCCCTGGAAAAGAGAGTTCACCATGTTGAAAGGCTGTGATTCATATACCCTTCTTTCAGTTTGGAAGTGAATACCCCCAAATTAAGCTGAGCTTCTGCACTTTGAGCACAAATCCCTCATATAACTGTATCTAGAAAATGTTTTGGTTAACAGCTGAAATACAAACAGAGTTTGTGTCCAAACATTTCCACACCTGAATATTTGATGTGCCTGAGGCAAGCACACGGGGTGGATACAATGATTGAGGATAGCGACAGAATATCAACATCAAACAGTAAAACTTAAAGACTGAAGGATTGTGTGTCTGAGGTGGTCAGCAGCGCAGGAGCACCACAGGGGGCTGTACTCTGTCTGTTTGTCTTCACTCTGCATTCCTCACACGTCCCGTACAACTCAGAGTCATCTTCAGAAACACTCTGACGACTGCAGCCGGATGGATCAGTGATGAACAGGAGGGAGCTGGTCAGAGACTTTGGTATGGGAGCAACCACCTCATCTTGAATGTGAACAAGACAAATCAGATCACTGTGAATTTTAGGAAGGCCAGGAATAAGCCAAACATAATCGCTAATGTGGGAGAGGAGGCGGAGCTGGTGGAGGACTACAGATACCTGGGAGTTTACCTGGACTGTTTCTTCAATATCTGCACTAAGACGTTGAACATCTTCTATAAGTCTGTGGTGGAGAGAGGCTTTGCATCCATTAGTTGGAGCAGCAGCCTGTGACTCGAAGAAGCTGATCAAACTAATGCTGAAGGCTGGTTCCAAGCTGGGGACTGCTCTGGAGCTCCTGAAGCTGGACTGCAAAAGCGGCTCTGTGTAATGGACGATGCTGCACGTCTTCTACATAAGATAATAAGACAAACATCACAGTGTGTTCAGTCAGAGGCTTCTTCAGCTTTGTAGGCTACAGGAGATAATTCCTGCTCAGAGCAATAACTATTTGTTGAACTATTTGTCTTTACATTTGGAAACGAGAACCTTTCCATGTTTTCATTTCTGCATGTCTCAGCCTCTCGGATACTTTTTTTTAAATAGTGTCATTTACTCATTGACATTTAATCGTATTTGTTGTGAAGGATTAAATCATTTGCATTCAAATCTTTTTTTTTTTTTTTTTTTTTTTTTGGACTTAGCTAACACTATCTAATGTAGTCAACACAAGCTAAAAAATTAAAGGAACCATAACTGACAATTGATTTTGGCCTTCCCTACAAGGCAACCACCAAAACTACAAAATCTCAACCGCATGAGAGGGTTTTGACAGAGTCGGTACATCAGACGGCATCAGCTTCAGCTCGGTGTAAATCATAGCTGCACTTTAATAGCGCAACAATCTGTGGCTCTGAGTGGCTGTGGAGTTGAATGAACAACTCTCAGTCTCAGTAAAAATAGCCCATATTGACCTTCACAGTTTACAGATTGCATACTGGTGTACGTGTTGTTTCCGCTGCACACGGACTCTTTTAAACCTATAACTTCCACTACAGTAAGTCATCAGCGTGCCACACCACTAGGAAATTGTTGCTCTCTCCCCCTCTCTCCCTCTCTGGGTGTAGGCTATGTCTGAAAAGCAAATCTTGTTTTCCGTATTATGTGCCTCACATTTACTGACGTTAATCGTGACTCCGCGACCCACGAAGTCAGCACAAAGACACAAGTTGACGCGAGCGGAGTCGCCCTTTATTACACCCCCTTTTCCGCGGAGTTGTGGGCTCATTGCACCCATTCACACGCATTTTTCTACTCCACAGGTTGGGGATTTATATACTTGTGTGGTGTTTGTCTGACGTGACACCCCCCCCCCTCCTCCCCCCGGTCGATGGGAGGTCGACGTCACCCTGCCAGCGGAGGAGTGGATGGCCTCAGTAATAAAACACATGAAGAGAATCGAGGAAAAGGAGAAGATTGTCCGGGGACGGGCAGCAGCGCGGAGTGTGTGCCTTATTGTGTTCTTACTCCGCTGAGCAGCCACGGCTGTGCCATGTGCGCCTTTTAAATCAAACTGGGATATATTTTCCACCGCGGCAGCAAGAGTTCCGGTTGAAATGCTGGCGTTATGGGAGGCTTTCTTAGTTTTTTTTTTTTGAGTAGACAGACAGAGAGAGATAACTGTACTGTATTCCAAGACTAGCGGATTGGAGTGAAAGTCCGCCATATTCCGCCTTACCACGCCCGGGAGTCGAGCCATTGGAAAAATAAACGGGACAGCTTCTTATTCACGTGTTTTTCTCGCCGCCCTCATCCGCTGACGGTCACTTGGAAACAAGGGATTTTTGGCGATTGAAAAATATCAACATTGAAGGACTTTGGAGACGCCGACCGGACACGGATGACAATGCTTAACGAGATCACGCACAGCAGCGCGGAGGATGTGTCTTAAAAGGATCTGTTGATCATACTGAGACGGAAAAGCAGATCACACCTATTAAGATTTCAGAATTCGGATATTCCACTGAAACCGCGTCGGACCGCTGTTTTGAAGCTGTAAGGAAGAGCCATAAAGCGAACTGAAACGGGGGGAGAGTGGGGGTCAATAATTTTTCAAACATCTGATTTTTGCTCCTGTCCTACAGTCTGAACGCCGGTCGGGCTCATTAGAAGGGCGTCCACGCGTTATTTCACCACAAGCAGGCCTGTATGAGGACGTTATTTGGCTCTCGCAGGCCTCTGGTTTCAACCCTCCCGACGAATGTGAAATCTGGATGACTCAGTAAGAGAGGGGGGTGGGTGGGTGGGGGGGGGAGAAAATCGGAAAAGTGCGTGTTTGAAAAGGAGCGAGAATGACCCTGGAATCCATAATGGCGTGCTGCCTCAGCGAGGAGGCGAAAGAAGCCAGGCGGATCAACGACGAGATTGAGAGGCAGCTCCGCCGGGATAAGAGGGACTCACGCCGGGAGCTGAAACTGTTGCTTCTCGGTAAGCTCGGCAGAGGAGGGGAGGGAGAGGGAGAGGGAGAGGGGGGTGAGCCATGCAAATCCGCAAATTCCTCCCTCATCAAACATACCTTTGTCGGGAGGGGGGTGAGGGTCCACTAATGGGGGCTTCCTACCTGAGGCAAGTTAGGGAGTTGGTGCTTGAAACATGTCCGTGTTGGGAGTCGAGTGCACAGATTTGGCAGCTCAGCTTTGGAAGCAGATGCTGTCCAATTGAATTCCAATTGGCTTGAATTGGACTTTATTATTTACGTGCCTTGAGATGACATTTGTTGTATTTGGCGCTATATAGATAAAAATAAATTGAATTGAATTGAATTGAATCCAGCCAGGCCTAGATGGCTTCCAGTGTTTTTAAAAAAACAAAAAAAACAAACACCTGATTTGAATAACTGTGACCAGTTGGTATCGAGGAAACAAATGCATACCACTCCCCAGAGCTCCTGTCTTTTTTTTTTCTTTTTTTTTAACTTCCCATGCTTTTACAGGTCTAACAACCTGTGCAGCCAGGCCCGCAGGGGCCCCTCCAGGTGGTGTGCTTATGAGTGTGACAAATGTTGGCCGGGCCAAAGTCTGCTCTTTATTGGGCGTAATCAAGACAGTTTTGCAGCTTAACGCCAAAGCCCTGGCAATGATTATATCACAGCTCTATATATGAAACTCGGGAGGCTTGCCATCCTGTGTGGAAAGCCACGTGTGGCCATGCATTTATTGTTATATTGGTGTAAATCTTTCTCTGACTCAGCACAGCAGCCGAGCAGCGGGGAGAGGTTCAGCGTCTGATTGTGGTGTTAGTAGTTACAGTAAAAACTTGACTCAAATTCTCGATACCTGCGTATTTTCAGTGCGGCGTCAGGAAAGGGGAGAGGGTGGAAATTTTGCTGGAGTATTAGTCACATTGAAGAAATGTGAGGAAAACAAGTCATCTACTTACCATCCTGTTTTCAATTAGATTTTCAGCAAAAAGCCCATTAGAGGTGATGACTGTGGTCCTGGAGAGTGGTGCCAGAAGCCTCCTCTCGACCCAGGGCTCTCCTGAGCGCTCCACTAAGTTCTTTGGCCATAACACAAAAGAGATCTGTACATCCTAGTTTTGCCTGTCGATGAATGTTTTCTAGTGAAGCTTTTCTTCTTTGCCCTCCTGTTAGCATTAACTGATGTAATAACCCCCCCCTTAAAGGATTTGAAGGCGCTGACTGCCCCTTGTTAAGTATGGACAAATAATTGCATTGTTGTTGCCCCTTAATCTCTCTTAATACCCAACAATTTGCTCATTATTCTGGCACTTAAACAGCCAGTCACCTAAACGGTAACGTGTCAGACTGGAATGTAATGCAACGGTATTCCTCAGGATGTACGTTGCATTTTTTAACATATTTAGTCTCCGTCCTCATGCTATGTAAAATCTGAGCACCTATACCAAGTGATTAAGGAGCGTGTTTCATGTTTAATGCCTGGTTTGTGTGTTATCAGTTAACCACCTGGTTCTATAAGTATAGGCTATCATATTGCAGAGCATCTCAGTAGCGTGTCTCTGATGACGAGGTGTCTGCAATCAGTGACTTTAAATTTGCTATCGTCCAAAATGCACATAAGGAGTTATTTAGCAGAGTTCAACATTTTCTCAACTGTGAACCATATTTGTTTTGATATTGATGAGGTTCCAGGGATCAGATGGTGGGTATAGGTTTTGGGCAGCAGTTTCCTGTGGTGTGACCCTGTAACATTTAAGGAGCTGTGTGGAGAGGCTCGTGGGAGTATAAATAGGAAATGTAATATGGTCAAGGCTAAATCAGGACAATAGACCTTAGTTATCCCTCTATACTAAGTAGGGACATTCATACATGCAATTGGCAAACAAATGTCTGACCTGCTTAAACAATCTGGGCCAAGTTACCAGTTTTGTTTAAGAGCCTGTTTAATGTCTCAACAAATCAGCTACGACCCCCTCTGTGGAATTGTGTGTGTGTGTGTGTGTATTGTTGCACTCCACCGCTCACACTTCAAGTGGTCGAGTTAACCAGAGGAAGTTTTGTGTGCTCTATTTGGTTCCAATAACCCATTTTCCATAAGTGCATTGTGGGTTTTTAAAACTCACTAATTGCCTCGTCTCCTGTGGGACTTCGGCACAAAATTGCCCAGTCCAGTTTAGATGGTTTCCTGAGAAAGTCCATCGCAAGTTTTTTTTTTTTTTTTTTTTTTTTTCACCATTCGTCTTGGCTTTTAGACTCCACTCATGATATTTCAAAGCCACTAATTGCTCTGTGTCCACAGGAAGTGTGTGTGTTGAAGCGCACACAATATGCGAGAGCAGTGGCAGCATGTCGGCTCTCCACCTTGTGCATCTAATATCCATTAAGGATTTAAACTAATAATGGTAATGATGCTAATATTAGGATAGAAGAGTTTTGCAGCAATACAAATCTAGTTTAATGTCAGTGTTAAAAGTCAGACGCCCCTTTCACACTGCCCGTTTGAGGTGAAGCTGGTGTAAGAAAGGGTCTTGCAAGGTGCAATTGGGGGTCAAAGTTGGTGGGCCTCTTAGGCGAAAATGGAGATGGTCCCAAAGCTCCGTCAACATGTGCGTAAAGGACGGCCAGCATGGTGAGAATAAGCTGCTCCATACTTTGACTATGCGGTAACCCAGCTGAATCCATGGCACCATTTTTTTTTTTCTATTTCAAACTACATTGTAACACTTTGCTCAGTTAGTTCTGTTTAATCAGTAAGAGCAAGAAAAGATTAACAACGGTGGTTTGACAAGGACACTTTTTGGGGGTCACACTAGTGCAAACGCTGCGTGGAAAGGACCAGAAAGGGGAGTTGACTAAAGAAGAATCGAGTTGTAACATTTCCACATTCTAATGCCCACAACAAAAATGACTGGAGGGTTTTATGTTGTGTTGATGTAGGTCGTTAACACTTTTGCATCGTTTCAATGCTCCAACCCAGAGAAGTCCAAAACCCAGGCCAATGTGTTTTAATAGCTTTACAGCATCATTCACCACATTCCTTTTGTTATTTCCAGTTTTCCATCTATGATCAAAACAATCAGAGTAGGTCTGCTCCATGGCTCAATTAGCCACATGAAGCTAGCTAATCTTTTGCTAAGTTAGCAATGTCATTTATAGATTTTTATTTATCCTTTTAAATGAAATGGCATAATGTGAAGGTAAATGGCAGCAAAACATGAATGTATGAGAATAAGTAAAGATTTAGTACTTGACCTTATCAGTGAACGTTGGGTAGTAATGTTTTTTTTTCCCAGGTAAGTCAGTGACTCGTGTGTGATCATAAAGACACTTCCCATGATGCCATGCTACTTGGTACTGCCACCAATGTGTGTCTTTAAATGTTGTGTTGATTTGAAGATGTTTTATAGAAGAAATTATACATTGAGCTTTCAAATACTTTCTAGCATCCATTACAAATCCTTGCACTTTGCATTCTTAAGTGAAAAGAAAACTAAATCAATCAGCTGCCAACCGCTTACTGATCATTTCTATGGGGTCGCTGGGTGATGCAGCTGTGAGGACATATGTGGCTAGTCTTTGTTGTGCTTACAAAAAACCCAGAAGTCCTATTCTGAGCCGTAACGAAAGATATCCCGTGTTCAATTCACAAAATATTCGTGTCCTTTTGGTTACGTCCAGGTTTTTGATAGATCCGTGGATCGCGTGTACAGTACTTTACGATCATCGCGTCATCAGAATGGACTTTTTATCCATGCACAGAGCTCTGAAATGGAAAACAAGTGAAAGGGCACATTCACATTTATTGTTTCTTAGTTTCCTCTTGCATAGTGCGCCCCCCCCCCCCCCCCCCCCCCCCTACTAAGGCCAAACCCTGTTTGTCGGTATCAGCCGATACTAAACCTCAGATATCGGAGGTGAAAAAAGCTGATCGGTGAATCCCTAAAAATAATGTACTGATTCCATGAGATGTCATTCCAGTTGGAACTTTAGCCGCTTTCGGACAGACTGTTCTAAGAAAGTAGTTATCAGAACTACCCTCCTCGAATTTCGTTCTGATAACTATCCTTCCCCAGCGGAACTGTTTCAGTCTGCATTCGCACATGAGTCGGGACCTGATAGGGACTGATGCGCCGGGCGCAGCCGTCTGCTTCAGTGACGTGTTAGCCGTTTAGCGCTACATTCAAACACAAAACAAAACGGTAAAAGTAATGAGAGTAGAAAAAACACCACCAAGAAGCTCGTATGGAGAGCGGGGAGGCCACTGTGTTCATGGTCTGCATGATGGTGATATTAATCATGGACAATCACATCAGGCGTCTAATATCGAGGCTGGAAGAGCTCACAGAGAGAGTCAGGAGATACTTTTTCATTTCATGAAGGAAGAAAGGAGAGCAGAGCTCTGCAGACAAATGAGACCAGTGTAAGTTTAACTTATTAAACACGTGCAGGTTGTCTGTGTCTATCATGAGGAAACATTTCAGCCGTGATAGCATGGCATGGGGCTTAGCTACCGACCACCACACACCTCCGTCAGATTAGTTCTATAGAACTATGAAAAGACCCGACCTCGGAGAAGGAGCTAAATAGTTGTAGGAACTAAGGGAGAAAGCCCCGAGTTCCTGTATGTCCGAACACGGGAGAAAACGGCCCCGCGGATTAAAAGGTTATTAGAACTGCCAAAGGTTCCTACAGTCCGAAAGCGGCTAATGTGACGACCCCCCCTTCAGATAGGTTTAACCTGAATAATTATCAGCCTTATCAACATCTGATGAATTAATTTAGAAATCGCTCAATTACAAAAGTGGCACAGCCCGTCTCCAATCCTCAAGAGACCCGTGGACCTAGTTTTGATACCTGTCCCCCTTTTTAACATACACAAAATAAGAAAAGTGGGATGACTGGGTGTCAAGAGAAATCTGATTTAAAGCATCAGAAGGGGCCAGAGCACTTCTGAAGAACCAATAACCGTGATGGTGACTAAAGATGTCTGTTAAACTGTGTTACTGCCGAACCTTGTGCACATCATCCGTCAAAAACATTTGTTTTAAGTGTTGATCTACACAATCACTGTCGGCTCCGTTTATCGGACAGATGAAAGCTGTGGGAACTTTGTCAAGGCCACGACTGAACAAAGTCCACCTCAACCCTCTACAAACACAGGGCTGTAATTGGGAGAGGAAGAGCTACAGATGTTTTACGATTTGTGTATGAATCCAGCCAAGATGACTGAGGGCAGCGATAGAAAATGTAGAGTTTCAAAGAGTCCTAAAGCACCGTGGTGCAGTTAATGCTGAACACCTGCCAAGAAATGTGTTGTTGTTTCAAGGCTGCCAGCAAATTCACGCAATGAGTAGATTAAACACCCACAGGAGTGACTTTTCTTAATGAAAGTGAGAAACAAAAGCGGCTCAACTGTTTCAACTGCCTAATAAAAGATGAATTTTTATTATAGAATGAAACTGCGGTGGCGAGGGGGCAGGATTTCCGGATTTCCTGGGAGCCTACAGTAGTGCTATATCTCGCCTGTCTAAACCCTGCGTCGTTTGAACTTTGTTCAACTTTAGTCAGGAGCAGGGCTGAAAGCAAAGGCCCCACCGTGTGTTTTGTGAGGGGCAGAAAAACATGTTCGAGTCAACTGAAAGAAAGAAAAAAAAAAAAAAAAAAAGACCCTTTCTCTTGTGTTGCAGCTAAGATATTGGCAGTGAGTTCATTTTTTTTTTTCCTGACTCATGAACTTGCTTTTGAAAGTCAGCTGCAGTGCGTAACTAACACTGATGCTGTGCTGGATTTTTAGGGGCTGTTGAAACGCAAATGTTGTAAGACTGCGAGAAGATTTTTTATTATTTTTTTTTTTTAACAGACAAAGAGCAGCTTGTGCTCTTTCTTACATTTATTTTAATTTTTTTTCACCCCCTCCCAGTGTCCAACCTTAAGTATTGAGGCTTGGCATGGTCACCTCAGATATGATGCTCGTCCATAAAAGTCAACCTCAAACACAGGTTAATCTGGGATCACTGAACTGATTTGATGGCCATTCATTTTGTACTACTTTTTTTTTTTCCAGTAGTATTTGTTGATATAAAAGAAAAGATCAATCAAGACCCAGATGTAGGCTTAACAATTCCAAATAATTTTTGAGGAAATCATTAAACATTGCTATGAAACCATCTAATTTGTCTGCAGCCTACGGTTTTCCATATGAGACACCACAGTCTCCAAGGAGCGTATCTTACTTTGTTCTGTGGTCTAGTCCAGAAGGATATCAGAACAAAGGCAAAATCCAGTTTCTTTCCGCCATTCTAAAACCTATCAGTACGGCCAATTAAGAAACCCCGTCCACTGCCAATTTTAGACATGTTAACATGTACATATGGTGGTTTTTATATGCTACGAGGAAATTGGCAAAACGAGCAGTTGGAACCATGGGTGAGCACTTGAGCCTTGCAGCTGTTGCATGCTAAACACAGATTCAGACAGCCAGAGTTTGGTAAGGATCAACCTTGCAAGGTAAGACTTGTCAGTGCTGGCAATCCAGGACACAAGGTTTATCTAACATCAACGACATATTGGCAACTATTTGCTTGTGTAGACCGTGAAGGGGTGGAGAGTGTTTAGGCAGTCGATCCGCGAGTTGCAGCAAGCGGTGTAGGTGGATGCAGGGCAAATGTTTTCAGCCGAGGGGAAACATTTTGTGCATAAGTTTTTAGGCATTGAGTTCATGTGTTGAGAGAAATTGAAGGTTTTGACTTTCCACACTGTCTCTGCCTTTCCTGTTTTTCTTTTTTTGTTTTTGTTTGTTTTTTAAAAGTATTCTTAATAATTAGTTTTGGTTGGTTTATCCAGTAAATTTGCGACATAAGTTGTTATCGTTCGTGAAGTTATCGTTCAAATCCATCGCAGCATTTCTGTTGATCATTTACAAGATGATAAAGCTAAAAATGCGTCTGTCTGAGGTACACTTCATGAGAAACGGCGCTAATTTCAGTTTCATTATTAATGCTTTCTCTGCTCGTGTCAGACCTGTAAATTAGGATCCCTACAATAGAAAGTCAGTTTCTCTGGGCATTTTAACAGTTGAGCGCCAGTTAGGACTTTAGTCAGCCATTGTCCAGCAGCAGAGAGGCAACTTTTAAAGAAGTGGGTATACAGTGCAAAGAATTGCAACATATCCAAGAGACTGTTGGTTCCACTAGACTCCAGCACACATCACCTGACTGCTGACACGCAAGGCAAGGCAAGGCAATTTTATTTATAGAGCACAATTCATACACAGGGCAATTCAAAGTGCTTTACAGCTACATAAAATCACAAGAAGGCAATAAAACCATTAAAAAGGAATAAAAAATAAAAGAAAGAAATTAAAAAAGAAAGAAATTTAAAACCCATTAAAATAATCATTAAGTAATTAAAAAGTGAAGAGTGCAGATAAAATACTTTCAGGTGTCATATGCACAGCTAAATAGAACTGTTTTCAGCCTGGATTTAAACAATGTCAGAGTTGAGGCCTGTCTCACATCTTCTGGAAGACTGTTCCAGATTTTAGGGGCATAAAACTGAAACGCAGCCTCACCTTGTTTAGTCCTGACTCTGGGCACCAGCAGGAGACCCCTCCCTGAGGTTCTCAGAGCCCGAGTTGGTTCATATGGCTCTAACATGTCAGAGATGTACTTTGGCGCTTGACCGTGAAGAGACTTGTACACAAGCAGAGCTGTTTTAAAGTCTATTCTCTGAGCGACAGGAAGCCAGTGCAGAGACCTGAGCACTGGACTAATATGGTCGTATTTCCTGGTTCTAGTCAGGACTCGAGCAGCAGCGTTCTGGATGTACTGCAGCTGTCTTATAGCCCGTTTAGAGAGCCCAGTGAGCAGGCCGTTACAGTAGTCTAACCTGCTGGAGACAAACGCATGGATCAGTCTCTCTAAGTCTGGTTTAGACACTATTCCTTTGATTCTGGCAATGTTTTTTAGATGGTAAAAAGCTGCTGATGTTACAGATTTAATGTGGCTGTTAAAGTTCAGGTCTGAGTCCAATATTACCCCGAGATTTCTAACTTGATAGTTAGGTTTTAGAGAGAGAGGCTACGGCTACACGAAAACGAAACAAGGTTTTTTTTGAAAATGGGTACGAAAATTCTTGCGACCACACGGCAACGCGCTGCTGTAAAGAATCAGGTCCAGACGAAAACGGATGAAAACGATGAAACGATGCAGTACACACGCCACTGTGTCACGCCACGCTGTGAGACAATAGAGAAGTGTTAAAATTGGCTCACAGCGTCAACGTTTGACTGACGCAAAAACGTTTTAGCTGTAACAATGGAAACGAAACGAGGCCGTTTTCAAACTTTCCCACTCTGGAACCCGTTCTCAAAAACTATCGTTTTGGGGTAGTGGGAACGCCGGCTCCGTGTGGCCGCGACAGCGAAACGATAAGAAAAAGTATCGTTTACAGTGAAAAACGTTTCCGTGTAGCCGCAGCCAGAGTCTCAAGGTGACTGATAACACTTTCTCTTTGTTTCTGTGGGCCACAGACAATGATTTCGGTTTTGTCTGAGTTTAGCTGGAGGAAATTGTTTTGCATCCACACACTGATCTGTTCGATGCAGCGACACAATGTATCTACAGGCCCGTGTTCTCCTGCCGTCAGTGACACGTAGATCTGAGTGTCGTCTGCATAATTGTGGTAGGACACATTATAGCTGCGTATTAGCTGGCCTAGTGGAAGCATGTACAGATTGAACAATACGGGTCCCAGGATTGACCCCTGGGGAACCCCACAGGTCATAGCCATTTGGTCTGAGACACAGTTACCAATTTCAACAAAATATTTCCTGTCCTCCAGATAGGACTTGAACCAGTTTAAAGCACGACCAGAGATTCCCACCCAGTCTTCTAACCTCTGTAATAAGATCGCATGGTCAACTGTGTCAAAGGCAGCACTCAGGTCCAGCAGAACTAAGACTGTGACTCTACTTGCATCTGTGTTCAGGCGGATGTCATTTGTCACCTTGATCAGAGCTGTCTCAGTGCTGTGGTGGGGCCTAAAGCCTGATTGGAAAGTATCAAAAGCATTGTTAGACAGGAGAAAGTCACTAAGCTGTTGGTATACAACTTTTTCTAGAACTTTGCCTAAGAATGGCAGGTTTGATATGGGCCGGTAGTTGTTCAGTACTGTGGCATCAAGATTGCTCTTCTTTAGAAGAGGCTTCATGACAGCGGTTTTTAAGGCCTTTGGAAATGTTCCAGTCTGGAGTGAGATATTGACTAGATGAGCAAGTTGTGGTAACAAACTGCTCAGCACAGACTTTAGGAATCTAGTGGGTAACTCATCAAGGCAGCACGTTGATGAACTCAGACTGCAGATGGTCTCTTCGACTGTTTTGTCAGTAACAGGTGTGAAATGTGTCAGCTCTAGGTGTCTAGCTGGCTGCAGAGTAGTTATTTGTGTTGTGGAAATTATTGCATTTTTAATGCCTTGAACTTTGTCATTAAAGAATATTGCAAACTCATTACACTTGGATGTAGAAATGAGTTCTAAAGGCAGTGAAACTGGAGGGTTTGTTAATCTGTTTACTGTAGCAAACAGGACACGAGAGTTGTTACTGTAGTTTTTGATGATTTCAGAAAAATAACTCTCCCTTGTTCTACGCAAAGTCTGGTTGAACACACATAGCTTTTCTTTGTAAGTCTCATAATGAACCTGGAGCTTTGACTTGCGCCATTTCCGTTCGGCTCTCCGGCACTCCCTTTTCTGTGCCCTGACCGACTCTTCTTTCCTCCATGGCGCCCTTTGCCTACTTTTAACCATTCTAACCTTGACAGGAGCAATGGTATCCAAAACATTTAAGAGACTTGATGTGTAAGAGTTGAACAGATCATCAACATCAGAACACAGGGTGTTCTCAAACCTAATCATTTCCATAAACTGTGTCCCTGTTCTGTCATTTATGAGTCTTCCCCGAACAACTGCAGACGAAGCTGGTGTTTTGGGTAAAGTAGATAGGTCGAAGAAAACACAGAAATGATCAGATAAAGCAACATCCACGACATTCACGTTTGAAATAACAACATAGGACACGCATAGGCTCTTTTCTTCCAAAGTTATTCAAATGGAGGTAAAGTCAGACTGCGCATTTGTTCTGCCAAGATTCTCAATGAACCAAAGAGAAAGCACACCCCCGGTTCTTCACACCCCAATAGTTCCTGTCATCACTGAGGGGAGAGGGAGAGATGTTGTTCTTGGTCTCTCACCAGACCATGCAAACAGGCTGAGGGAAAAGTGGCCATCTCGTAATATTATACATGTGAGTGACTGTGAGCACATGCAGCATGTTTGAGTGTCAGTCACGATGCGGAGTCACAGAGAAAAAAAAAACTTTTCTCCCGCAGGAAAAAAAAAAATTGGCATTAATATTTGAAGATTTTTTTATTTTTATTTTTTTTGTTCCCCACATGGTTCATTTCCCAAATAGTCAAATCTGCATTCTTTTTTGTTTCATTTATCATATTGATCAGTATTTCTGTACTAACATTACATCAAATTACTGCAAAAAGAGTTCACAGTAATTGACCTAAAAGGTAAATGTTTCCAAACTTGAGACATATTACTCTAGCTTTTTAATGTACCTCTCTTTTGAAATTCCTAGGGTCTGTTTCTCAGCTCCAGCTCCACCATTACAAACTCTGACAGCAGACAAAGTTGGTGCCTGGCCAATGACACTTTTTTTTCTCCACTGCCGATAGAGTTGAACAGCTGAATTAACACATAACAAGTAATAGATTTGAATTGAAGCACCGCAATTAGCTTATGACACCCAGATGAGCTTTTGGGAAAAATGTATTGACTTAATTTGAGAATGAGATTTTCTGGATCCAGCTCCTAGTGGACGTCAGTGGTATTACACTTTATGGCCCTTGTATGTTTATCACCTGGTGGTTGGTGTCCAGGGCTGCACGGTGGTGTGGTGGTTGGCACTGGACAGCAACAAGTTTCCTGGCTGGGGCCTTTCTGTGTGGAGCAGCCTGTATGCGTGGGTTGTCTCCGGGTATTCTGGCTTCCTCCCACCACCCAAAAACATGCATGTCAGATTATTTGAGTGTGCATGGCTGTTTGCCTGGTTTGTCTCTATGTGGCCCTGTGATGGACTTTCACACATAACTTAGTCTACTCTGGTTGGATCCACAGGCATAAAGGAGGGACATGAAATGTGTACAAACTGTTTAACTGTACACAAAATACTTTTTTTGATTATTTTTTTCTTTTTTTAACCGTACGAAATTTAAGGCAAAATTGAGAAGAATTGGTAAACAACTCTGTCAGTTTTAGGTGGGACACTACTGTGTAATTGGAAGTGATATGTAAAGGGACCACAAGGACACACATTTAGATGCTCATGAATGTTGACAGTGGCAGCGGCTCAGTTGGATTTTACATCCACAAATCTGTAATAATCCCGTAGAAATTCCAATGTTCCTAATGCTTTTCCCAAAGAGGTTCAGGAAAATGCGAAGTGATCGAATGTCGATTTTAAGAGCACGAGTGCTGACTCGGTAGATCGAATGTGTTGTGTGGCTGGATGAAACCCAGCACAAATCTACTAAATAAATAAACTCTTTGTCCTCTTTTCCTGTCGACTTTCTCAGGCACTGGGGAAAGTGGGAAGAGCACATTCATCAAACAGATGAGGATTATCCATGGCGCCGGTTACTCCGACGAAGACAAGAGGGGTTTCACCAAACTGGTCTATCAGAACATCTTCACAGCCATGCAGGCCATGATCCGAGCCGCGGAGACTCTTAAAATCCCCTACAAATATGAGCACAACAAGGTATTTAACATCCTCTCACCCAGCTATGACAATGGAAGTTGAGAGTGATAGATGGTTTGGTAGAGAGCGAGTAAGTCTCTACAAAGTGGTCGGAGCATGCCTGCATATTTTTAGAGTGCCGTCTATCTTTTTGGGAACAGCCATCCATAATCATTTCCTGTCCTTTTTAACACTTCCTGTGTCCTTAAAGCACTCCGGTGCTCCATCACACTTTGTGTATTTGTGTTTGCTTGCATGTTTTGGGTGCATTCAAAACCATGTGGATATACCGTATAGGCACACAAATACACATATGTAAGTAAACAAGAAGGACCTGGCCCTGCACTATTCACCCAAATGTGAACCTCTCTCTTTGGCGTGCCTGTTTTTTTTTTTTTTGTTCACCTTCCTCTTTTATAGGAGTCGCTCTTCGTCTTAGCTTTGGTAGCTGCTGCCGTGACCTTTTACTCACACTTTATTCCAGATGAGAGTGACAAATGAAAGGAAATGGTGCGTAGGGGTGGTCACCCTGGCAACTCTTGTTTTGTTTTTTATTTATCAGACCATTTCAAGTGTCAGCTGACCACATGTTTCAGTTTCTCTTTGCCAGGCCACTGTCAAAGAAACAGAGAAACAAGTTCTGGGAGAAATCTGGCTCAGCGGGCTGATTTCTAGCTTCCAAATGTTAGTATGACATCCTGAATTGAAACCATAATCTTGAACGTCAAGATCTCCTAAGTATTCAGAATGTCCCTGATTAAATTATTATATAACATATCGATACTGTGGACATTGTGACTGAATTCTGCTTATGTCAGTCACATTTTATCAGCACTGTCATTTCTGTTGAGACAAGTACACGTGGGCAAGATGTTCCTGACTACCATAAACTGCAATAGAGAGCTCCTAAAACTGGATGCTATAAAATGCTCACACTTGCCTCTGCGACTGCTATATAATTTATACTAGTTAAAAAAGAGGAAGGGGGGAAAAAAAAAGATCAAATCTTTTTCAAGTGGGCATTCAGTTTTAATTATTCATTGGAGTGTTTTGGAATATTTAGGGCAAACCTCACAGGGGAGATTTCTGGAGGCTCAAGCGATCATATCAGCACAAGATGTTGGCTAAACTTCCAGCCTACTCTGTCTGCCTTCATGTTGACAAGTTTTCAAACCGCTTAGCTTTCAGTTAAAAGCAATATGCACAGTCATTTAAACCTCGAAAAACTCCAAAAGAAAAGCTTGTAATATCGGAGCCGCTATAGGCATCGGCTTCATAATGTAAACCTTTATGCTAGAGGCGCAGGTTGCAGCAGGATCCCCAACGCCGATGTGTGCATGACACATGGTGAGATCTAAAATGAGCTGGGATTGAACTTGGTTTCGGTCTCTGTTGTTTTGGTGGATCTCCATTCTCTAAAATTGCTTTCGCTTCCCGTCTCGTGTGTTCATGCTCCTGAAGAATGAAACCGATTGTGCTGTTACAGTCTTTTTTTTAATTTTTTTATTTTTTTTAACTTCCAGACACCGTTTCACTCTCTTTTAATACAGAAACACAGACGACAGTTTCTTCACGTTACTGCATTTTATTGCAGAGTAATACTAATTTGCATCGTATCCTTCGACTTAACACCCAGCTTCTGATCTGTTGGAACAGCTCTCTGTGTGGCTGGTATGTAAAAATGCTCCGTTGGACACTCTGTGCTCAGTTCATTGTCTGCTAGATTAAATCCACGGGTCGAGCAATTTATTTACCTGAGTATGAAAGCTTTCCTTTGTGTGTACATCTGAGAATCTTTTATTGAAACGATTAAATATTATGTCGACTGAAAAGTATATAGCATTTGAATGTGTTTAACATTGGTTCATTAGTTGGATCCTAAAAAGCAAAGCAGGTCTTGATCTCAAAATGTAGACTATATTTGCTGTAAGACTTAATTGGGAATCAAAGAGTTTGTGAGCTGGGGTTTTTACTTCAATGCTTAATAAACTCAAAATTCTTTAGACTGGTCACAGTCTGCAGCAGCCGTCCTGCCCTCACTTTGCCTCTGATTGGCTGTTCTTTGTCAAAATCCTCACATTTCCATCTCCAACCATCTAAAGCAGGGATGTCCAAAGTCGGTCCTCGAGGGCCGCTGTCCTGCAGGTTTTAGATGTTTCCCTGCTTTAGATGGTTGGAGATGGAAATGTGAGGATTTTGATCCCATCAGACGGCGAGATTTTACAGAAAAGCAGTTTGAGAAAAAAGGCATTTGGTGCTCAGCCCTCCAGGATCCAACTGAAAACTTCACCCACATTCAGTGTTTGAGAAGAGTTAATTACAGATCTTGACTTGAATGGCCTCGTCGGTTATGTGTACAATGAAACGTACAGCGACACCACTGAATGGCTCTGCTCCGTACATGCACCCTTTTGCACACTGTTAACAGATGGTTAAAGTGGGAAGTGTTTGTCTCTGACACAGGAGGTCACTGACATCATAAAGGAAGTGAAAATGAAACATGACCCTTATGCTTTTACTGTCTTCTTGGTCATTTATAGTATATGTCACAATCCAAGGCTGCCAAGATTCTCAAACCTATCCACTGAAAAAACACTCATGGCCTCAAGTCTCAGTTAAGCTCAGACCCTGCTGTTGGGTTTTAAGGTCTGTATTAGCGGGTTTAAAAGAAGGATCGTGCCGTCTCCCTTTTTGACGCCCATCCACATCAGTGACTAAAGCTGATTAACGATATATTTTAGCATTATTCATTCCAGGACAAATTTAAAAAAAAAAAAAAAGTATGTGGGTTTCAGGATAGAGTTTTCAGGATATTCTACCGGTTCCGCAGTCGGGCGCACAATCTGTGCTACATTATAGAGCACCGTAGGTCCACATACAGTAAGTATCCTGTGTTGAATGAAAGGTTTATAAGTAAGGGGTAGATGGGGCTGCCACGTACGGTAATTGCTGTAAGCCTTGACGCTGATGTGTCATCCCAACTATTCATTTCAAAGGGACGTGTCACAATAACTGCTCGGCATTCTGGTAAAGTGTCTCCTGCTATTACGGTCTTGCTGAATGGAAGTCACGCCTGCTCCATTTCTACACAGTGCGAGCTGCTTCGACACTCAGGCACGTGTTGATCTCTGTAACAGAATTTTAATGGGAATCTGGGGGGCAGCAAAATTTTCCCCTTAATACCGTTCAAATCCCCGGTGGGATTTGAGCTTCAGATATTAAGTCCACGCTGAGCCCGGAGGTGCAAAGAAGTTTCTGGATGTAGAAAATGTGAAGGAGTAACAGACTAAATCCCTGATGAGTAGGACTGCACAACCTGTACGGTGATTGTTTTTTATTGATTATGTGTTTTTTTTTTTTGTTTGTTTGTTTTTTTTGTATATATATCTTATTTTTTTTTATATATATTATTGAAAATGTTTCAAGGTTTGGAGACTCAAGTTTTCATTCCTTTAAGAAATTAGGAAGCGGGTTTTCTGACTGTAAATCACAGAATTTCCTGTGGGTCTGTTATCCACCAGGGCAACGCCAACATTGTGAGAGAGGTGGACGTAGAAAAGGTCAACGCGTTACAGAATCCTTACGTAGATGCAATCAAGAGCTTGTGGAATGACCCAGGCATCCAGGAGTGTTACGATCGTAGGAGGGAGTACCAGCTCTCGGACTCCACTAAATAGTGAGTAGAACGGAAAAAACAGAGAAGCCATGTTGGGGGGGTGGGGTTCCATGATGATGACAGATCCTGGATCCTTTTTAATCCCTGTCTCTGTAGTTATCTGAATGCACTGGACCGTATCGCCGAACCTTCCTATCTTCCCACCCAACAAGATGTGTTGAGGGTTCGAGTCCCCACCACGGGCATTATTGAATATCCATTTGATCTTCAGAGTGTCATATTCAGGTGAGATCAGATATTTATTCAGGAACTGATGCCATGATATTGCTTTTCTCTTTGGTTTTCTAGCAGTTTGAATTTGATGACTTCCAGAGGATGTGCAGTCAAAACAATAAGAGACGATATTCAGTGAAAGGCCGAGCTCTGAGAGCCATTTATTTAAAAAAAAATCTTTTTAATAAAAAATTTTAAAAAGTTTCTCGTAAAACAAAAAAAACGCAGTTGCGGTAGTTGCGCTGTGGGTTCTGACAAGTTTCGCTGTAGATTCATATTCTGGCAAGTTAAAACGCGTCACGTAAGGATTGTGAAAGTGCCCCATTTCTAAAATGCTTCATTTTCAATTTTCAAGAGTAACCCCATAGAAAATTTCTTGGCTTTACTTCAATCGTGATAGAATTACAGTAGGAGACTCAGAACTTAATATCACAGTCACCTGAAGTTGCACTTAAATGCTCCACCGTATCATTGCATTGGCTTCCCCCCTTTGGCTTTAAATAACAGAGTCCAAAGAGCAGCTCTGCTGGAACTCTGCTGAGCGCTCACAGCGATTGTTTTCTCTCTCTCTCTCTTGATTGCTGCCATCCTGACAGGATGGTGGATGTTGGAGGCCAGAGGTCAGAGAGGAGGAAGTGGATTCACTGCTTCGAGAACGTCACATCCATCATGTTCCTGGTTGCACTCAGCGAGTACGACCAAGTATTGGTGGAATCGGATAACGAGGTGATTTGTCTTCTTTTGTAGGCGAAATGAAAAAAAAACTCAGTGATTACGTTGTATTTTGGAGGCTTTTTATGGTTTCGTGAGAATCAGAAGATGAGTTAAAAGACAAAAAGCTTGCTTTGATGAAAACAACAAAAAAAGTCCGATTCTCGTCCTGCTTGGATGTGCGCCACCTCTTTTCCCACTTGCATTTGTAAATGATCAGCCAGCTGTTCTGAACGCCGCCTCGGGCCACAACTCCTTCTTTAGAGAATATAGTGTGTGTGGTTGAGTTTGCAAAAAAGTGTATTAATGAGCAGGTGTGCGTTGTTTGTGCTCACGTGCTCCTTCATCTGTTACTGCAAGCCTGCAAACTACGCAGACCAGCTGCACGCCCTCTGTATTCTGATGTAGTCAGATAGTTTAAAAAAAAATTGGTTTCAAACTCTTGAGGCACTGCAGCACTGAAAGCCAGGCTTGCTTCCAGAATGTTTTTTTTTTGTTCAGTTAAACACTGAAATGGAGTGCAGGGGGAGATATTAACAACATGGCTGCCCTTCTCTCCTCTCATCCTCACTGCTCTCCCTCTGGTGCTGTTAAACATTTATTAAACCCTCCACTTAATGAGTTTGAAAGACTATGGTTTAATTAAGCCATTAACCATCTCTCTCTCTCTCTCTCTCCATCTCACTCTTCGTCACCTCTTCACTACACCCCCCACGTACACTCACACCCTCTGTGTAGAACCGGATGGAGGAGAGTAAAGCTCTGTTTAGGACGATAATCACGTACCCCTGGTTCCAAAACTCCTCAGTCATTCTGTTCCTCAACAAGAAAGACCTGCTGGAGGAGAAGATCATGTACTCTCATCTGGTTGACTACTTTCCAGAGTACGATGGTGAGTAGCAGTCTTTGAGACTTTTAAAAGCATGCACGAAAGGTTGTTGAAGCAGACTTGAAACTCGTGAGAAGGAAGTAAAAAGTTTTCTGAACGTCGGAGCTGTTCGGAAGAATGTGCGGAAAGTTCGATCCAGACTTTTCCCCCCAGCTGCTGTTCACACATGTGCTTCATAGCTTTTCACTGGAAGTCCCGGAAACGGAAGGGGTAAGTCCGTATCGAGCGCACAGGAGGCAGGAGGTGATGCAGAAATTGCACCGCATCGAGCCGCGGGAATGAAATGAAATGGCTGTGATGTTATTCCAGGGATTTGCAGACGATAACAGCAGACAGGGCTTCTTGTTGTGTTGATGCACACTCGCACAGCAGCGTCACGTGTTCCCGAAAACCTGCCGCTGCGTTAATACATCGTCCGACCCGCTGATGCTCCAGAAGGTTTACCACGGGGCTGGGTGAAAAGTCGGCACAAGAAGTCTGGAGCAAAAGATTCGGACGTTGGCACGTTGAATGCAGGTTTAAGATACTTGTGTATCGATTTTATTTCCTAGTTGGGAGGCTACGTCCCAGATTATGTCAGATTACTAGTCAGCAAAGCACGTGGGTCAGCAACAAGTCTACACATTAAGTAAGAGAGAGTTTGAACAGAAAAGTGGACCATTTCGACACAGCTGGATAGGATCCTAACACTGATACACTGGCTTCATGGGCAAGTCGTGTAATTATTTTAGCGTGGTGCAGTTTCAACTGCTGAATACAGCCGATTGCATTTGTCGTGATGCGGCATGTTTTCCCCCCCTCAACAGGTCCACAAAGGGATGCCCAAGCAGCTCGAGAGTTTATCCTCAAGATGTTCGTGGACCTGAATCCAGACAGCGATAAGATCATCTACTCTCACTTCACCTGTGCCACCGACACGGAGAACATCCGATTCGTCTTTGCTGCCGTCAAAGACACCATTCTGCAGCTCAATCTGAAGGAGTACAACCTGGTGTAGAGCGCGGCGGAGCGTCCGACTGCAGGCCCTCCACACACACTGACTGACACAATCTGTGAAAGGATGGATCACACACACACGCACACACACATAGAAACAAAATCTGAGGAAAAACAAAATCTAATGGTTGCATAATATTAATTTATTTGCCATTTGTTGACCTCTTGGTCCCCAAGGGGTGAATGAAGTAAATGTTTTCTTGCTATTTAAGGCATTGATGGGAAACGGGGGGGGATACTGAAATGAGTCGAGGAAGGAGCTGAAATGAATGCAGCGTGCTCCGCTCCTCCTGCCGTTTTATTAGACGAGAAGAAGAAAAGGTTTTCATTCCTTTTTTTTTTTTTTTCACCCTCCCTTGACACGTCGTTTGATTCTGAAGCTTCATCAGGGGCATTTGCCAAACAGGAAGTGATGCGTGAGATCGACGGCTTCCTTTTTTGCTTTAACAGACCAATTGGCAAGTGTCTTGTTAAGTAGGCATAAACTGTGATTCTTAAATTATTTCTGATTGATTTGATATTGATTGACTTTATTTCATAATTAATGTTGTTATCATTATTATTATTATGTCGCATGGACCTCGGTACCATTGAATCAGTAGAACGTGTGACTGGAGGAACGTTTCCTGCACGCGGGGGTTAATGATCTTTTCCTGAAACACGGGCTTGTGGTTGATCCCAACCATCGACACGACCGTGAAGTTCAGGACTGTGAGAGCAATTGGCTTTGAAAGTGTTTTTTTTTCTTTGTTTGTGTTTTCTTCGGTGCAACAAGATGTGAAAGCTCACGGCTGCTCTGTCGTTTCAAAGCAGAATCAAGAAAGCGGCAGTGACTTTACGCGGTCTGAAGGGAGCAGAGGGGATCCTTTACGTTCAACTGTGCCACATTAACGCTTTTTATCACGGTGATATGTAGGCCTATGTTTATTGCCAATGCCAAAACAACTCAAGCCCAAGACTCCCACTTTGCACTGTTAACTACTTCAATGAGATGAGAAGTGTTAAGGAAAGAAAAGGGCAGGGCGACTAGTGCAGAACGAGCGGACCGGTTGACTGAACAGACTGACTTATTGATCAACCAACCAGATTCTGAAGTATTCACCAAAGTCTGCACTCAGTATTTGCCCACTCAGCATGGACTGACTGAAAGCTACAGTTGTTCAGCAGGCGGTTTGAGAAGAGGACACAGCCACTCCAGCGCACTGAGCTGCTCCAACTGTCCAGGCCCCACAGTTAAGCTGTCTCTTTGCAACTGTCCAATCACAGCCCGGCTGTCTTGACCGTTGTAGCGGAATAGCAGCGGAGAATGCATTTGGCTAGTTGCTGTGTAAAATGGCAGAGTGTTGATGTTCAGTTTGTACCAAAGTAAGCCCTTCCTGTTTATAATTGGCACCTCTTAACTTGCAATTCCCGAGTATTTTTTTTGTAATAGTTCCCTAGAACATAAGCCTGTAATTTACATTTATTGAGGCATAGTGCAATTATGAATGCTATAATCATTGTACATACATCTTTCTCTCTCTCTACATATATATATATGGCAGCATCTTTGTTGGCTTTGTAATCATAACTTTTATTTTTGGCAGATTGAATGTGCGGTATTGAAAATGTGTATCTATGTAATTGTATCGTATGTCTAATGGCTAATTAATTTTTGGAAGAAAAAAAAATGTTATTTACATGTTTGTTTTTGTTTCCTTTTTCCTAAGAGGAGAATGTAAATTTTGTGTTTTGCCATTTTTTTTTATTTCTCAGCAAAGAAACCTTGTTAAACTTCGGAACCGCATTAAGAGGAATGTTATGCTATGTCAGCAGTTTTTGTTGAGTCGACTTTTGTATGAGTAACTGCGGACTGAGTCGAACCTACAGGGCTAATTGTGACGGTTTAGTTCCCTACAGGCTTCAGGAAACGAGCGCTCGTCACACAGGTGTCATTACATCACTCAGTGGTTCTTATTCTTTTATATTTGACTTCATTGCACAGCTTCTCCATAAGTATTGAGAGTCCTCGGTCTACCCTGCACACCCCTCGTGGTGCTGAATACTCCCCACCCCGCCACCGACTACATTTGTAGGCATGATGTTTTGTATCATAAGTATTGTTTGGCCAGCATGGGTGACGGGCAGGGTAAGTGTTGACTTTGGAAAAAAACTCCTTGATTTACTCCTCGATTGCCACAGTTTCATTAGAATGTACAGTGCTGTGTTATGGCTTTTATTTATGGGAAAAACGAGAAAACACACAACAGTTCACATGTACATATTGCCTTATTAAATAAGCTGTGCCTCTGAAGTCTCATGCAAGGCACCAGTGTTTCAATGAGAAGAGAAGCTCGTGCAGCTGATAATGTCCCGTTGTGCAGCTGGAGGGTTGTTTGGTTTTGGCTTTGTTGTTCTGTGCTATAAGAAGCTCCGGGAACAGCTTCAAAGTGTAGCTCACGTAGCCATTGTAACATAATTACAGGACATTAGAAGCACCTCACGAGTGAATTGTAATCAGAGTTGACTTTCTGTTGATTTTGTAAAGTTGTCACGTCGGATTCATGTCTTAAAAGCCTCGCCACTGTGCATTATGATGCATTGAACTGTCTGCCGTGGCGAGGACTGCCCCTGCACACGGGGATGTGTAGAATGTGCTCGCAAGGTGTCACAATTTGGACTCCAAAACCATTAGCAGCAACCTGCTGAGTGTTTTTGCCACATTTGGCTGTGTTTTGGCACCCAGAGGCCACTTTGGCAGGTAACCAGCCCGCACTCGGAGGTCCTGTTGTTTTCAGATATTTCAGCTGGCTGGCGGATTAGCTCTCAAGGATGGTTGACTTTGGCAGGCTTCAACCACTGCAACCGGTTAATTCCAAGTCCAATCCACAGTGAGCTTGGAGTAAATAAAGATTTTACAGTCGCCACTCTCCCAACAGCAGGGCCGAGTAGGACAGACCGCACACATTTCTGCTAAAGGTTTAAGTACTTTCAGTGTGGTTCTGCTCGTTGCCGGGAGAGGTTTTGAAGCTGGACTGTAGTTTCAATTTATTAGTGCAGACGATTTCTTGTTGTGTCCCTGCTGTTGTAAAGAGGCGAGTTACGCTGGCCGTTTTACTTAAAGGGAAAATCCACAGGTAAACTCGTCACAGCAGAGACTATGTGAGTCAAAAGAAGTGGTTCCCAAATCTGAAATTGATGTATTTTGTAAAATTATTAAGCTAAATTGCAATACAACTGAATAACACTTGCAAAATTGTATGACTGGAGTTGGTGATGAATATGAGCCAGATAAGATTATGCAAGTGACCTGTGCCTGTTCCACCGAGCCGTCGAGGATGGATTTTCCCTTTTAAGCAAGCAAAGATTCCGTCTGATGTGGATTTGGTGGCACACATTCCCGCCAGCCGCTGTTCAAGATTCATGCAGTATGTCCCAAAGCAGTCGAGTTTTTCCCCGTATATGGAGAGCTGCAGGGTTTGGAGATATAACTTCCCATAAACTTCTTTTTCTCAAGTTTCAGCCACATCATCCGATTGATTTCAGCTCGTGTACTTTTGGGTTTCTTTGCCTCCGAATCCTGACGATATGAAGTTTATTGACTAATTTTGAAATAGTGATGATGATGATATCCAATCATACTTGTGTAAAATGTTTCCTGTATCCATAAACTCGCACTCCTTCAACATGTTTCTGAATGAAGCAACATGTCTCTTTTCAACTCTTGTCGACTCATTTTTTTTTATTTTCTGTCATTTTTAAAACCCAGCTGCCGTTTCTACACTGTGGCTCTTATTACTCAGTTGTAGTTTAGATCAAAGCACAAAGCTTTCCTACACCCATGATCATTTGCATTTGCATTGCAAACCTGAAAATCTAGGTAAAAGTAAAAGGCGTCGGTTTCTTTTAGAATAGTAACTCTTGCCAAGAGATATTAGCAAGAGACATACGAGATCAAGTTGCCTTTTAAATGAGGATATTAGTTGTTTTTTTCCCCCATTCTGTTTTGTTCATGCAGAAGAATCCGCTTTCAAAGACAAAAAGAGTCAAGAAATTCAATGGCTGCGAATGAGAAAGAGCCGTGGGCCTTCTCTACAAATCTCTCTGAAAACGTGAGGCAGCTTTCTTTAAATTAAAAACCGAGACTCAAAGAAATCACTATCCACAGTCTTGGTTTTCAATAGGAGCTGATTGACCTTCACCTAAAAACTGAGGCTGATGTGAATACAGCAGCCAACAGCTTCACTCTGACTCACGCATCTCTGTGCTGAAGTGTCTCCACGAACATAAATATGTGTTGAGGACTTCGATCAAAAAGAATCGGGATCAACGGGGGAAGAACACTGGCTGTGGTCAGAAAATTACAGACGAAACTGGAGTTTAACACTTGAGTTTTGTGAAGATTGTGAGTACTTGTCTGTGTAACACCAGCTCTTTTAACTTTACGTTATCGTCTCAGTTTCATTATAATGCTGTGACATTATTACTTGCGTCATTCTGCTGAAAAAGTCTTTCCTCAAGTGCAAAGGACACAAAGTTTCTCATGAGTCAAGGGTGCATCTCAGATCCCATTTTCCTCCCAGTTGGCCCTTCTGACCCCTAGCGGCTGTTAGGAGAACTGAAGTATGCCAAACTTCCCTTCCACCCTGGCCATGAATACCGTGGAGTAATCAAATATGTTTGCTCTCCTTTTCCTCTTTTGATGCGTTTCTAACGGCTTTATGCAGCTGCCGAACATACCAGACGTCCTGCTGTAACACTCCAACCTCAGCATTTGAGTTATTGGTGGCACAGGTTGGGATGTGAACAGCCTAGGCCGACTTTCCATTTTATCCTCCTCTATTTGTAGGCTGTGCCACGCCCTCCCGACTGCCCAGGAAAAAGTTCAACAAGTGTATTTCAGGTTCAGACTAACAGGCGCACTTTGCCCTGAGGTTTCCTGAATGAGAGAACTGCTTTAAGAGAAGTATTCTTTCTTTTAGCTGCTGAGTACCTAAAGTTTTTTTTTTTTATCTAGTCCCACCTGCTGATCTGTCTCATTGTCCTGCTTTTTCTGACTTTGAGGAAGATAAGGGATAGATTCCGAAGATGCTCTGCGTCATTCCCCACTGAAATTGTGAGGTGCTGAGCTGTCAATTTTTCCCCTCCTCTTTTAAAAACGTTTGATCTTTGTCTGCGGAGGGGTTTTTGTTAGGCAAGCTGGTAAGTTTGGACGATGGCTGGGTGTTGCACGTCGGCGGAGGACAGAGAGACCAAGAGGATCAACGACGCGATCGAGGAGCAGCTGCGGAGAGACAAGAAGGACTCCCGCCGGGAGCTGAAGCTGCTGCTGTTAGGTGAGCATCACAGAGCAGGAAACTAACCTGACTGCTGGCTCCTACCCAACAATAAATAAGAGTAAATACATGTCGGTAACGCTCCGGGATTTGGTCTTAATAATAAGGTTAATCATATCTATATATGATTAATTTTTTTTTTAATTTTTTTTTTTTTTTTTTAAAGCCTTAAAAAACATTCACATTGTTAAAAATCGAATGTTCACTGATTTAATCATTATTTATCGTCATTTGACGAGACCATTTATTTGAAAAATCCTGGAGGGAGCAACAGATATCAAAACTTGGCATTTGCCATCGCCTCGTGCTTCCTGACCACACCTGGGATGGCAGTTTCCAGGGGGGGCATAATCCCAAAATAAATTGCGCGTACAGCTGTAATTAAAACAGAATATTTGATGTAGCAAAATAAAGCCCTAACACTTTATTTCAGAGTTGTGTATTTTAAGATATTAGATTGTCACGGATAGTGTGCATTACTGATAGTTTCACCTCCATGATTGATGTCTCATATTGAAGTGTCGCGCGCTGACTGTCTTTAGGTTTGCGCTCAGCTGCGCGCCTTAGCGGTGCCATTGATTTTACGCACGGTGAACAGATATAGCCTATTCCTTGACCTCCTGGACGTTGGTGGGATGAACTGTCAATATGCAAGCTATTCACATTGATTGTGTATAACCATTGTGGGATTCTGCGTTTTCGAGGGCCCGAATCGGGAGGTGATCACGTTAAACACACATATGATTTTTGTTCCGTCCACAGTGAGGGGCACACATCCCTCTTCCTCGTTTCATTCGCTGACTTTCTCAAGTATCCATGTCTTAATACAGATAGTGTATATGCTCTTGTGTACGCGTTGGAAGCAGCTGGTGTGCACTTTCAAGGAGAAATATAGGGTGCATTCACGTGCATTTGAAGAACTTATTTCTGGCATCGACCCATTTTACCGCAGTTGCGTGGGAGCGCCTCGCTCAGTGGTGTGTTTGAATGTTGGGAAGCCATAACTAGCTGATGCGGGCGCGCCTCATGCAAAAACATGCAAATGCACCACAGAGCCGAACATGAGCCACAAGTTTGCACCCAGTGTTCACCTATAAAGACTTTTCTCTCAAAACAGAGTAGGCTACTACCCACAACGGCTAAACCAAAATGGACATTTAATCCTTTGTAACTGTTTTAGTGTTCTCCCCCTGTCGGCTCACTGTAGTTGACCGACTCAGAGACGAAGAGGGTCTGAAAGAGGTGACACTTGGAGCATTGCTGCATCACTGCAGCGCCGCACAGGATTCCAGAGAGACAGTAAAAGCTGAGGAAATGTAGAGCGAAAGACAAAGGGAGGCTGGTGAAGTGGCCAAACAGAAGCTGTGCGAACAGGAAAAGGTGTAACATCTTTCCAGAGAAAAGAGCAGGTTCAGAGGTCACAATTAGATCTTTTTTAAGAGAGGAACTCAAAAGTCAAATTTTGACAATGAGAACGTGTTGCTTTCACCAACTGAACACACATTGAATGCAGTCCAAACGATACAGTAGAGTATCTATGAGCTGTATCTTATCCTTGAGTCTGACATGTTGTTTTGTAAACTTGTGTTCCATGTCCAGTTCACCCCTCCATCCTTTGCTGGGCTTCGACTTGCTTTTTCGAGGCACACCCAGAACATTGAAGCTAGGTCAAATTCTGCAGGTGACACAAAGTAAAACAAGCGATTAGATGACACGGATGATGAATGATTGCAAGCAGACACTGAGTAATCTGTAATCTTCAGCACGGGGACTGAACCTTGTTAGTAAGACTCATTCACCTGTCCAGAGTGACTCACATTTCTCAGTGGATTTCATTAAGATGGTCACAGTCACTGTACGTCAGGCCCACAGAGAGCATGAGTGGAGTGAAGCAGAAGGAAACACAAACACGTTCAGATTCTGACCCTTTTCAGTGGCCTTACTCCCTATAAAGCCGCAGGACACTAAGGTTTTTGTTGGATTGTGCTCGATTTTGACTGCAGATTCAGGACCATGTAAAGAAAACATGACAAAAAGAATGGAGCTTGTAAAAGTGAAGCATGCAAAACATGAAAAAAGACTCACCATCCAGGCAGGAAACGGCCTTACAGCTGACACTGAGTCAGTATTACATGTTATTAAACTAAAATTTGAAGGAAAAAAACCCAACAGTTTTGTTACTGTAAATCTAACTAAAGATGATCAGATTTGGTAAAATAGCATGACGAAGGGAAAACTAACAAATAGGAAAAAGATCTTTTTCTATGTTGCTCTTTGCAAAAATGAATCCTTTTCTTGTAGATAACTACTCTAGTTTTGAGTTTTTACAGTGGTTATAATGCATATTTAATGTTTTAAATGGGGGCTCAAAGAATGCAGGGGGCCCCTGGTCTAATATCTTTGTTAAAGTGACTGTTGATATTTCTTTAACTCTCTTTCTTAGAAAGAGACACTATGAAGAGGCACAATGTGCCTAAAAACAACTAAACTGAGTCTCAAAATAATTACACAGAGGCTTGTTGTAATGACAACAGCTATCAGGACAAGTTCGATGCTAAAGATTTAAAACAACGAGACAGAACTGAGACGCAAAATGAATAAAAGTGGAAACAAATGTCTAAAAAAAATACTGAAATGAGCACAAAATTGTAGAGAAAAAAAATCTTTAGATAACTATAGAAACGCACACCAACAACACTGAGACCTGAAACGCACGCATGTCATCTGTGTTCCTCGGTGTCTTTTTCAGTTGTTGTGACTTCTTCTTTTTTTGCATCTTGGATTTGCCTGTGAGATCCCACCTGACAAGCAAGTTTCAGTTCCACTAACACAGATGAAAGATGCTCGTAGCTGTAGCCCTCAACTGTGGGACATTATCACCAAATCTATTCACACTTCGCCGCATCGCATTAGCACATTCTCTTGTCAAGCAGATGTATACGGTTGTGAGGCTGTGTTTGTGGTCAAATCTGCATATGTGTCGATGTAATATTACGCCCACAAGGAAATGGTAAACACTGCACTGCACTACCCATACGCACACACACACACCTGACACACAGGTATATGCACAAAGACACAGGAGTGGCCACATGAACATGTTAGCAGACACCTCCACAAACCATCAGTATGCATCATAAACTAATTATTGCGCTTTGATAAGTCCCAACAACTCCAGTGATTTTGTGTTGCACTTTGATGAGGGTGAAAGAGGCTGAGGGAAGATCAAGAGTAATTTGACTGAGGTAAGGATGTGTGGTCCCTTATATGGCTCCAACAACAAAAACAACAGATCCCATACATCCCATATTGTGAACGCCAGGTCAAGAGTTGTGTTGCATATGCATTTACTGAGGGAAATCAGTGGACAGCTTGAGCATTTCAATTCTTTCTTTGTAGTTTTATAATTGATTATCACTCAATTCTACTCATTTGTCGGGTAAAAACTGCAGAATAACTTAAAGTAAATTAGTAGAAAAATTATCAATTAGGATCTATTTTGTTTTGATACAAATGAACAACATGGAGATATTTAAAAAGACTAATCGTTTGATTTTGGAGCCAATAGAAAAAAACTGCAGCAGATTCCAGTTTCTGGTTCAAGCTGCGCTCAACATGAGTTTGATCGGTACGCTCTGCCTCTAGTCGAAGGTCGGGGGCCAAGACTAGTGGGGGAAAAAGTCGTGTATGCTCTACGAAAAAACAAATAGCAGTTAATTGCAAATGATTTAATTAAAATGTTTGTTCAAAATAAAGTAGTACAAAAAACAACCTGTTACTTTTTTTTTTTTTTTTTTTTTACTTTAGAATGATTTACAAACAAAGAAAAGAGAAATGTTTTGCTGCTTTTGGTTCATAGGATTCCAACCGATCGTGAGTTCCTTTGTCGTATTTTTGAGTTCATAGTGCATCAACTATGTTCAGCAGGTGACAGGTCTGGACCATGGGCAGCATGATTACACCTGGAATTATTATACAACAGATCCTTTCTGTAGTAATGCAGGCAGAATGTGGTTTGGCTTTGTCTTGCTGAAATAAACAAGACGTTCCCTGAAAAAGAAGTCATCTTGGTGGCAGTATTAGTCACTCATGAACCTGTACTCATTGTGCAGCATTAATGGTACCTTCACAGATGTGTAAGTTACCAGTGAACTAATGCACCGCCGTGCTATCACAAATTCTGGATTTCTTTCTGGCAGCACTGTGGTGTGGTGGTTGGTTCCTGCTTTTTAATCTTTGCTGGGTCCTTTCTGTGTAGAGGTATCACCTTGGTAGCATTTTTTTCTGCCTTCCTCCCTCAAAATCTTGGATGTTGGGATAATTGGAGAGAGAGAACTGATTCTAAATTGGCTTTAGCTGTGAGTGTGAGTGGGGGGGTTCATTCCATGGAAGTGTGTTAGATTGCATTTCTGGATGTCATAACAAATTTAGTTCATTTTGTGTTAATAAATTAATCAAGAATCATGTCTGTTTTGATTGTTTTTGATCAGATTGCAATCAGTTGGATTGCAAAATGGCTTGAACTGAACTGCATCTTTCAAGTGTCTTGCAATGACATTTGCTGTGATGTGGCACTAAAATCAAAGTATGAAACAAAACTTGATTGTACTTACACAGCATTTTACTCACCTGCTGCCAATGAGCTCAATTAGTTGCGAGATGTTTCACTGGGTTTCATATTTTGAGATTGATTAATGACACAGTGAGAACGGGGCTAATTAAAGACCGACTCTCCCACTGAAATACAGCACTGCAGAGGTGCAGGATCCCGATTTGCCTCATCTCACCGTTCCCCTGCATTTCTTGCCCCACCCCACCTCATCTCCAAGAAACTTGACTTGTAAACAAGGTATATTCAAATGGAGATAATTTGTTTAAACCTTGTTTTCTAAGATGTAAACATCTGAGCTTTTACGATGCCGTGCAAAGCAGTCAGAGACTCCAGAAAACTGCGAGCGTCACTAAGACTGATCACAGCTGAGAGGCAGGCACTCAAATCCAAGTGTATACTCATACATAGAGACTCATGGTACCACCCCCTCAGCCACATGCACAGCAGCTTCATCAAAACATTAATTTGTTAAACAAACATATTTGGCATTATTTGGTCTTAAAGAAGAAAATCTAGATAGAGACTCTGTGTGTACTTGACATTTGTTGGTATCATACATAGAAACCTAATAATGAAAATCAGTGGTTTGGCCGTAAAGTAAGACTCAACATGTGAATCTAAGCATTTTGATTTTGGGGCAGTGGATGTGACTTTTATTTTTTTTTCAATCATTTTTGAGACTGAAAAAAACTAGTACTTGCATCAGTGTTCTCCACAAGAAGCCCTGATTTGATCAGATGTACGGAGTATTGGTCAACAAGTTGACGAACATTTAACTAAAAGGCTCAAGTGAAACCGATGTTATATAGAGTCAGTTAATGTGAGTGCGGCTGCTTCACCCAACTAACTCAACGTGAAACTGTCTCATGTTAGAAGATGAATGAAATCCAGAGTTAAATCATTGCACAGAAGCCTCCTCTGCTCGAGATTTAAACCAAAATAAAGTGTGTTCTCACTTCCTGCACCCAAAAATGACCGTGCAGGTGCCTTTTTGGCAGTCAAATCTACATTCAAATTGTTCAGTTTGCCTGTGTATCTTTGCATTAATAAGTTGTCAAGTTTGCTGTTTATTTACTTTATCTTGGCACTCTGTAACAAGCTGTACAGAGACAGCCTCTGTATTTCAGATGGAAATATTGTGCTCTGAACTCCACTAGATTTACCCCACAGCCATAGTTATTTAGCATTTTTACTGCGAGGCAAGGATTTTACAGGAAAAATGCAACAAGTTTAAACATAAACATAAGGTGGATTTACTTCAGTGTTTTACTGCAATTCAGAATAATTCTAAGTAAATTTGCACCCCTTGCTGTTCATCATTGTAGTCAATAAACCAATTACAGTAAATAACTGGAATTTACTGGATTAAAACAGTGTTTGTTCAGCCAAAAGTCACCACACAATAACTCTGTGACATGAGTGCAGAGGGTTTTCGTCTCTTGACGGATGACACTCCGTGTTTTAACCGAGATGAATATGTGTAAATGAAGGCTCCGCTCCTGAGGATGAACTGGTCCATGGCACAGAAGTTAACCAAATACGGTTCGGCTCACGGTTTAACCCCAACTCTGGCTTAAAGTAGTGCAGTGCAAGGGTGTAATGTTTGTGCGTAAGCTTCAACAGTGTTCACAAAGTAGTGTTGCTAAAAAAAGAGATGATCTTGATTTTTTTTCTTTCCGTTTTAAATGTTAAGAAGAGGCAGGATTTATTTTCCCTATGTGGAAAATATATGGAACACCTACAGTTATCCAAGTATGGTAATATAATGAAATAATATTAAAAAAAAATTAAAAAGTAGAAGCACTAACGTTGAAACACTAGCATGTCTAATGGCAGCACTCAGCAGTTTGTTTACAGTGAAATTGTTTCCAGTGTGGGCTTCTGTTTAACTTGACCACAGCTGTAATTAGGCCTGGGCAAGGATTAAAATTTATAATCTAATTAATCACGATTTCCCTGATTAATCACGATTAATCGCATTTGTACGCAGAATTCAAAAGTAGTGTATAGCTTTTAGCATTTAGTTTTACTTTAAATGTATTGCCATATATAAGAAAGTGCCATAACATTTGTTGTGTGAACACACTTTTAACATCAGCATTTTTATGTGTTTTTTATGTAGAAGCCTCGCTCCACTGTCTGTTTCGTTGAATAATTTGCTGGTATCAATTGTGTGTTTTCCCTTTAAGTGATATTTTAGACTGGAACTACTACGGTGATAAGACAATTCAACTTGGCCGTGTTTACAGATGACTTTGGTTCTGTCGAATCCGCTGTCTGGAAGAACTATAAAATGAAAATGGCCGAGTAAAAGTTCCGTACCCTTCTCCATGTTTGGTGGATCTGCCAATTACTTTATTTTCCGGTTCCACAGCAGACAGCAACAGACTTTTACAATAATGAAATAATAATTTTTTTTTTTTTTGGGGGGGGGGGGCTTTTTATGCCTTCAATGGATAGGACAGCTGGAGAGAGACAGGAAGCAGGCGGCAGAGAGAGGGGGGAAGACATGCAGCAAAGGGCCGTCCGGTGCGGGACCCGAACCGGGGCCAGCTGCAGCGAGGACCGCAAACCCCTGCACATGGGGCGGCCGCCCAACCCACCACGCCACCGACCGCCCCATAATAATAAAATAATTTAATAAAAAATAAATAAATAAATAAAACCTGCGTTAATGTGCGATAAAATATTTATCGGCGTTAAATAATTAACGAATTAACGCGACAATAACGAGTTAACTCGCCCAGCCCTAGCTGTAATTGAATAATTTTAGCCCCAGATCAACCAAAGCGATCCTCTTTCAAAATATGAGAGCTACAGTAAAATGCTCCAAAAGCACTTCTGACAAATTGGCCTGAACATGAACACTATTCATTAAAAAAAATACAATCATGATCAGCTCCCTGTTACCTGCACCCTCCATTTTTGTTTCCCTTTCGGCATGCTGAGGTGTAATTATTCCAAAAGATGCTGTTGATGTCACTGTCACCATGTGTTCCAGGTACTGGTGAGAGTGGAAAGAGCACCTTTATCAAACAAATGAGGATCATCCATGGAGGAGGATACACAGATGAGGACAAGAGGAGCTATGCTAAGCTGGTCTACCAGAACATCTACACATCAATGCAGGCTATGGTCCGAGCCATGGAGCCACTTGGTATATCGTACTCTGATGCCCAGAACCAGGTGCAAAGTCCAACTGGGTTTGCTTTGATAAAAGCAATGGTTTTACATTTTCTTGCAGTTACGATGTCTTAATTACGATCAATGGGCCAAACTCTCTCCCTCCTTCTGATGTTGGGGGCTCGAGGGATGAGCTAAAATGATGCAATTGTCTGTCTTCATGCCCGTATGTGTCTGCAGAGCCATGCAGACTCAGTCCTGGAGGTGGAAGTGGATAAGGTGGATGATTTTGACCAAAGCCTTGCAGAGGCTATCAGGAATCTGTGGAAAGATGCAGGAATCCAGGAGTGCTACGGCCGGCGCAGAGAGTACCAGCTGTCCGACTCCACTAAATAGTGAGAATAATGACAACACTTTCATATGACACAACAAAGGACTCTCTCCAGTTTTGTTGCCACAGATACTGCACGGAGCTCCTCTCTGACCATACAGATAAGTAGCTAAATAGTGGACCAGAATATGACAATGAAGCTGCTGATGATCAAGCTAAAAACTTTTTCTTTTTTTTTTACCATATAATCTTATACAGCAATGAACTGCACACAAGTGCTTTAAATCAATATTCTTTTTATAATCAAATACAGAGCTAAGAGCCTCTGTTGTCAAACTGCAACCTCTCTTTTAGCAACTTTGGCTCGTCTCAAAGTATTTACTAAGTACTAAAGTATTTGGATAGTCAGGGGGTCTCTTTGTCTGCCTTTACAGTGTTATAGGAAACTCATTTGTATATCTGTATGTAGGTCAGCCTGCAAATCTTCTTTGAAACTTTGAGTTTTACAGCATTAAAAAGATACAAATTTGCTCATAATTTCAGCTATCTCACTGACCTAGATCGGATTGCGGAGCCTTCTTATATACCCGACCTTCAGGACATTCTCAGAGTCCGAGTACCAACCACGGGTATCATCGAGTACCCCTTTGACATGGAGAATGTCATTTTCAGGTGAGATGCAACCCACGACACCGCAAAGGCTTCAATACGTCTGCCTCGCGGGAACATCACGGTGTTGTGGCTGTTTTCATGGCAGGATGGTGGATGTGGGGGGCCAGAGGTCAGAGAGGAGGAAGTGGATCCACTGCTTTGAGAATGTCACCTCCATCATCTTCCTGGTGGCGCTCAGCGAATACGACCAGGTCCTGGCTGAATGCGACAACGAGGTGAGCATCCAACTCGGTAGTTGTGATCCAGCTTGAGAAGTGATCGCCTAAAACGTGCGCTCAACGTCGCCTCTGTCTGTGTCTGTCTTAGAACCGGATGGAGGAGAGCAAAGCTCTGTTCAAAACCATCATCACCTACCCCTGGTTCGAGAAGTCCTCCGTCATACTTTTCCTCAACAAGACCGACATCCTCAAGGAGAAGATTATGTACTCTCACGTAGCCACTTACTTTCCAGAATTCACAGGTTAGTTGGTGTGAATCCCCCCCCCCCCTTCTGCTTATGTGATCAGCATATTTTGGCAGGTTTAATCTAATGGCTACATTTAAATGCGAGTGCTTTAGTTAAACTGCTCTTGCATTTTGGTCACGAGATATAGACGAATGGTGCAAGAAATGTTTGTGTTCCAGGACTGCAATCCCAGCTTTGAGTGTTTAAACTCTTCAAGTGTTCCACCAAGGCAATTTGTGTTTGCTAATTTGAGTCTCAAGAGGAAGGTAATGAGAAAAGTAAACCTCCAATGTGTTGTAGGGGAACGAGTTTTTCTGAAAACATTCCTTCTGCAGGAACTTGTAAATCTGTAGAATACAAATCATTTGTATGTTGAAATTGATTAAAAAAAAAAAACAAAAAAAAAAACACAGTGATGTAATATTCATCCTGAATTGCAGGACCTCAACAGGATCCAACAGCAGCTCAAGAATTCATCCTTAAAATGTACCAAGAACAAAACCCGAACAAGGACAAGAAGCTGTACGGTCACTTCACCTGCGCCACAGACACAGAAAACATCCGCTTTGTTTTTGTGGCCGTCAAAGACACCATCCTCACAGCCAACCTCAAGGACTTCAACCTGGTGTGAAAAAAGAAAGAAAAGAAAGAAGAAGAAGAAGAAAAGGGATAGAAAGATGAACACACAAGTGCAACGTAGTTATTAGCAATATTTGGGAAAAAAAAAACTTGAATCTTTTCAGATGAAGAATATTCTCTATTTATACCAGTAGGTTCTGATGTGCGAGAACAGATGCAGTTAAGGCGAGTGCAATGCAAACGTCTGATTGTGTAGGTTACTGTGTGTGAAATGTAACTTTGTATGGATGTAGTTGTCATTCTAGTGTTTGCTGCAAACAGATATCCAGATATGTAAAAGATATGTTACAGTAGCAGTGACAATGTGAAAAATAGTAGGAAGCAGTTTAGTAACCGACTCATTGTGAGCTACTTTGAAACATAAATATGATCCGAGTGCTTTAACTTATATAAGATGTACTCACATATAGCCTTCGCAGGAGAGTTCCTTTCAGGCCTTTTTCCTTTTTTTGTTCTTAAATATTAAGCTACCTGCAAGTGCCTTATCTACTGAACGCTGTTACTCACGCTCCGATGTGAAAAGCTCATTTACCAGAAATGCAACAATTCCTTTAATGTGTAATTGATCAATTAGTTTGACCCTTTATTTAACTGCACAAGTACAAGTTATTTTCAGTGTGTTCACTGATCAACTTCACTGTATTCAAACAATTCTATAATTTGTTACATCAACCTTCCTTTCCTTAGGGTTGCACTTTTTTTTTTTTTTTTTTTTTAAATTGTTCGAGAACCCAAAACAGTTTCTCAGAGGAATCCGAGTCCACTCTCGCTGAACACAAGCAACTCAACAGTTCCATGGTTATTGTTGTCTGATGCTCCATAAATTCCATAAAGACAAACATGTACTGCAGGCAAGTCAGACAGGTATACGCTCTGTGTCTGTTAAGTCCAGCAGAATGAGGTCTGGCATTATTGTGCTGAAATAACCCAACAGTTGTTGTTGTTGTTTTTTTTGTTTTTTGTTTTTTTTACTAAAAACAGCTCAAATGTGGACTTTTTGATACACACAAAATGTGTCTGCCGCCTTTCTGTCCTCTGCACAGAGTTGATGTATAGCTTCCCTGGTGATTAATGTCGTCTCGGCTTACTTTTGTAGATGCAGCAGCAGACTGTGTCGAGTAAAGATGGTTTTCCAAGGAACCCCCCCCCCCCCCCCCAAGGAACCCCCCCCCCCAGCCCATGTAGCCATAATGATCACTGTCAGACGACGGTTTCTCATTAAATGCCAGCTGAGGGCTTGTCTACCTTGATGCACTGAGATTTCCCCGAACTGCCTGAATCTTTTCACAAAATGTAAAATTCTTCATAATTTTGGATTGAGGAATACTTTTTTTCCAAAACTCATTTTCTGACAGTTTTGCACAAAGTTGTGAGCTACAACCCATTCTCAACCTACGGCTGAAGCTCTTTGAGATTGATGTTTTCTGGACTACCAACTTCAGTGAATGTTCAGTTGTCATCAATTTCTGGACTTCGTCTCCAAATACAACCAAGTTAGTCGAGATGGAGTCGGTTGAAAGCTTAAATGACTTAACGACTTACGGATTCAAGCGTTGATTGTTTTAGAAAGCCTCCCGACTTTTCTGGGGATGAGATTTGAGTTGTGCTGAAAGGATCGGGACCGAACCATTTGTCCAAGGATGAATAAAAACCGTCTCCACGGTCAGTTGTAATAACCAGTTATATCTTGAGAAGAGTTAAATAGTGTGTGTGTACTAGAGGTTTTCTTTGTACAGAAGATAAATAAAGATGGCACTGAACCCTGAAGCACATGTTTTATTTTTTGTAAACGGCACGAAAAGTAATGTTGCCTCCCCCCCTCAAACAAAAATGAATGGCAAAAGTGACATTAAGTCCTATCCAACTTTGACACACCTAAAACTGAAAGCCAACCTTAGACATAAACAGCAGCTGATAAGAATTAGCGTTCCTTTCTTTTAAATATGTTTCGCATAATCCACCGACACGTTTGGCCTTTGCATATGTGTGGTATAAAAACCTAAAAATCACAAAATTACAATCTGCATCTTACAGGCAGGATGGTTATATACAGACAGAATATCAGAGGAGGACACGGCAGATCGATACGTGTGAGCACAGTATAAAAATAGCATGCGTCTCTAAATCCTACACTGAACAGTCTTAATTTAGCAGAAGTGTTCAAAGGAAGAGGTAAAAGAAAACAAAAAATGCACACTTTGAATTATGAGAATAATAAAGTGAAGCTCACACCGACCGAAATTTGATTCCCTTTTAAATTATCCAGTAAAATCAACGGCATCCAACATTAATTATGCTACAACAACTGTGGTTAATTTGGCCTCATGTTTAATAAAAGAGACTTTATAGCTGCTGCAGGGACATTTTTTCCCTCGTGTACAACTTGAAATATAATCAGTACATGTGTATGTGTGTGTGACTGTAGCACGCACAACTATGGCAACGTAAAGGCTTTCAAAATCCTCAGATTTTACCAGCATTTTGGACGCAAGCAGATATTACAAAAAAACCTGTCTGTAAACTCAAGACTTCAGTGTAATTTTTCATAAAATTAATCACTAGAACTCTTATATTCGTGCAAAAGGATGAGCGCAATCAGAGAAAAGAGGGCGAGACAACGTTTGTTTCATTGCAGCCCATGTTATGAGTTAATATAGTGTAATTAAAAAAAAAACCACCAATAACACAGTCAATTTACAGATACACTCACCCAATCTCCCAATCTCCCCCAACCCCCCAACACACACAGACAGTCAACATACAGCATCATTTGTGCACTGTTCACACTAAACAAGCATGCAGTACAGAAAGGCACTGACGCACACTGATCAGTGTGTGTGCGTGTGTTTTAAGCACATTGCGCTCTCCTCGATGAGTCAGAATTTGGGTAAACTCTCTCTGGCGTCCTCCAATTTGTCCAGAACCCACTGAAAACACAGTTGGAACTAGTTAGTTAGTTTGGCAAGAAGCATTTATTGCAGCCGCATGTCAAACATAATTAGTCCAAGCTCCTCAAATCCAAATGACCGGCTTACCTTGGCAATTTCAGGAGTTCTGAAGTTTATGATCTTCCCAAACTCTTTGGCATGAAAGACCGATTTCACTCTCTCCTGCAGTATAGAAGACGAGTTGCAGCGTTTAAAAGAGAATTTCTGAAAGCCTATAATACATTTGTTATACAGCAGGTAATCGCTTTTGTACCTTGGCCTCGATGCGCAGTCGGCGGCTGTCTACGATCATCGGTTCCTTTGTGAATTCTTCAAACAGATACTGCCACTCACAGGTCAGCTGGCCAAATGTGCCTTTTGTCACAAAAAATATTCCCCTGGAAAAAGAGACGGTGAAAGGAATGGTTGTCACGTGACACACAGGAGAAATGGATAATATAGGAGGGAACAACAGCTCAGTATAACAGGGATGGGAGGTTTTGGACCAGCAGGTAATTGATGTGCGCGGCAGCTCAGGCAATAAAGAAATCCGCAGAGGTGTTCCAAAGTATTCCAAAGCCTTACCAAGACCCGACACAGTGGTTTTACCGGCAAACACTGTGTAGTGTCAACATGAGGCAGGTTACAGCACGTTCAAGATCATCTTCTGCTTTGTTTAAGTAAAAAAGCACTTTCCACATTATCAGCCTTGCTGTAATAGCTTATTTGTACATTCTGACAGCTTTTGAAGACGAATATGCAGATATTAAATGTAGAGCGCATTGATATTACATAACACGCCGAGTATAGGTTTTAGTTACGTCGAGGAGCAAAACTAGACTGCAGCCAAGCGAAAAGACCCCATCTCAACTTCCCTTTTCGAGCATTTGAGAGAAACTGCAGTGCATGCAAAAACAGAGGGTGATGAAGATGACCTGCACCACCTCTGTGTAAGTGAACGGTTTTAAGGTCATGGAAACAAAGCAATTCTTCCCGTCGTTGAACTAAACAAATAAAAAAAAGACCGTTATGGATGTTATATTAGACATCTTTGCTGAAGGCACTAAAGTCCCAACGTTTAACTTTAAGAAAGAAAAGGATTTGTCATCCTCGCCTAACAGGTTGTTCTCCTTATTTATTTATTTTTTTTCCACACGTGTCTGGTTGTTTGTGAACATGGAGAACTGGAGAATAGATCATTTTCATCTCAGATGAAGCCAGCATGAATATCAGAAAGAAACATCCACCAAAGACGTCACAGTCACTCACCTCTTAGTGATCATAAAGAAGTCGGATTCATTGACCTTGGCATGAGCAAAGTATCTATACTTGGCGAAACGTCCATTCTCGATTTTCTGAAAGAAGAAAGTTGAAAAGTGAAAACGTAAGTCTTAAAAAAAAAAAAAAAAAAAAGCAGGGAGGACAGAATGTCGCAACAACTCATCAAGAAACAAACCATTTTCAAACGACTGAACCCTGCCAGTGAGCAGGAGTTACTCGGGTCCTGTGAGAGGTGAGTGAGTGAATATGTGCACAAAAAGGAAATATGAGGAGGAAAAGATGGGATGAAATGGACAACCAAAGTTTCAAATATAGTTTATTAAGGATAAAATGGCAGGGATAGTTGCAATGAATGAAACCAACATTTACAGTGAAAGAAAATGAGGATTGTGATTTATTTATTTTTTTCAATGAAAGGATAGTAACAACAAAGAAGGAAGGAGCAGAGATGAGTGGAATAAAAGTAACAATGATGGAGGTGAATAAAATAAACACGTCAACCAGTTAACAAATGACAAAAATAAAACACACAGAAACACGTTTGGCATTCCTCAAAGGTGCCGCTTTGGTTTGCTTAAATCCTTCAGATGTGAACTGAGAGACAAAATAAGAGGAGAAACTCGAACACAGACTACAGAGAAAAGCTCTGTCGCTACACTACGTCACGTCTACAGTAGCTTCTAGCTGCTTTACGCATCATCCTCATCCTCTGAGCCAGATCTACTCCATTCACTGTAAGCCAATCGCCTCTGTGGACATGACAAGAGAGAAGAGTGAAGGTCAGAGCAGAGAGAGTTTGCTTCTACTGAGACAGCAGCTGAGATGTTGTATGTAGAAAGAGCTCGAGAAAGCTCAGAGTGTCGGTCCACTGTGCTGAGAGAACGATCGTTTTTTTTAATCTAATGCAAGTGCATCAGTCAGCTTTTAGTTTCTTCGTCAACCTGCCCCTTTCAAATCTCCGAATCCATCTCTGCTAGTCAGGAAGCTTTTAGGTTTCAAATGATGTTTCAAAGCATGAATTAAATGTGATCCGTCTGACATGAAAACTAAATCTTAAGAGTGTCGTAAGTTCTTGTAGCCACTCCAAAGATTTTTGAGTTCTTAAACGCATGTCAGCTGTGCAAAGCTCAACATTTCAGCATAATAACCGAACCTTCTTCTGTGAGGAACGACGTGGAACCAACTGACTCGAAAGTGTATGAAATTCGGGGGGGAAAAAAGAAACATGAGCCCACAGTGTGACATCTACTGCAGCTGTATCATCTGTTACTCTAATGACACTATTTGTCCTTTGTTCTAACTCGGCATAAAGGGCTTAATCTGTAACACGTCAACATACGACATCAAATCCAAACCTACCGCCTCTAAAGCTGGTAAAACAGAAGGGTGACAAATTAAAGGGAAAATCTGAGGACGATGAGGTATGAGACAGGCTTTCACACAAGGAATGAAGTTGCAATCAATGATTCAGGAGGAGAATGAGAATGATGTGTGATTCTTTATGGAAACCAGATGCAGCATTGAGATATTAGGAGCTGCAGAATCCTCATAAAAGACCCCTTGACGATCAAAACCGTAGCGAGGCATTTTAATTGGTCACCCGTCTGTAAATTTCAGGGAAAAGTTCCATAAGGGATCTTTACTATCAGCCAACTAATGGAGCTCTGACCTGAGACTCATAAGCAGAAACTTCCAACCACTCCAGCCAGCTCGACAGCTAGATTATGTTACAGAAATGAAGATTCCATCATTCAGAATTGAGACATTACTGAAGTGCAGTATAATACTCGTGCACCTATCGTTATAACACAATCCCACCATTATGACGCATATTACAAACATAATATCTTATTCTCTAATGACACTAAACCATCAGAATCATTACAGCCCAATGGAGTCAAACTTTGGAAATGTTAAGAGCATACATTTTGTTGTCACAACTCTTCACCTCATTAGTCAATCAAAAGGAATGAAGTAGGATGTGAATGTTATGGATGTCTGTTTATCACAGGAGCTCCGTTTATTTAGCTTACGTCTACTGTTTTTTTTTGTTGTTTTTTTTTTAAATCATAAAACAAAACAAACATGACGCATGGATTCGTGTTTTACCTGAAGCATCTGACTCCCAACACCTTCCCTTTCCCTGTACGGGCGAATGACCCCGTCCTCGTGTATGAAGCGAGGAGGACGTAGAGATTCAACATCTTGTGAGGTCTCTGCAGCCCTGAAAAATAAATTTAAAAAAGAATTTAAAAATTAAAAATGGAAAAAGCAACAGAGAAATGCATTTTAAAATGCTGATTTGTTGTGAATGCACACACAACATTGCACTGGGATCCATCACTGATCCAGAATCAGGGCATACACATACACACACACACACACACACACACACACACACACACACACACACAGAGAAACAACCACACCTCTTGATCCCTTGGAAAGTGCTGCTGGCCATGTCGATAATGCCTCCTGTTGGTCGAGCGACCGCACCAACCAAACCTTTGCCGACGCCTTTAAAGAAGCCCGCTGCCCCCTCCTTCTGGGCTCCTGCAATAAACACGCCGTCACATTTACAGAAATTTAATTGAACATTTTGATAGAAAGGCTAATGTTTTTGGAAATCAGAAAAAAAAAAAAAAAAATCCATGATTACTGGAGAGAAGGTTCATTGATTTTTTTTTTTACAACGTTTTACACCATTGTTGTCTTTTCTTTTTCTAATGGCACCAACAAATTTTTACAGATAGTCAGTCTCAACCCACCTTTAATAGGTTTGGTAACAATCCCCGTGATTCCGCTGACAAACCCCTAAAACACAACAGAAAAAAAACAATCAATGTTACCAACGATGTACTCATTACGTCAGAATTCCAGGTGAAGCCACGTCTTTCTCACTTATGGTAAGTTTAAAGAGTCATTATTGTGACTGTCACCAATTCACAAGCCTGGATGAAAAGTGACCGTTTCTGCAGACAAACACAAAGCGGAATAAAGGAAAAAAATACAGTGCAAACAAATCCCTGTTTTACGCACAGAAACCAGTCCTTTGCCACCCCTGGCCAGGCCCTCTCTCAGCCCGCTGGGTTGTTTGTTCATATCTTCTCGTCTCTTCTGCTGAAAATCCTCGTCCATGGTGATTGCCGCTACACCCTTTGCCATGGCACCCGTAATCCTGGAGGCTGCACCAGCTAAACCTCCTGTACAGCAAAGAGAAGGTTACCTATCGGTTCTCATGCCGCAGTCATGTAATAATGACATTTCCGTAAATGTCTAAAACAGCATTCACATCAAAAGCCCCAACCACAGTTACAACTAGAGCTCTTAAAGCTCAGATTCATCTGACGTGTTGTTGAAAAAGTTTGGATGTTCCAGCAAAAGCAAGGAATCAGATATACTTCAAGTCATCCGTTTGAGGTAAATAAACGTTAACATTTAAGATATACATGTTAAATAAATATATTTCTAACTTACACACGTCCAATTCTGTAGTAAAACTATTTCTGTGTAGTAGATATCAGCAGATAAAGCCAGAGCCGTGCACATACACGTGAAAGGACAAGAGATTCTAGGACTTTATGAACATCTTTCCTAATTTATAGGAGAGTAACCCCACTCTAAAAACATTTAGTTGAATCATCACATTTAGTTGATGAAACAAAGAGGCCTGATGCAACAGTGTAACCCTTCTGATCCCCTGTGATTTGAACATTGCTTTGTGCTTACCAACAGCTCCTCCAACGAGAGCCTTTACACCAAGAGCCATTCCTTCCACAAACTCCTCAGGGCCCTGGATGGCTCCCTGAAAGACCCAGACAACAATTCAAAATGAAGAAGAGGTTCAGACATGACCTAATCAGCATATTTAACATTCAATTACTGCTCACAATCTTTGGAATCCGAATACGTACTGAAAGATAAAGCATTGCAATAAGGAAGGCAACAGCGCCTCCTTTCAATTCAAGTATTACATTAAGCAATAACAAGCAGATGCAAAAGCAGGACTTCCAGGAACAGATCAAATCCATGTATTATTTTCTCACCTTATAGGGCTCATAGAATAAAGCCTCCACGCCCTCCGACAATCCTCTGATCAGCCCAAAGGGGTTTCCAAGCACATCCAGGCCCAGCACAAGCACATACATCTGTTTAATAGCCTGAAATATGCAGAAATAGATAACTTAAGCGTCCACATTTTACTCATACTTACAGCGGTGCATGTAAGCAAACAGAAATCATCCAAATAAGACACACACAACTTGCCACTCCTGCGGCTTAAAGGCTGGAATTTTGATTCCCATCAACTGTTTCTGAAATGTTGCTTCAAAATGGACATGAAAGAGAACTGATGTAAGCATGGCTACGCAGGCATGTGAGCGTCACCTGTTTGGAATAATGTCTGACGACCTCACTCTGTAGCTGCTGAGTGGTACAAAACTGGAAAGTCAGCTGAAAGAAAGCCAGTCTGAAAGAAAAAAAAAAAAAAGCACAGATTTACCTAACAACAAATCACTCCAAATTAAAGGAATGCTTCAATGTGACGTGTGTGTGTCTATTTGGGCTTTTTTTTTTTCTATTCATACTTGAAGACAACATCTTGCACATCAGTGAGAGTCGCTCCGATACTCTTCAGCAACAGATTGAGGGACTGGACGGGAATGACTTCAGTATCTCTTTTCTCCTTCAGGCCATCTTCTCCTCCTGTGCTCAGAGAGAAACTCAAGTGCAGCTGCAAACAAAAAAAAACAGGTTAAACTCACCAAAGGAATAGGTGCCGGAAGCTATGTCCTGAAACTTCATATCAATGTTGCTTTATCATGTTTTATTAACTTTTAGTCAATAAAAGTATACATTTTCTGGCTTTTCTGTTTATACTAAAATGTGTTGTTTTGTTTTTTACATAGGAGTCAGTGTTGACATTTAATAACTGCATTTACAGACCTTTATGGGGGAAATGTGGAAGTACTCATAGAGGCTGATAGGAGATGTATCAGCGGTTGAGACATAGTTTAGTTCTGTCTTTATGTTCTCCATGTCATTCTCAAACAGTTCCACCTAAAAGAGCAGGAAAAGCAACAAAAATACATGACGGTGTATTGTACAACGACGGCACAAGGCATTTTGAGTTAATACATTATATTCATACACAGATTCTGAACACAGTAAAGGGAAGGGTCGATGTGTGTGTAAACGGTACAGCCGGACCTCTTGTTCTGCAGTCATGATGCTGGCGTTCTCAGGGGAGAACAAGTCCAGGATGGCGTACAGGAAACCCAGATCAAGCTTCAGACTCATCTCTTGGATCAATACTTTGAAGTACCTGAGGTGAGCAGACATGTCAATGAGCACTTTGGAGCAGAAGTGGAGCAGAATGATAAAGAATCAATTAGAAAAAGAAAAAAAATAATCAAATAAACAATAAACAAAACTGCATTTCGGGGAAGGAGGTGAGAAAAGAATTACTTGATGCGAGAGATATCCGAGTGTCCTGCTGCTCTGGTAACGATGCTGATATCTGTTAGTGGTTTGGGTTCTACAGGAATAATCCAAATTAACTCATTTTACAGACCAAGAAAAAGTGCAACGAGGGCATATCAGAAATATAAGGGCACATTACAGTAAATGAAAGACAATACAGATGGTGGGTTAACAAACCTGAGTCCATAGTGACTGACTTTGGCGGTTTCACAGGGTAAAAAACATAGGGGAAGATGGCTCCTGGCAGCTGATTCTGGATCTGCAGGAAGAAAGGACATAAATGTAAAACCTGGATTTGGACAAAAAGGAGGTCGGACCCTAATTGTGTTCAATAAAGCACCTTTGGCACACTTGTGGCGCTGGAAGACTGATTTGATCTTCTTTTTTTTTGGAGGGGCCCATGTCAAAGTTACAGATTTATTTGGAGGTCTACTAGAACAGGTTCACATCAATTTTATATTTAAAAAAACAAAAAAAAAACAAAACAAAAAAAAAAAAAAAAAAAAACATGACTGTTCTCATATTGTACATTTCAGCAGCTTCTCGTGTCACCCAATCTTAAAAGCTTCGTTTTAGCTCCTGTCGCTTTAAGACCTACCTCCCTCCATTCATATGTTTTCATACAGCCACATAACTGTGAGGGTGAACTCTTTTGGCCACGATAACGGTGTAGTGAATGTAGTGAAAAATCTGCTATTACGACAGCCGCATTTCAAGCGGTACTGCCTTTCACCTGTATGCGGTGGATTTGGACACGGTAGGAGCTCTGTCGTGGTGAGACGCTGTACTCCACCTTCACCCCAGGCAGGAAGTGCCTCCTGAGAGGAGCATCACAAGGCTGAAACATCCACATATCCATGCCATTGGGTGTGAAGGACACCTGGGACACAATTAAAATACCATGAAATTTCACAATTAGGCCTGAAAGACATAAAGGGTACTAAGTGATGAAGGTGACAAGCCGTCATCATCATCATTTAACCGCCTCATTATAAGTGGTTAATTGATGAGTATACACCCTTCATGGCTAATACAAAAGTCACCATTTTCATTTTTACCATTCTGAAAGGTATGATCACATAAAATGACTGTATCATTGATTATTTAATGTGCAATGTTTAGACTGTAACCTGGAAGTTGTTCTCCAGACCGACGACGGCATTGTCTATGGGCCCAGATTCAATGTACTCTTTGAATCTGGCCTCCAACAACTCGGTTTCTTTAATGCTGAGAGTCTTCCATCGTTTCTTCTTCTTGGGCTTCATCTCCCACACCACATCAGAGCTGAGACAGGACAAGAAAACAGAAACACCAAAGAGTGCCAAATTCACGACCACATGATTCACAGTTAGGAAGTTGAACCAACATTTAACACAGCCCCCCCTACTGGTATGAATGGATCCTGTGCTTATCTCGTCACCTCCGCCCTGTATATTTCCTGTATTTATGTCATGTCACAGGAAGCAACTCCTCCTGTATCACTTGCTCACAGACACTGAGCTGAGACAGCATGTAAGCATACGATGCTCTCAGTTACACAATAACTACAATGTGCAAAACTATCATCACCCAAGTCTAACAAAACACAGCGAGGTCAAATGACGGGATGTTTTCTGTCACCTCCGCAGCAAATTCAAACTGTAATTTATCATTTACTGGCACGCACAAAGCGATAACAGTACCTTGTGATCCCAATGAAGGAAACCTCTTGACTGGTGGTGGTGTTAACTAAAGACACGCCCATGTTCTTTAGAGACAGAATGATTTCCTGTTCAGCCAGCTGAACCTTCTCGTTCTCACAGAGCAGCTTATAGATCCGCCGATCCTCGGTGAACAGCACGACACGCTGAAGACCTTAGCATCAACAAGACCAACAAAAAAAAAAAAAAAAGTAGGAACTCAGTGATTTGTTATTAAAATGATTGAGGATAAACACAAGCTCAGACCCAATATGGGTGATTAATATGAATCCTTATTAAGTTTTTTCATCCACCATTAAAACAAATGTAGTCTTGGTTAACAGCAACAAACATGTACTGAGGGAAAAAAAAAAAAAAAAAGGCTAAATATGAAAATCATTTCATGTGAATATCAAATTTCAGAATCCAAGAAGGCTGTATATGAAAATATTCTCCAACTTTACCTTCATAAAATGAAATGACATAAAGTTTTCCCTCGTTGTTCATGTCGTCACGAAGATCCTAAAAATGCAACAAGAGACAAACTGTACATTCACATCTTAGAGTTAATCATAGATTAAACTGTATCTAACCCACAATACTGTCAATCCTTCCAGAAAACAGATGAAGTACACCGACTGGATCTCCACAGGCACTTCTTCCAGAACCACATTACATTGAAGTTAAACTAACAATATCAGTATCAATATCTGCTATCAGCATCAATAACAATATCTGCTATCCTAAATGGCTTTTCAATGCATTTCAAAAGCATTCTGTGATATTACTTTATCTGCTACAAATTTCATTAATACCACTTTGTTATCACCAACCAAAAATGGGTGTAGCAAAGTGATTTCAGTCATGTTCACTCACTTAGCCGTTCTACTACTGTTACTCGCTTTAAAACTACCAGCACTTCCGTTTTTAACTTCAGGCCCAGACAACAATCTGATTCAGGTACGCTACCTTCTCAGTGTTCAGCTTCCCACTGTAGGTGCCACACTTCCAGCAAAGCTCTCGAGACCCAGTGGGTTCCATCCAGGCGTAGTGCACAGCTTTCCCAGCCTCCAGCTCCTCCTGCTCTGCCTCCTTCTGAGAGCTGCATGCAAATGAGATGCATCCCGACAAAGACAAGCGTTTATTCCAGTAACGTGACTTGGAACAATAAAAAAATATGTATACTGCACTGATTTGAAACGAGAAGACAAGGAAGGAAGACGGAGTAACAGTGAAACAAGAGGACGATTTAACAGAGCCCCTCCACCGAAAATAAAACAATACTCCAAACCAAAACCTCTCGTCTGTGAGAGTAAACAAGCAGCTCAGAGAGAAACACGACGGTAACACTGGCAAGTCGACCAAAGCCCCCAAAGGTCCTCCGAGAAAGTTCGGTCTTAAATATACGTCCCTGATCAGTCATCTCAATTCAGATCAAATATAGGAGACATGAGAAAATGAAACAAAGAAAGGAGAAATGGGAAAACAAGCAATCTAATAATCAACATCACAGAACAACTGGAGGAAGCGGAAAGCATGATTCTTTTGGCAGAATCCCAGCAATCAAAACTACCATTTCTAGAAGTATAGGTGACACAGAACAGAGATCTCAGGAACAGCGTAAATGGCTTTAGATGTCTAACCTGCTCCTTCTACTTTATTCCTGTAATATTTAACATATTTCTGGATCAGTGCCAAAAGGTTCTTTATATACAAATAACTTGGGTGTGACAAAGTGACGTGTCGTTGTGTGACCTGTTGTCACTTTGCAAAAAGGAGCAGATTACACAGACAATCCACACTCACAGCTGAGGGTGCATTCTCCTACACGTCTCTACCTGTACTCTTCTTCTGACCACACTCTGCACTCAAATATCAACTGTGTTGTTGCTTCAAAGCCACCGTTTCACCAGTTTACATCTTAGCGCTTCATTAAGTGTGTGTGGCTGCCTTTTGGCTTGCCTCGTGATTGGCTGAAACAAAATGTGCTCATCATTGATCATTTTTCCTGCTGAACCTTGAGCTTTGCATTTGTCCACGCAATGTCATTGTTGGATCATCCCAGATTCTCCCAAAGTTATCCACTGTAAATTCCACACAACCGCAAATACAATTTTGTGTTGTTACGTCTATTTGTGTATTTATCACAAGTTTTTTGTTGATCTGAAACTTTGGCACTTAAGGCCTTAATTCTTCAGAGTTCAGAGTGTGTCAGAAGAATTTCTCCTTAACATATTTTTCTACCTTTCCTCCTCCCCTGAGAAGGAGAGGTCTAGCAGCTCATTAGCCACCCATGTGGGTTCCGTCAGGGCACTGCATGACGCACAAACATAAGTGGCTGTCAGCAAAAACACACACAGTTATTCTTAACTGAAAAGTTTAAGGACTCTGCAAAGTGGAAACAGCATTGTTATTCAACAAGTATGCAGAAGATATATGAATGCACTGCAAATGCTTCGGTCTAAAGCAAAAACTGCGAGAAGACAGACGTAAGAGACAACATAGAAACACTGGAATCAGATGGCCATGGCTCAGGTTGTAGGGCAGTCATCCACCAGTCAGCAGGTCGGCAGGTTCATCTCCAGCCTTTCTGCGTGTCCGCGGTGAAGACAGTTAACCGCACACTGCTCACCAAGTGCCCAACGGTGTTCGTATGATAGTGTTTACTTGTACAAAATAACAAGCAACTGCATTTGTGAGTGCGTGTACCAGAGACACAGAATAATAAATAAAATGCTTTGTACAAACTGGTACAAGGAACTATGTCAGTGATAAATATTTACCGTTTAATCTTAAAAAACAATACAAGCTGAATAAATTGGTAGGCACCAGGCACAGAGCACTGAACTCGTTTCTCTGAAAACGTCTGTTGACATGTCATAGTGAAGGCTCAGTTCAGATCCAGAATATGAAACATTTAAAAGGTAAAACAACTTCCTCCAAAGAAGCGCTGTAAATAGGGGATATGCTGCAGTGAAAAAATGTGTTTACACACAAAACAACAGGAGATATGAAAAGTCAATTTAGTCAATTTACAAAAAATATATGTGCAGTGCCATCAGCAAATGCAAATTCTTTTGTGTTAACAAACTGAGAATTTAGTGCTGGCATAAAACTGCATGGCCAACAAAGGTTATTTAATCATGTTTGCTCACCTCTGATGGAACTGAAGAATCTGGTCTTTGGTATGGTTGATGATGAGGAACGGGGCAGCTCCGTCATGGTATTCCGAGAAACGGATTGTGGCCGAGTGTTCTGACAGATTGACGTCCACAATGAGCCCACCCACCTGCAACAACAGAAACACACAACGGTCTGGAGGGGCTTTCCAGTACGCTCTTGAAAGCAGCTGCTTAAAGCAAAAAATGACAACACAGCATCGACCGTATGCGTGCGTCTACTCACAGAGTTGTCCAGAGGCAGCAAGAGGCAGTTCTCTGGTCGTGTGAAGTCGATAGTCAGAGGAGGTGCTAAACAACCATCTACTTTGATCTTCAGCCGCTTGGCGTCGTTCTCAGGCCAGAATGGAACGGCTGACTAAATGAAGGGGAATAAAACGGCCTTGAATAACAGAGTAAGATTGCCAAAATGCCTACGTATGGGAAATGGCTTGTCTAATCAGAATGTGTGGTGAATGGCTGCACAAAAGAAAATAGCAGAGTAAATAAATCAAATAAAAAACCTGCTCTGGCTGTGCCTCAGTCCAGTTTTCTTGCCCCTCCTCACATATGAAGACACGGTGCTTGGTTCTGTTGACCAGCATGTAAAATGGCACAAAGGTCACAATGCGGGTCAAACTGAAACTGCTGGCATCGATCTTGACACCAACCTGAGAGCAAACAGACATCCCACAAAAATACAATAGATTATAATAACGCGCTTCCTCGACAAAGAAGTCAACAAATAATACCTGAAGGTCAGCTTATAGTCCAAAAATCTCACCAAATAGTCTTTGTATCTGCCTTTACATTTCACATCTCCATGGCTACCAACTGTGTCCATAGAAAAATCATCGGACAGTTCACTCTCTGAGATCATTAGACGGACCTGAAAATGGACGAGGATTAAATCACACATATAAACAGGAAAGAAGGATCCAAAGTTATTCATCGTGTATACTACCAACCAACTCAACCAACTCAGTATCTCGGGCAACAACAAAAGAAACACCAAAAGCACAACTAGGAAAGCAGCAGCTCTCCAGGAACTTTTAGAATAGATGAGTAGATTGAAAGTGTCAAAGAATTTCTCTCAGAATTCGGAAAGATGGATCATTCAAAATGTCTTACTTATCAATTATAACTCGAGAATCATTACACAGATGGGCAGCAGGAAAACGTATTGAACTTGAACTTGAGATGAAGCTTTTCTCTTCTTACCTTGTTGTTTGTCAGGAAGTTCCGAGGCTTAAAGGAGAAGAGCAGGGGCATGTCATAGTCCAGCGGGTGTTTGCGGTGGATATCATCAGCCTTGTACTGCAGCAATCTGCCCGTCTTATTCACCAACCAGTATGGCGAGTGGATGGCAATAACAGTCTGTCCTGGATCATATTTAACATGGACTGCTATGTCCAACTCAGCCCTCTTCCTCTCGGTCCCTTCTCCATCGTCTTCATCATCCTCTTGTAGAGACTGGAACACAATGAAGGTGATTTCCTCCTGGTCACTGCGGAGACTGTAAGACAGGATCACTCATCTTTTTAACTTGAAATGTAATTACAGGATGAGAGATAGAGAACGGAAATTTAAGTCGTGCTTAAGTGTTTCTCTTTGTCTATAAAACAGTCCATCTGAGAAGTGGAACAACTGTGAGTTGGAAACACTTTTTTGTCCTGCAAGTTGTAACAAATATACTCAGAACATATAGACTTAAGTGGGAATAATGACATGATGAAAAATCTAAATAGTTCCAACAAATAAGATTTAATTAGACCTGTATTCAGAGGACCAATCCTGAGCCAAGTAGTCCAGCAGACAGAAATCGAGGCTTGATTGGTTGACAACAGCAGTGTGGAGCTGAGCCGAGTGACCTGGTTTCAGAGTAGCCTCAGGGGTTGCAACTCCACTGTCCTGCTCACCAGCAGGCAGAAAGAAAGCAGCAATGGTTACAACATTTAATCTGGTGTATTCAGTACAACTTTGAAGGAAAATAAACTGAACTACCTTCAGTTTGTAGGAAATGGGGTAAGGCAGCAGGTTGCGTAGCAGGACAGAAGGCCACAGGTGAAGCACAAAGGGCACATCAAAGTTCTCCCCAACACCCCCAGTGTCCTTGAATGTTACTGCATCCTTTAATGGCACCATGTTGACGGTCATTACGCCACCCTGATCCCCACGGCGACGGCAGGTCTGCTGGAGGCGCTTCTCAGGTTGCTGGTTGTTGTTGAAATCCTCGTAACTAAAGCCCTCTGAGCACTCAAACTCCTCAGCTTGATCATCGGCTTCTCCTGTCGTTACTGGCTGAAGGCTCAGTTCAGACCTGAGGGGGGCAGCAGAGAGTAGACATAAATAAGTTGGGTGTTTGTGTTGGGCAGCGAGGGAGAGGCGTGGAAAAAAAGAAAGTCTAGTAATAAGTCTGCAGAAATGTGCAAGCACCTGTATGAGTCCAGAGGCACACAGAACTCCTCAGTAGGGAGAGCTGTACCCAGACAAACGGATCCTTCAAAAACTTTGAATGGTATTGAGAAATGATTGATGATCTGTTAAAAAAAAAAAAAAAAAAAAACATAAATAACGATCAACTTTGTATAATTTTCCCAGGAAAAAAATTTAAAAAAATGAAGACAATGAGAACATGCAGTGTGGTCAGTGATGCACCTGAAAAGGAGAGCGGATCTTGATGTACTTGCTGCCCTTCGAAGAGTTAATCTGACAGACCAGGAAACGAGTGACTCCTGAGTCTTTGTGCATGACGCTGTACATTCCCCTGCCCACTTTGATCAGGGGGATCACACTGGCTGAGGTGTGGCTCTCAGGAGCTGAAAACAGGAGCAGAGATAACAAAAGTTTCATGACAAGAATGACAAGAAATACATATTTTGGTCCAGGGGAGAGACGCCATTATCATTAAACTTGTTGAACAGTGTTGAAAGCTGAGGTTAGAATGGGTAAGATAAGGAGGGAGATGCAAATCTGACTGACTTTAAGTCCTTTAAATATCTTGTAAAGCTGTGTTATTGACTCAAGAACAAGCGCTAAATCTGCTTGAGATGACAAAACTCGTATGTGTTAATTAAATAATACATTAATAGAATAGTCTTTGCATTTTCATACACTTGTTGCTGGTACTGATTGCAGCTGAACTGCAACAACTACCAAGCGATAACAAAATACGGCATCCCTGTTAACGTAACCTGCAACTTACTAGGCTGTATGTAGTAGTCTTTTCCACTTAGGGAGATCATGGCTGAGAAATGATCCGAGTCAGTTCTGGTTGAATAGTCCATCCCGAGAGTTTCACCATCCTGCAGGTTCACTGTGTTGTTGGTGCCGTGCTTGTCGATGGGTGAAAACATCTCACTGTAGCGGACGGAAACAGGCAGGCCCAGCCTGTTTTTCATAACAAATGGAGCTTCATCCTTTTGAAAACACTCTGCGGTCTCTTTGGCAGCTTCTGCAAATGCCTGGACAAAGACATAACCACACAGATTATATGTCTTAATGCACTTCGGTGCGTCATATAAGAATGATGACAACCCTTTTACCCCCTTTTCGTACTGTGCCCAGGTTGCTCAGCATGGCCAGTCCGCATTTGGAGAGTGTGATGTTGAGCTGGTCTTTACTGCTGATGACAATGACGGTCTTATAGTCTGGAACATTGAAATCCACTTCATCTGGCAAACCCGTGTGCTTCACTGGCTTCTTCTTCATCTGTTTAAAGTAAAGTGAAATGTTACACTCATTATATATCTTTAGGAGTACATGCAGTACTATGGAATGTGTGTGTGCGCATTTTTCTTTATGTCAGAACCGTCAGTTCCAGTGTCCACGGTCTGAATCCATCTTTTGTCTCATCTTCTAAGGGCTCCAGCAGTGGCTCCCACACTCCCATCATTTCATTGTAATAGTGAACCTAAAGAAAAAGCACATTACAAAGCACAACAAAAGTTTGGTATCCTACAGTAACATGAGTTTTGCATATCTGTCAAGCAAAAAATATGAGTCAAATATGAGTAAGACTAGTCTGAAATGTTCTCAGGTTTATTAATACACAGCTCTGCTTATTGTTTGTTACCTCTAGGTTAAGCTCACTACGCAAGTTAATGAGTGTGGACCAGTTTTTCACATCTCCGTGGAAGGAGGACTTGGCCAGGAGCATGGGGACAGTGCGGTGTCCCACTCCAGCCTCCAGAGCCACACAGATCGATTTTATGACCACCTACAAGGACAAAGAGTCAGTGGCACAACACAGACCGTGTTTTAGCATCAAACTGTGACTAAATCATTATTATTTTTTTTTACTTTGTGTATAGAACAGAAAGCCACATTAGAAAAATACTACGTTAATAAATAAAACAATAAAACAAAAGAAAAAATACAAACAAACAAAGCAGACAATTTTATGGCAATGCAGCTAAATACCTTTAATGACTCCCCCTGTGGTATCAGTGGGACCGTTGATTTTATGTCTTCATCCCCCTCCTCTTCTAAGAACCAGTGTTTGAGCTCCTTCCAGCTCCGTTTCTGCCACAAATCCACCGGAACGGGGCTGTCCAGCTCTTCGGGGGTCTCTGGTTTGGGAGTCAGTGCTGACTGGATTGTAATTACTGTGTTGATGATGATTGGAGATACCTGAGCAGAGAGTTACACATATTACCCCTCGGCCAACTTCCTTTACATAAACATTCCCTTGATGCCACGATTTCCACCATAAATAGCCCATATGAACCTATCAGAGCTCAGGTGGAAAGAATTGCCTGATTGTGACACAGCTCTTTATGGTTCTTAGATAAAAAAAATAAATACTGAACAAAGATGAGCAGAATTACTTCTGATAAGCGGTTTAACAGGATATGCTGACTTTCTGTTTATTCAAGTGGATGCATACAAGGCCGGAAATTAAACGGAAGATGGGTCGATGCTCAATTACAAAGAAACTGGAGGAAATTTAGATTTGAGGACATATTTGTACCTTGTGTATGTGTTGTAAAAATAATAAAACAAATACCTTCAGTGAGAGAGCATTAATGGAAATCTCCATAACCTGAGGGGAGGCTGGGGTCTGAGAACTCTGAAAGAACACCTGACACGGCTGCAGTACGGTGGTCACATTGTTTTTCCTCTTCTCTCTTAAGAACGGACATGCCATCACCTAAAATAAAAGCAATCAGATGTGTTGTTAATGAACATTAACATTGCATGCAGTGACATATGTCTGTATATTAATCCTTTGCAAAAAAAAAAGATTTTTTTTAAAAGTTACATTAGAATCAAAATGCCAACCTTTAGGTCATTAATGATAGCAGTCATGAGATACTCCTCTGGACCACTTTTCATCACGAGTTCACACTGCGTGGTCATCACCAGGGATGGGGCATCAGCACGTGTCAAGTCAGCCACAAATGCAATCTCTGGGTTGCGCACCACAACCTGTATCTCCATCTTTGACACTGGAGCTGGAGCTGTGCCTGAGAGCAGCAGAGGGTATCGGTCATATATTAGTTTAGATGGGGCATATGAACGATATTCATTCTCAAATCATCCTTACTGCTCATAATTCACTACTAAACAGTGTTTGTAAAACATTGTAAGAATCAATGAATAGATGAACACAATGTTAATGTTTAACTGGGAGCTTCCATAATTAAAACAAATAAGTTCAACTCACTGGAGTCTTTAGATGCGACTGAGGAGTTAATGTTCTTCCTTTCTCCGGCACCAGCGCTGTTCTTGGGTTGTGGCCCCTGTGGAAATCCCTGCTGGGTGGCCTTGAGAAAGACTTCTGCCACCGTCAGCAGGAACTCCATACTGGCACACAGGTACACATCCTGCACCACTGTGTCAATGGTGATGCCGTCACGTCCCTGGCGGTAATTCACCTCCACCATCATGTTCTGCTCTGCCCCAGGACGCATAGCCATCATCCTGTCAGAGTATATGAAAGAGCTTAGTATGAAGATAAAGTGTTTGTGTTTTTTTCTTCTTTCAATACAATAGTAGGAGAGGAACTAACTGCTGTCAAACACCATTTAAAGCCATTACCGTAAATTCCGGACTATAAGCCGCTACTTTTTTCCCAGGCTTTGAGAACCGCGGCTTATAATACGGTTTTTCATGCCGCCAAAAACATTTTGCCTCGTAACATTAGTCCAATAAAATTAATGAATAGTTCACAGGGGTCCAATGTGGTTGTACGATAAATCAAACACACTTACACTACTAAATTGTTGTAAATCGGTCATTTGTACTCACCCTCAACATGGAAAACAAACAAAGAAATGCATATGATGCAGCCTTTAAAATTAAGGCGACCAAAGACTTTTCCTGGAAGGCAACTGTCTTTTTTTTTTTTTTAACCAGCCGTGTTACAGGCACTGTTCGAAAAAAAAAAAAATAATAATAATTTACGCCACGTATTTGTGCGTTACCGATAGGTATTTAAGTTAAAACCATCGGTGTTACAGACACTGTTCGGGGAAAAAAAATAATTTGTAGTATGTATTTGTTTATGTTACCATACATATTTAATTAAAAGTTTAAAATCCTCACGTGTAACATCTTTCTGTGTAAATATCTGATATTACAATGTGGACACCCGCAGCTTATAATCTGGTGCGGCCTATACAAGTACGAAATGGATTTTCTTTTTAAAATTAGTGGGTGCATCTTATATTCAGGTGCGCTCTATAGTCCGAAATTTACGGGACTCGTTTCTTCTCCATGACACTTTAATGACCTCACTACACTGTCAATTAGAGGGTGGCACAGATGAGTCTATTCTGTAAATATTTTAAGAGTGTCATCTTGAACCTTGGGGTGACCATCTTGATCCTTGGTCTCTTGTCATCAAGAAGGCACGCAGCGAGTCGGACTGAGGCCTTCATGGAGCTGTCGGAGAACATGTGGACGGAAGTGGAGATGGTGCCCAAAGTAAACTCTGCCAGCTTCAGTTTCTCATCATGCGGGTCTAACAGTTGTATCTATTAAACAAAATGAAGTATACAGCCAATAAGGGCCACACGTATCTCAGACAATGAGAAAGGACAATGTAATGGTACAATGTTTGCCTTATTCTGCTTGTAGGTACGTTTGTCTTTGCATACCATATTCTCATTAGGGCTGTGCAGGACCAGCGTCATGGAGTCAAACTTGAAGTGTAATTTGAGCGTGGTCTTTAGCTTGCGGTCTTTCTGAGTCTCCACAACAGCAGCCGTCACCACTGTGTTACCTGCAGCAGCGTTATCATTGCATTGGGTTAAAGAGTTTATTTGGTTTTGCAACAATTCAATTCAGTTTCATTTATATAGCGCCAAATACAACAAAATTACATCTCAAGGCACTTAAATAATAAAGTCCAATTCAAGCCAATTGGAATTCAATTAATTGTAATCATAATTACTTACAAAATAATCCAATTCATTCATATAGAGCCAATTAAAAAACAGTTTCCTAGCTAAGGAAACCAACAGATTGCACTGAAACTTGGCTTCAGTCCAATCTCCAATCAATAGAGCAAAATATTCACATTTAAATGTGAATACGTTTTACGTTTAAATTATTCCAAATAGTCAAACTGTTTTAAAATGTTGATGATTTTTCCATGTGTTGACTAAACTAAGTAATCAGCCTAAGCTTTTTAAAGTATATGAAAGTTTTTTGGAACCAATATTCACACACAAACACAAAATATGTAGAACCACAACTGCTTACTGCTAGCAGGTCCAGAAGCTCCAGAGTCCTGGGACTCTTTGGTGGATACAGAATCAGAGGAGCGGTCAGCGGGGGGGCGGCTGGCTGGAGTCGGAACGGCATCCGACTTCTCCGACAGATTTTCACACAGAGTCCTCAAGACCACGATCATGTCCTCCTGGCAGAGGATCAGCTGTTGGGAACAGACACGATTAAAACGACACTACACGAGAACATCTTTAAAATCATATTCACATTGTAAGTGTCTCCCTAATCCCATCAGGGATTAGACAACAGAAAAGACAAACAGACAAGGATTAATAACAAAAACTGGTGGTTATTGGTGAAATAATAAAAGAGCATGGATCATGGACATGCTCATTATTATTGAATGATAAACAATTCAACAAGTAACGAGATAAAAAAAAAAAAAAAAATCAAATAAAAAACTTTGAAGTTTCTGGAAATCATTCAACCTGTGCTGCCACACATCAAACTTACACTCATGGGCTTTAGGTGAGCAGTAATCTCTATGTCAGGGATGCTGTGGTACCAGTTGGAGGAAAGATTTCTCTGGATTTCCAAGTCAAGACTGACTGGCTTCAGCAGCTGAGTCTCCCCCTGAAAACCCTCATTTATGTGCGTGGTTCTGGAAACAACATAAACCAAAGAGTCAGATTGGATATATGTAAAAACCCAGGTATTTAGAGGTCTTATTGCTACTGAAGGCTGGCCTCTGACCTGTACATCTTGAGGTCAGACAGTCTCACTGTCATTATATCCACCACAGGCGGGATTGTAGTACCACTGTTAAAGGACTGCTTGGCAAAATGGTTCTTGACAGACAACAGGCCAAGATCAGCTACAATGACATTTGAAGAGGAGGAGGACTGAGGGAGGAAAATGACAGGGGCATTAAAGTGGACGTTGAGAGCGATCCGCGTGCTCCGCTCTGCCAGTTCCTTCACACCTGACGCAGCCTTTTCTGCTGCCTGGACTGTGACCTCAGCCAGTGCCTCTTTAGCCTCCTGGAAATTATTGATAAATGCCTGGGGGGGGGGAAGCAGTGAAATTAATACAAATGTACCTAAAATGCAAATGTAAAAAAAGGAGTAATAACAATAAATATGCCGCCCTTAAAAAAAACAAAAAACTGACAAGCACAAATGGTAAAACTCTTACCAGTATCGAGGAGACAAACTTGTTGAGGAAGATGACCTGAATGCACCCCACAGTTAGTGTGACAGAGGTGTCAACTTTAGACATATCCAGATAAGCGTCTCCTTCTGTTGCATCTGTGTAGTTTACCATCCGGAAAGCGAACACTTCCTTATCTGCGATAGACACGGCCTGGGAAAGGAATAAGAGAACAGAATTAAAGTGAAGGAAGATGTGTGTAAAGTGTAAAGTGTAAACCGTGAGGAAGCCAAAACTCTTATCCGGGGTAAAATGTGATCAAAGTCATCGAATAAAACACGTAAGACGTACTGGCAACACTTAACTTACAAAAGAATATATACATACATATATAAATATAAATATTGACAGAATATAATTATCATTGCCAGAAACAACCAGTATAGTAATGGCGATAGTAAATCAGCCACTTGCAGGATGTACCTTCTTGTATAAGGCATCTTTATTGCAGTCCAGGATGACAATGTTCTTCAGGTTGGCTAGAACTTCCAGTTCCTTTTTCCTCATTAGAACCTCAGAAACCAGCCCTGGGGTGTTGAAAGGGTCGAACAGTAAGAATACACTTGTTTTCACTCGTGAAACTTTCTCTTAAAGTGCTTCTTTGGAAAAGGTTGCCTGCTTGGCATCTCTCTGTATGGTCCTGGGTATGATGTACTTGAGGGCTAGACCTAACAAGTATTTATTTAATTAATAATTAAATGGCTTGGCATATCTTTTACCCCACCAGTTAATTAGTCTAAGGTGCACCTTGATGATTTTTGCATCAAATTATGATGCAGTTTTAGTGGTGTGAAAAGAATTTTTAGCCAAAATATCAGAACTGCGCTTCTATGTGACTTCAAAACACATCACTGCACCACCTTGGGTCCCGTTGGAAGTCAACAAAAGCCAAAGCAAACTTTCAGAGAGTTCTCTACTTATTAGTTAGACATTTCATACTATGCAACGTATATAAAAAAAATAGATAAATATTTTATGACAGAAGCAAATCAAACACCAACTTTCTTTCCATACCTTCAATACTGATCTCTGAGATCCTGGCTTTCTGTTCTCGTATGAACACTTTCAAGCTTCGAAGATCAGCTCTGATATGCAGATTAACCACATCTGCAAACTTTGAACGTTTTGAACCTGTGAAAAGAAGGTGAAGGGAGCGGCAAATAAGACATTCAAAATGTCCAAAACAACTAAGTATTTCAGATCGATTTGATGAGGCGTCGAATAGGGATTAGCGTCACTTACTTTTTTTCTTGTTTATGGCAACTTCCTCCTTCTTCTCCCCCTCCTTCTCCGCCTCTGCCTCATCCTCCTCAGGGATGGTGGGGAGCTCCTCTTGTCCTTCCTCCTTCTTGGTCGATTGAGGAAGGAGGTTACTGAGGAAGTTCATGGTGTTGAGGAGAGCCTCGGTATGGAGATGAACATCCAGGGATGAGAAGGTCACCTCATTAGGAAAAAGGGAAAACAAATATTAGCAAAAACGGACAAAATGACATCGTTGAAGAAGCCAATCTTCGTAAAGGAACCATAGAAAATGTGATGTAACTGAAAACACTTTTAAGTGGTGGTTAACTCATTTTTCTCTCACCTTGATGAGCTGTTCTGTATTGTTATGTTGAGACTTGAAGTCAGGACCATTCTTATCAGCCTAGAAAGGACATCCAATTTTACACATGAAGACTATTTACCATCATTCTGAAAATATTCAGTGGAAACATTGAGAAACAGATCGAAATCAATGTAGGGGACCACAAGCACCTTGATGTACTCCAAGGTAAGCAGATCAACTTCTGTGTTGTCCAGAGTGGTGATCAGCTGAACTTGCTTCTCTTCAGTATCTACACAGCAAGCAGATTAAGCGTTGAAAATGAAGACTGGGGCCAGGATACAACTCAAATTAATTGGCAACATTATCAATAATAAGAACTGTGACGTGAAGACAGTTGCCTGAACAAGCCAAATGAAAAAGGCAGGCAACAAAAAGTCCTTCTGGTATCTACTGACCCATGTATTCGGGACACTTCAGGCAGATCTCCCGGAGGTAGGTGTTAGACGTCATATCAAAGGTGCGCAGCTTCAGCTCAGTACCCAGACCCTCTATGTCCAGGTGGAGCACGGTGACCTCCTGACCTCTAGACACACGGCACAGCTGAACAGAAAACTTTATTGAAAGGGAAAAAAAAGAAGAGATTTATTTTTTTTTAAACATAAAGAAAAAAAAACAACAAAAAAAACACGCACACATGGAAAAACAAAGCATAGTAAATAGAATCAAACAGGTGTCACAGAGAGCGTTTCCTCTTGCAACAATGTGCAAGAATAAAACTAACCCCAAAGAAGTTCAACAGAGATAAAGTTGGGTTGAAGAGTGGAAACGTGAGAATTAGTAGTCAGACAGAAATAACTGCACTAATAGATAAACAGGTTTACTATGTAGCGTGAAATGTGGACAGTTGACATTTGAGCTGCACTTATTACTTAATAATGTTTTCATTTCATTTTCAAAGAATCCAAATTAAATACCATATATCCAACATTAATATCATATGGCAAGAACTTGGGTTAATACAGACAAAAGATTGAAACCTTGGGCAATAAGATCTTTCTGTACCTCACTGATCTCAAATGTCAAGATGAGGTCAGTCATGTTCTTCTGAGAATCCTCTTTGATGAAACTTCTTCTTTTGCTTAAATCTGCGTAGCGGAGCGGCATGGGATTGTCTGGGAAAAATTGCTTGTCTCCGATAGGAGAGCTGGGAGCATCATAAAACAAATCTTCTTCCGATCCTGAAAGATTTCAAAGAGAGAAACACAGAACACTTACGTTTCCACCCAGCAGTCTAGTTCATTTCAAGCAATTAATAAAAAAAAACAACTATTTAATAATAAAAAGTTTGCTTCAGGAAAATGTCCATTTACTGGTCGGGAGTGAATGAACTACACAGCAAACATGTAACTACACATAGTGTAGTTACATACTATGCATGGCTGTGAAAAACAGTGCTGTTTGCTAACAAGAAACAAAACCTTGAGTAAAAGACACAGATAAAATAGGTCACCGTGTCGAAATAAGAGAAAAATAAAAAATGGAGCGGGATCTTCAGAAATATGCTTCCAACACGTGACACGCCACTAGAGCCGTTCACGATAGAAATGCATGTAGGATGTCGCAAGACATTAAGCAAGAATGTCATTGTTAAAATGTTGTGTTTACGTGCAGTGTGAACAACCGTCTCACCCAATGAGGTGATGCTGATGGTCTCACACGACTCGAAAAGGAGAGAGGAGCGCTGGTCAGCTAAGTTCAGAGGTCTTCTGGGAGTCAACTGAGGTGTGAACGACTGCTTTGACTGAGGAGTAATAATATTGAAACATTACCCACAAAAAAATGTTGTTAACTAAAATGAACAGCATAACAAACTACAGAACAACTTCCTTGACATCCTGCATCTTTCCCCAGACTGATCTATTATTCCTCTTAGGTAACGTATCTGATCCTTACAAAGCGTATGGAAAGCCACATATAGTTCTTACCTTTGGATTTGAAGCAGTGCCGCGTGCAGCAGGTCTGCTCTCAGGCAGTGGGATACTGTCTACCAGCTCCAAAACACTTCGAAGTTTAATATCAGAAATTCGGAGAGACAACAGAGGCAGTTCCCCAGACATCTTGTACCTAGAACACAATCACAAACAGAAACAAAATTAACCCCACCACGAACTCTGAAGCACCACACTGACGTGTAGTGACAACCAAGGGGCCCATGAGTGGCATGAGTGGCATGAGTGGCATGAGTGGCGATGACAACCCTCAGCAAAGTCTCACAGTACAGACAGTGCGTTTCACACACCAAAAAGAGGCGATGCCGTAGATGTGCCGACTGCCGTTGGTCGGATTAGCTTGCGTATAAGGGCCAGACCAATACCTATATACCTGTAAATATATCCTCACTGGTGTAAATTCTTGCTTCTAAGTACATATTAGGAAACTTTTTTTTTTTTGTGGAGTGAAGACGTGTTTTTAAAATGAAATTCTCACTATATTACAAAACACAAAGTTAATCAATGATGATAATTAACATAATGTATGTTTATACAGTAGTAGTAGTAGTAGTAGTAGTTCAGTGTTTATTGTGCGATTTGCCTGTATTCACTGATCATTTTATTTCCCACGAGAGAAATTTAACCCATAACTGTCGACCGGGTAAGTGAAAAAACGACATCCTTACTTTGCCATGCGGGAGTCTTTGACCACCATCGCCCTGCTGAAAACCACTTTCAGATCCACAGGCTCCAGGATGTGGAGCGGTGACTGTTTCTGTTTGCGGGCCTTTTTCCAGTCACCATCTAAGAATAACAACACTTTTTAATATCACACACAGACACAGACACACACACGAGCAAAAGTAGAAATATTCCTGTTGGCGCAGTGTCTTTGTGTGATAAGAGCTTTTCTTTCAACGAGAAACATCCGTAAAGCCGTGACATGCCGTTTTCTGATGTCTGTGAATTATGTTCTTGGCTGAGATATAGTATAACAATCAGGGAAACAAGTGCTGCAAATTTATTGTGTTTTGGTGTGAACCATATTTTCATTATCAATTTGAGCTCACATGTTTTCAAATTGTAGCTTCAACAAAGTTCATTCATCAGTCCATGTGTCCGTATTGTGTGTACCTGGTTTGCTGTAAAGGAACTGCAGGTTGCTAAGCTGTATGTCAAAGCTATCGTATGCTCTGGATATGATGTCTTCGATGTTGCTGGAGGTCACAGACAGCTGCGGCAGATTCTTCCTGCTTTGACTTGACATCTGCAAATGCAACGAGAGGTTTTCTACAAATGAAAAGTTTCAAACTTTGAACGTACGCGTAATGACTTCAAAACAAGTATAAGGGCAGTTAAAGGAACAGTTCACTATTTAAGACCTTGAATCCCAGTTCCAGCTTGTTTATCAAGAATAAGAAATGAGGAGACCATTTTCACAACAATAGCTCATTTCTATCCATTTTGGCTGTTTTCGCTGGTCCATCCTGCTGCTACAGACAGGGTTCCATTGGGCACTCTGTTCAATGTCCTTAAAACAATACTAATGTTAATTTTAAAGAAAAGGTCAACTCACCGGGTGGTTCGTGGATGTTCCTGTGTGTCCCAAAAAAATAAAAGTTATTTCTTGCTTTATTTAGCATTTTGTAATCCAATTGTATTCCGTATGGAAGACTTTTCACTTTCACTTTCACTTTCACTGTGAGATCACTGCGCCAGGGCTAGAGCCTCAGACTCAAATATAGAGCGGATGTTTACGTGCGTCGTGATTTAGCATGAAAAATAGTTCCTGAACAGCAAAGAACACGGATTACACAGATGGAAAACCATAAAATGCGCCGACATTTTTTTTTTTAATACCACTAACCACCCGGTGAGTTGACCTTTTCTTTAAAATTAACATTAGTATTGTTTTAAGGACATTGAACAGAGTGCCCAATGGAACCCTGTCTGTAGCAGCAGGATGGACCAGCGAAAACAGCCAAAATGGATAGAAATGAGCTATTGTTGTGAAAATGGTCTCCTCATTTCTTATTCTTGATAAACAAGCTGGAACTGGGACTCAAGGTCTTAAATAGTGAACTGTTCCTTTAAAGATGAGTGGGTCAGTTTCACCCCCACTTAATGTCTTTTCACTTGACACTTTCTGACCTTGAAATGGCCGAGATCCAACAGCAAGATGTTCTGAGTACCGTTGTAAAAGCCGCTCTGAGGAATGATGACGTAAGAGGCCATTAAGTTCACCTTCAGGTCCAGAACTTTCTGTGTTTCGATCACATACATTAAACCTGAAATAGGAAAAAAAAATCATCAAGTTATGAACCACACATTTAACAACTTGCTTACTGTACAATAATACAATACTTACTTCAACATTTATGATTTAGGCAGAACAATTTTCTAAATTATGACAATATAAGCTAATCTTGATTTAATCTAGATTCTGACGTTATAAATATTGCCACCAATCCACTACACATTTAATCAATGTTTTTTTTAAATGGTAAAGTTATACATGTCATCTAAGGGGAAAATAAAGTGAAGCAAAACAGCTCGTTGGCACACTTCATACTGTGTTAATAAACAATCTTTAAAAGAAACCCAACTTCATTCTAACAAAACTCTGATGATTATCACAGTCCTAAAATAAACCCGGATTTAGATACCAGTTTAGTGGAAGGAATTTGGCTAACTATTTAGTTTGTTTCTCTTCTGATCTGCTCAACTCTGATAGATTATCAACACAAGTCCATTTTATTTGCTAAATCCACAAAATGAGAATGTGAATCATGTCTCTTTGAGATGTAAAGAGGTTGAAATGCCAGTAAACAACTGCCTGGAAACTATCGGTTTCCAAAGAATAAACAGGAACGCCAGAATCTGATTAACTAAGTGGCTGAGGCATGCTGAGTGCATAAGGACTGTTCAGACCAAGCTCGAAATACTGGATACAGTAGAAACTCACCAGTGGCTGTGCGGTCTCTAAACTGCTCCAGTTTCATGAGGGTCGCATTGGTGAGCTCATCCAGCTGCAGGTCATCAGGAGGAAGGAAGAACGCTGACATACTGTTCACTGTTATCTGCACAGACACACAGATTGAATGCATTTGATACGCAGTGCTTCATTGTTATTTACACTCAGACAGTTACCATGACAGACAACACTCACAGCATCATAGATGATTTCCAGCGGTTGCGATTCAACATGAAGCCGCTGGTTAGCACTCTTATCCAGCGGGTTGGTCTCAAACAGAATGCAAAGCAGCGGTGTCCCGGCTCCTGTAGCTGCCTTCTTTGATGAAAGAAGGGTTGGTGCAGGCCTGTCACTGGCCAGGCCAGTGACTTCAAACAAACTAAGCTGGGCTGTGAGTCTGATAGAAGAGAAACTGAGCATCAGTGCCAGGATCCAAAGAAAGTGATATAGCGCTAGTACTACGATGCAAACAGAGTGACGCGGTGTTGTCAGGTATTACTTTGTAGTAGGCTTTTTAATTTGATAACCACAATGTTTTTTGAAACATCAAGTATTTCGGTTACGGTCATGTTTTCAAATGAATGAAACCAAGTGAAAGATAGAAAAGCATCCTCTATGTGAAAATATAGAGTACAAACACTATGGAATACAAAAAATGCCTGAAAACAAAGAGCATTGACAAACTTGATGGCTTGTGCTCCAGGTCTCTGTGTGAGTGTGGACTTGAGTTCTCCCACAGTCAGCCTGATGATCTCATTCTTGTCCTTGTTGTCTTTGATAGATAAAGACAGCCTTTCCATGTGGAAATTGACCTTCATGTCCTCAAACTAAAAGCAAATGGCAAAAGGGTGTTATTAGGGCTGGGCGATAAAACGGTAACGATAGCTATCGAGGAATAACTTTTCCTCGATAGAGATATGAAACATGGTGGATATACTTTTCGATAGAGTTGCGCCGCGCTGGACCAATCAAGAGGCTGGAATAGAGCCATGCTAGCAGCTAGTCGTGGCGTGTTTGTTTGTTTGTTTGTGCTGCTGCAGCCGAGCACAAAGACAGGGAATATCGCTAATCTTTTTCATCACCTGAAGCAGTGAGGCCCGTATGAGCACGGAGAACGCAAACGTTTTACAAATGCAGCCCAGAACAAGTGCTAATCTTCCCCCAATAACAACGCCTGTGCAGCAGCAACAGAAGACCATAGAGTCTGCTTTATCCAGCGCCGTATGACAAAAAAATCTTAGAGACATCATGATATTACAAAAGCAGTAGCTTATTGTATTGCAAAAGACATGCTACCAATAATAAGCACAGTGGAAAATAAGGGGTTCGAGTGGATGCTAAAGTTATGGACCCGATATACATCGATATTGATTGATGTAAAAAAAATATATTGTTATAGGACTTTTTCCCATATCGCCCGGCCCTAGGTATTATACATAGTATGTAATTCAATATTTGTATTTTTGCCCAAAAATAACACTGTTTGGTTGGGATGGAGAAAAGAAAATGTTTTAGAGTTGTCGAGTGGGTGTGAGACAGGACAGTGACTCACATCTTTTGGCAGGTTAGGATCAGCAGCAGTTTCACTGTATCCAATAGCAGTGTAGAATTTGGCTTTCTCAGCAGAGGTGAACAGCTCATCCAAACCTGATGCACGGAGACAGTGTAAGGAAGGAAAAAAAAAAAAAAAAAAGAGATAAACATAAGAGGCCTGAGCTAACACTAAATACTAAATCCTGTTATTTCCATTTTTCGACATCTTGCCTCCCGTCTTGATTTCCTTCGTTTGTGTATCAGCTTCTCCTCCCAAGTTCCACATCCAGCTCAACCAACCCTGAGACTTTTCCTCCTCCATCTTCACCCCTGGACGATAAATACGCAGCCCTGCCTTGCTTGCCTAGTGAAGAAATAGGATGTCAAAAACTTCTGGTAAAGTATTCTGTCGTTGCAAACATAAAAACAAAAACAAAAACAAAAGCAAAAGACTTCAAATGACAGATTCATCCGTTTCTTTATACTGTATATTGTGTGTTTTGTGCTCCGTCTTGAGTGACCTCGATCATAGCTGGCTCATCCAATGGAACATGTACTAGCTACAAATTACAGCAGGGTTGTTGTACAATGTGTCATTTCTTTCTAAGATCCAAGGACATAAATAACATACATTTTCTGGAGCCTTGGAGAGTTTGATTTAGTATATTTTAGGTCTATGTGACCAACAAAGCCAATTACAGAGCAGAGAATGTGCTACAACCACTTCAGTTTGATACAATTCATGCCCACAGATACAGGGTGTTTAAACTACCCACCATATCAGAAAGCTTACCTCTACTTCAGCTTGTTGTCTGGCCAATGTGATGTTAAAAATATCCAAAGTCTTCTCAGTCTCCTGCAAATACAAACAAGACTAATTGATTAGGGCTTTTAGTAGATGTTATCATTGAAATGACAGAGCAATGAATGAATGTCAGGAAAACTTGATGTTTGCAGAACAACAGAGAGATAGAGGAAGACATCCCATAGGTATTTCTCTAAAATTGAACAATCTGCAAAGCATGTTAATAAATGTCTTTGTGGGATTGATAAGTCTACAGTAAAAAGGAATTACATTCAATAAAAGTTATTTAAAAGTAAGATCTATAAAACTAACCACCTGAGTATCATATTAGCCCTGCATTTGATACAGGCCTTGAAATGTGGTCAGAGTTGTGAAGCAGGTGTTACGCCAATATAACAACAAGATACAAGATAAATAAAGAAATTAGCAAAAAACAACTTGTTTGAAACTGATCAAACAGTCAAATATATCAAATACATCAAATTAATCTGTCCACCAAATATTTTGACATTAAAAAAAAGAGAAAGTTTTTAAATTATTTTTTTGTGGGCTTTTATGCCTGTAATGGATAGGACAGTTTAGAGAGACAGGAAACAGGGGGCAGAGAGAGGGGGAACGACATGCAGCAAGGGGCCGTCCGATGCGGGACTCGAATCGGGGCCAGCTGCAGCGAGGAGGACTATAGCCTCTTGTACATGGGGCGCCTGCTGTACCCACTACGCCACGGACCATCCCAAAAAAAAAAAAAATGAAGAAAGTTTAACACCCCTCCCACCTCTAGTTGCTTTAGAAGCTTGTCACTGGGCTTCTTGCTGGTGATCTTGGTCTTGTAGATCTCTCTGTAACACTTTATCATCTGTCGGTGCCGGCGAATGTGTGGCCATGACCACATGTGGAGACGTGGCTTCACATCCACCTCCAGGATGCTTGTGATCACATAGCTCCACCTGAAATTCAGAAAAATGAGAGCACACACAAACACAAAAAAAAAAAAAAAAAAAAAAAAAATCAGCTTTACAATCTGTAATACTAAGTGCACAGTGTTGGCCATAATGCCACGTGATGCCATGTGACTCTGAAGTGGTTTCTGACCATATGCAAGCATTCTTGTGACAATGGACCTCAGGCCTGTACTTCCTGTATGGCAGGTTCCGTGACATCATATCGACTGAGCCCAGCAACTCCAAGATGCTAATGTACTGTAAAGACAGGAAGTCAGCAATTACGCAGCAGCCCAGAGTACTGCAGAGCAGTTATCATCTCCCAGAGGGCTGTTTTTACCAGGCTTTAACCCACACAAGCTTATAGACTTTTATACACACACACACACACACATGCACCTACCTGAGGTCTATTTAGTTCTATGGCCACCTCACTAAGATTGACCATCAAGTCCACTTTTGGTGAAGAGAAATCTACATCTGACCGGGGATTCATCCGCAGTTTAGCATCCGCTGAGATGGGACGAAAAACTGTGGACCAGCAACAGGGAACAAAAAAAAAATGTCTTTGAATGGCATATTGGAGTTTCCACTACCTTTCGCTTACATGGGCAAACTATTGAAAAGCATTTTTAATGATATGAAAATAAACAGCGTTTTTCTTTTGCAAAATAAGCAATCCAAGAACATCTGCGCTGGTGCTTTGATGTGAAAATCTCAATGAAAGCTGTTGGGAAATGCTAAAGAAAAACCTGTTAAAAATGTGGTGGTGATTGAAGCTGTGCGAGTCACACAAACTTCTCTCCTGGCACAGATTCCAGGCATGATCACACACTAAACAAAGAGATGGTCTGAGATGGTGTGAGTAAAAAATAAATAAATCAAAGAAACGGGTTACATAGACACTCACTAAAGTCATGGCCAACAGTAAGAGAGTTGTGGATTTCCATGCTGCTCTGAAGACATCGCTAAAGAAAAAAGGGAGAGAAACTTTGTTTAAATACTACTTTTCCTTGACTTAAAAATGATTTTAATCAAATCAACATCATATTTTCTAAACATTCTATCAATTAGGCCCACTGAAAAAGTCTTACAAGGTTTTATGAAAAGGAAATTTCATATCGTTTTCCATGAAATCCTTTTTATCTCTCAACATGTGTCCTGAGTGCACACGGTGTGCATGCGGAACACAGGTTTAGCCTTATTTTTAAGATAAAACATGGCTAAATACAGGCAGATGTGGAGGAGCTACAATACACTAATAATTAGTGACTCACCAAGGCCTCATCTGAACTGTGATTGGAGAAGAGTACTGAGTTGACATTCCAGTAGGCAAACAAGTTGTCCAGTTGAACCAACTAAGAAAAAGCAAAAGACAAAGCCATTGTGTTGTTGTTATTGTGTTGATGTAAAAAGCTAACTGAGCAAAATGGAGTGGAGGCCTGATTAAAATGGGTTCCTAAAACTATGACAAAGAGGTTTCACAGAACCATACTAACTTGTTTATGTCTTCAAATAAAAAAGGGGTTCAAGTTCTTACCTTGAAGAAAAGCCTTGAATTCTCATCCAAAATACTGGGGTTCCAGTTCTTATCGGCTGTCTGTAAGGTCAATTAAACAGGGAGGTATGAGAGCCTTGGATCAGACAACCTAACTTATAGATGCATCTATAACAATTTCAAAGCATTATTAGGAAAAGTTTATTTATTGAATGCATTATAGTACATAATCAGACAGGAAAGACATAAGAACACATCACCTGAAGACTGAGGTTTTCAAGAGATACTCCAAATGACAAAGGGCAGTTTGGATTTGTGACCTGTGGAAAACAAAAGAGATTAATCATGTGGAGTTAGGAGTTATGGTCATATTTGTGTTATAAATCACCATGGCAACTAAGTTTGAATACTCACATCATCTTCATAACGAATGTGGATGTTAGAGATCTTGACCTGCAGGTTTTTGATGACCTGGGTTACAAGCTTTTCCACAAAGGTGTCCTGCTTCTCGAGCTTAGGGTTCTCTGTCAAACACAAATGTGAAAATGAGGCCCGCATTGATACTGATGCCTTCTTGAGGCTTTGCTTTGGAAGCAAGGATTCAACCTCCTTCTTCTAGTCACCAAACCACAGCTGATCTGCTAAACCACCGGTTTCACACAAGAAAAGTGTGAAAGCTGTTGGCTGCACAGCTCACAGCCAGATGCATCATAACCACATGACTCAAAATCTGTGAAACTGTTACTTTGTTTTTTTAAACACATTGAAAATATTTGCTGCACTCATCTGTTTACATAAACACACACAGAGATACGCTTCAAAATCAGAGCTGACCTTGCTCGGCAGCTTTAAGCTTTTTCTCTTCTATTCGCTGTAGTTCCCTCTGACGAGCCTCCTGCAGCTGCTTCTCTTCCTTTTCCGCATTGTACTTTATACCTGGAAGAAATAGGGCCAAAAGAAAAATTTACTGACTCCGTGCCACAGAAAACAAATTAATACTACAAGTGTATATTGATTGATTGATAGATTTTTTATTTTCGAACATGTATAAAAAAGAAAATGTATGTAACTATTTGTACATACAAAAGAAAGAAAAAGAGAAATAAAAAAAAATAATCACATAAAGTGCTAATACATAACAAAACATCACACATTGTTCGAAAAAGGAATGGGAAGAAGTACAATACTTTTTTAGTTTCCCACCCCTATATTACAATTCATGACCTGCTTGTCAGGAAAAATGACATTCGATTGCGAATAATTAATAAAAACTCCTTTGTTTGGCTACTTTGTAACTCAGAGTTGTCTCTGCTAACAAACAGGGTTAACATCACTGTGGTTGACATCACTGCTATTTTAAGTACCTCAAGTTTCTGATGTATTTTACAAATAATTGAAACACAAACCTGTTTTTTTTTAATCTCCCAAAAATCCAAATGAGTAGCCCAATCATATAAATATATCAGGTTCATTTTTTTTCAGCTAAACGGTGTGAAACCCTAATGTATCCTTTAAGGTCTACAGTTAGGTAATACATCTATTTGTTTATGTATTGTAGTGGATGTAGATGGTGACCTTACTTGCTGTGGGGACTATAAGCAGATAGACACCATCCAGTGTGGCCTCCACTGATTGTTTGTAGAGATCCTTCCACGGAATCTTTAGCTCCAGACGTCCTATTAACAAAAGCCAAAAGTAAGAAAATGTTCTTCTCTACAGAGCGTACCAAACTGAGTCAAGCGGTGCAAAGAATTACAATCTTACCTATGTGACCAGCTTTCACTTTAAAGGGAATATCAAGTTGACTCTGCAACAACAGAACAATAAATATCTGTTTTGATACAAATCAATGGCAGAATAGTGTGCCAATATAGCTTACCCACTCAATCAACATCAACTTACCAAGGCATTTTCCTTGATTTCAAGATTTTTCAGAACAGCGTCGCCTGCAATGACAGGAATCTTTGTTAACTGATTTAACTAAAGCTATACCTACACTTATCTTATTTACTGATTTTAACAACAACAAGAGCACGCTGGTGATTAAGATTAGCACTGTTTTGAGATAAGCCTCATATAAATCCAGTTTGATGTCAAAACCAGATCTACAACATAGAGAGTTGGGCACATGAACCATTAAAGATACATTTTCTATAAGACCTTAGAAACAGGAAACATGTGGGGCATGTCACTATTATCAACACAGACACATTCAACGTGTGTGTCGCCATTTGCGTTGTGAAAATATTAAGATTAACATAGAGATGTATTTACTGCACCTGTTTCTGTAACTGTCACACTTGTGATAAGGGAATTATTTAGAGAAAACTAAATAATAAGACTAAAATCCTTTCGCATTTGCCCGATTGGTTTGGAGCACTACAGACTTATTGGTAGAGGTAATAAGTATGAAAGGACTCAAAACGAAACAAAAAAGGCAAGTCATGACCTGGCTGTGTAGTAGGGTGTGACTCTAAACTCTGCTTCTCAGAAACTTCAATGATCACACGCACTTGTATATGGTAACGTGTAAAGACATTTGTAGCCGTTACAATATGTGTCTATATCTGTCTACAAATCAACATACGTCTGTTTTGTTGCGGTCATACTGCACTTATTAATTACATTTCGAGAGAGAGAAAAAAGTGACACTGACAGCTAAGGGATCCTATCTGCTCGCAAGCCTGCTGGCTAACGTTGATTAGCATTTAGCTAGGTGGCGTCGACAACGAGCCGGTGAAAGGCAAACACAAGTTCAGTTACCTCCCCATATGCCAAGCTGTAGCTGAGAGCTGTCAAGGTTGACAACATAGTCCCCTAAAAATCGGTTGAGGACATCTACCACCAGGCTTTCGAAGACCATTTTGACGCCGCTCTCATCTGTCTGTCATGTTTACATCCCGTGAACTCTTGCAAGCAGCCTCTACGTCAGAATTAGAAGGGCGACTTGCTTTTAGGCGATGCTTACGTCATGTCGTAAATACGTTGCGTAGCTGCTGCAGGGCGCAGGCAGGCAGGTAAAAATGAACAAATCAGTACACATGCCGCTGTAACAGTGCCTGAGGGCGGGGGACAACTGAGGTCTCAGTAAGATAAAAAAAAAAAAAAAAAAGTATTGGTACTCTTATGCATACATTTGATAGAAAGTGCACATCACATTCACAACCTTTATTTATTGCTATGGCAAACAAAAGATACCATAGCCACATATTCTAAACATTTCTTTTAAAAAAACACACTTTCACAAAATATGCAGCTGAAAAGCTTTTCCCCCTTTCCTCTGAGAACATCTGGTCTGAAACTTTATGGCAGGAGGATACAATAACAGGTCAGAGCTCATAACAAGTCAATCTTACAGGCAGCATATAATCACTTGAGAAATCTAAGACTGTTAGACCACCGAACAAAACGAAAACACCACAGTGTACCAAAGAAGACATTACTTCACAATACACATTTTTTTTCAAGTATCTGTAGAATGGGGCTGCTGGGTTGCCTCACAGCAAGAGAATTCCTGGTTCAAATCTCAGATGGGGCATGTTCTCCCCCTGTATTCATTGTTTCTCTCTGGGTACTCTGGCTTCCTCCCACAGTCCAAACTGGTGGCTTTAATTTACCCGAGGAGTGAGTGGGAGCTTGCTTGGTTGTGTGTGTGTGTGTGTGTGTGTGTGTGTGTGTGTGTGTGTGTGTCAACTATTTTCTTTTGCAAATGTAATGATTACCTGAAGAGATCATGATTTTACTATATGTACCAATAACATGCTGCTAAACCCAGATAATCAACAACAAGAGCTACTGCTCTATCTGTTTCTTAAGGGGGAGTAACTCAGATAGTGGTTTACTGATCAGTCCAATTAGTGTTCCCCTCTTCAGCATTCCATGTGCAGGTTTATCCACGACTTTTAATCTGAGCTGCAGTTCCAGCAGATCTTTGTGACTTAGCTCTATGAAGAAGAAATCTTCATTGAACACAGGGCTGCGGCATTTCCTGATGGTGGCGCTCTCCTGCTGCTGCAGCCTCCCCGGTGTCAAACAAAGAATCAGTGAACAGTTCAGGGTGTGTTGTTCACTTTGATCCCACAGGCCTTCCACAGACACCACACGCACTCTGACTGTTGAAAGGGCTGAAAAAGTGTTGTTGGAGAACGTGGCGAGCTCAGCAGAGAGGCGGACTCTGCCTCGGCCCTGCAAGGGGAGGACGTGTTCGCGCGGAAGTCTCTCCTGGCACTGCAGAATATCCAGTGGGAAAAGGACAGGTGGAGATAGGGTGGATGAGTTTTCCTCTATGCTTGGAGGGGTAGAGGGAGAGGTTGTTAAGCTTAAACCTCCCTTCTTCCACCTCCCTTTGACATCTTTGTTATCAATCAGCGAAGGACAGGACACTGTACCTTTAAGCCGGCCACTTTTTGATTTGATATAGTTTGCGGATTTGGTACCATAAGGTGAACAGAGAGGAGAGGAATCACTGGAGGAAGGTGTTTCATATTCTGTGCTTCCTGTTTCTGACAGGCTTTTGCATAAAAACAGAGGGATTAACCCAGATAAAGTTTTCTTGGGCAGGTTTGACTCTTTCGCCAGAGTGGGTGCTGCAGTAGGAACACTTCTTTCCAACATGTACCCAGGCCCAATTGAATGGAATAAGGATTCTTTCCTTCGAGTGTTGGGGCTCTCATATATCCCAGCCAGGCCGTAACCCTCTGCAGAGAATGGTAAAGGTTTCTTTGTAGCCTTCCAAGACACTAGAGTCTCATCTTTCTTTATCCTCACATCCTTTTTCTTTGTTTGCGTAGTTTTTAAAGAAGTGCTGGCCTTTGATATCTGACTCTGTCTTTGCAGATACGGTGGGGTTTTCTCAACTTCTGGCTGTGGGCTTCTCTTGCAAAGTCGTGGAGGAAGACAGAACTCCGGGATGTTGTCTGGGGTTATGATGTTGCTGTGCAGATTCTGAGAGAAGCTGGTTTTAGAGGGGAAAAAGATATCCTCTTTACTCTTCTCCATGTAACGATTCAGCTCTAGAGGAATGCTCTCCATGCTTTCTCTGATCTTCCCAAGGACCCACATAGTTGTTTTATGGTTTGACGATGTCAGCGTAGTGACACAACTCCAAGCTCCTTTTGCAACATAAATGAAGCATATTGTTTAAGCAGAAATCAAACAATGAAAGTTTTTTTAGATAGTGAAATGAAAAATATTTTTCTCTCACCTGTGATGTGGTGATGTGCCCTCTTCTGAAGAGAGATCTGCATGTGTGTGACGCATGTGTCAGTAACAGATTTTAAAGGTTAGCTCGAGGCTCCACGTCATCGGTCCGCCACCCCCGCATGCACCAAAAAATATTCTTTACACATACATGCGCAAGAATAAACATATCTGGCACAGTGCATTAGACCTCTCTGCGTATCTTAGAAACTGACAAATCAGATCAGGTGCACTGAAGCGCATTCAGTTGTGGTGTCAGCTTTCCAGGAGGAGACTTTTTTATATCAGTACTGAATTTTGCCCTGCAGCTTTAAAGGTATTAAATGCAATTTACCAAAGCAACATGCAACATATATGTTTAAAACATAATTAAGATTAGAAAAATGGCAAAATCATACTACATCAAATACCTTCGATACCTGAGTAGATATGCTAAGATAGGATGATGTGGGACCCCACTCTGGCGTGGCATTTAGACTGAAACACAAGACAGTTACTGAGGCATGAGCTGTGGTGGTTGTGATGATATAGATATAATCGACTTTTGAGAGAGCTGACCTCTTGTTCAAAGGCAATTCAAAGACAAGCTCACCCCAGGTCTACAGACAGAACCCACCATGTCAAAGAGCCAGTGACCTTTAGACTGCTCATAACCAGATATACAACTGACCTGAAGTCTGGAACACAGCTATGAGTCGGTATGTTTTCTTATCGAGGTCAAACACAACTAATAGCTGTTTTAAAGCAATGCAATAATAGTCATAAGTTACTAGCATTAAACAATAGTTTGCGATTTTGTCAGTAGAAAAACTAAAGAGCCTATCCCAGCTGCAATTAGGTCGAGACTAACAGCCACATCCAGACTCACTCCTCGGGTCAGTTCAGAATCACCCCTAAACCTAACATGAAGGTTTTCTGGACTGGGAAAGGAAGCCAGCGTACCTTGAGAGGGACAAGGAACTCTCTCGGTGTGAGACAACTTTTCTAACCGCCACCGTGCAGCCCTCCAAATTTCAAACATAATTCAAAAAGGACAATTTGTTTCTAATAATTACCACCACATTCACACTTAATTGCCAAACATTAGTCCAGATCACACACTTCCTGGACTCCCGATGGACTCCCTGTCTGAAGATGTAACCATTAAAAGGACTGTCATTTTGTATCTAAGAGAGATTTAATAAAGACATGAAGATCTATGTCTTGTTATATTGTATCAGTTGCATCTGGTTCAGAGTAAGTTGCTAAACTGGAAGCCCCTCTTTACAATGAGTTATTTCAACCACAAGAGGGCATACATGGATTACATCAATTATTGCCTCAAACGTCCGCTCATCTTAGTGAAGATATCAGTAAAATATAAGTAGAGAAACAGCGCTTTGTTTTAAGAATTTACCACATATTTCAAGAGGCGTGAAAATCCAATGGTTGGTCGGAATTTTCCACACATGAAAACATTCACATGGACACACATACTGCATGCACTGAGGCAGACACACACACACACACACACACACACACACACACACAAAGATATTGTTTATTGAGTATTCTTCAGTCAGAACAGTAAGATAAGATCATTTTGATCAAGCAAAAGATAGTGTGTGTGTGTGTGTGTGTGTGTGTGTGTAAGACAAAGGAGGAATATGAAGATGATGAATACATTTAATCAGGGCTCCCAGGGGTCAGGAGACTTTTTGTGATGGTGGAGATCAACTTTATTATGCCAATAAAAACTCGGAGTGCTCTGTGTAATGGAGAGATAAATGATTGGGAGTCAGAGGAGAACCTTGCCTTTAAACGCTGTCATAGCTGCAATTAACGCTAACAAGAGAACACTGTAGCCAAGTGTTAAAACCTTTTTGCTCCTGAATTCTTCGTTTTTAGAAAATAAATTCAGTTCATAAATTTTTTTTTTTTGTGGGCTTTGTTTTGTTTATTCAGTTTTTAGAACATTATGTTAATTAATCAACCATAAGGCTTTTAAGTTCTCTTACTCTACCTAACCTGAACGCTGGAAGAGAGATTTGTTCTTCAAAAAAGAATTCTATCTTTCACTGAACCACTGGAAAAATAAAGACTGATAAACAGTGAAGCTTAAGTACAAGTAAATTCATTGTCAAATTGTAGAGAGTTGGCTTTCAGTTGTTAATATTGACAATTGCAGGAATGAACCAGGTTCTTGTTATCATTTTAAAAAATCAACCCAGTAACAACCCAAAACAAAACAGGCACTCAGTTTAAAGTCGCTCAGTGTCCGTGTATGACTGACACCAAACATATCTTCCTGTACTGGAGGCTGTAACTTCATCCTGCTACCATCAGCCCTGGGCTAGACGTGACCTTTCAGCCTCCTTTTATCACAAAGAAGGAACAAAGGAAACTTTTTTCTGAAGGTTCAAACGTGCTCAGTGAGAAAACCTGTTCTCAGTTGCTCTTGCTGATGTTTGTTGTTTCATGATGGCAATCGTTACTGCTGAAGTGAAACTCTCTCAATGATTTTGTTGCTGTGCAGTGTTTTTAGAGTATAGAAATCCCATTTCCCTAACAGCTGGTAAGCTTCTTTTTTTTTACAGCAACAAAAACCGAAATCTCTTGGTTTGTTTTCTAATTTTATGTGACTAACAACAGAACTAAGGAAATTATTTTTGTGGTTTGAAGTCTAAGTGTGAAGTGTTTTGAGTGATCGGCTAGACTAGAAAAGCGCAATATAAGTACAGTCCATTTCCCAAATTTATACCAACAGAATTGGATGCCTCAGCAAATGACACAGAAAAAGTTTGGAAAGAGCACAGAGCCTAAAGGATACTGAAAGCCAAAACCCTTCCCAGACAAAGTTTCTGTTTGGGGAGCATTAAGTATCCACAGTTTTGTTTCTTAGGCTGTGAGACTACTAGTTGTATCCACCACAATTTATCAAGAAAAGTATAGTCAAAAATATGAGCTGTAGTAGACACAATCCAATATCAACATGTTTTTGGTTCTTTCTTATTGCTGATTTGTAGCCTTTCTGTGGGTAATCCTGTCTAAATCTAAAACAGTTTATCAACTTAAACCTTTGTTATAAGAGTGAATCTGTTTTGTGATGAGCTTTGAAATTTCAAGTTCATGCTCAGCAGGGATAGTGCTGATGACATACTTTCATTAGAAACTTTTAATTTCTCTTCAGTCTCTGTTATCTCATATCTAATTCTCTCCAAAAGCACTTAACCTCTGATAAAAGTGCTGTAGTTTTTTTTGGCCAAAGAACTTCTTTGTCACAGAACTCCTCAAAGAAAGTGAAGCAGTCGGAGAGGAGAAATGGTGGGAAGGAGGCCAGCATGGCTGAACCACTGACCCATACTGAACTGATAATAAAGTGTAATAATGGCTAATAAAGTGTCGTAATTTGAGCCAATAAAGATGGGTGGCAGATTGAAGATGATATGCACTGCATCAGAGGACCTTACTCTGAGGACAGAGCAGAGACAATACACTTCAGCCACAGGGATGGAAACATTTTGACCTTATATCAGTGAATCACTGTGCAATAAAAAGGAGATAGTGGCTCTGATAAAGAACAACTGGTTGGAGGAAGAAAAGGGGATACGCAGAGTACAGTGTATATATAAACATATATACACACAGACATATATCTACATATATGTATATATTTATATATATATATATATAAAAGTATATATATATTTATATGTGTGTGTGTGTGTGTGTGTGTGTGTACATATATGTAGATATATGTATTTTAGCATTTCAGGCTTGCCTTCCATTAAGCACTGAAACAGTAAAGATTTTACCTCTTTGTGATGCCACCATTCATTCTTAGAACACTTGAATGGCACTCTGGGATATCAGGATACCAAGCAATCAAGTGTTTCAGGTTCTCTTTTGAGGTTTTGTAACAGTACACAACAGTATGGGGATGTCATTGTCAAATTCTTCTTTCAAAATTTTCCACAAATTCTTATTTGGGGACACGTGAGTTCTACAGGCAGGCCAGTCCTGTCCCAGAGCTCTCTTTAAGCCCACAGACGTGTCTCTGTATTGTCTTGTTCAAAAATGCATGGAAGAGGTGTGTGGTCTTAAATGCAGTGATACACTGATACTTTCGGACATTGCAGCACTACAAGTTACCAATGTCTGATGGTCCATCCCATATGCGTCTGGCTAACTAAGCGGGACGTGTGTCACAACTGAAACTTTATTAAAACCAAGAACAGAAACAAAATGTCAAGAGGGAAAGGGCCAGTTAAGACCAATGACAGGGAATCAACAGGCTTAGGAACAAGGTGTGAGACAACCAAAACGACAATAAGGATCTTGCACTGAGCTAAGGAAACAAAGGAGCTGATATACTGAGGTAAGCAATAACGAGTTAAAGGCAGGTGTGGCAATCAGAAGAAAATGAAGGTGTGAAATATAGACAGGAAGGAAAGATAACTGAAAAGAGCAAGGGAACAGGCTTTACAAGCATTAAACAGGAAGTAAGCTACCAGGATAACTTTAACTTAATATGAAAATTTTAAAATACAAACTCAAACACAAAAAAAACTCATAATCACTGTTGTTGTTTTTTTTGTTTTTTTTCCATACCTTTCTTACTTTTATTTAGTTGGATTTCTAGCCACAATGAAAGAAAATCATGAACAGTGAGATCTTAGAACACATATGGTGCCCTTAAAGACAGAAAAGTGTGACACGAGTCGGAGAAGGACAGGGAGGAAGAGTTATAGTAATGTGCGGTGGTGCAGAGTGACCTGTCGTTGGGACTCTGTCCTCTGACAGATTTCTCTGTCTCCAGGCCTGATGCCAGTATACTAATTCCCCTCGGACGATCTTTTCATAGATTGATGCTGACTCCTGGTGACACCCACCAGATAACCGTAGTCTCATTCCCCAAGTAATGAGCAGTCGTGAATATTGCATGGCAACTATTACATTAGGATAAGAGCAGATGAAGCCGTATGTCAGCTGCCTTCTTGCAGTGAATCACATGTTACAATAAATTATGACATGAACCATAACTGTAGCACAAAGACACAAGCTGAAGAGGTGCAGAAGGTGTTTGTACACAAGGTGATAGTAATATCTAAAAAGTATCATGTGATTAATGATATAAGAACAAGCGGGATCATTTTCCATTAGCCTTGAGTAACGACTACAACCCCTCCAGCTGATCTGGTCTCAGAGGTCAAAGTTGTACTGCATCACTAAGCTGCGACTCCGTGTCACTTTGAGGGAAAAAAAAAAAAGGGCAAAACTTTGCAGATTATATCACAGTTTTGTCTTAATTTGAAAAATAAATTATGTCTAACTGATGTCATACACATAAAAATGACCAAATTAATTGAGTATTCTAATTATAATGTAGTGAGCTACTTGATTGCAGGCATGGGACAGTATATATATATCACTGCAAAGGGTTTGACTTTAGTAGGTTTCTGTTTGAGTTCTGACTTCTAAGCTTAAATGCACATTTGATTATCCCTGAGAAAGTGATTTGCTATTAGTTAGAGTTATACACACTCAATTAATCTTTATCTTCATTAATCTGTATTTTATCACAAACTCTTAATTGTGTTTTTAGGAATACATGATCAATTCATTTACAGCACTGAGGACATGATTAAGGGAAATAGTTTAAAACTGCTGAGATGTTCCCTCCAATCTCCGTGCAGCATGTGGACATTCGATGAGCACATAACCAACTGATGACTTATTTTATAAATCAAGAAATGATTAGGTAAAAAAATAAAGTTAATTTATTACTTTATTTTTTTACACGTAAGAGACAAATAGACATTTAAACTCCTCTCCCAACGTGTGTATTGTTTTTTTGGAAGGTATCTTTTTCGTATTACATTTAGATGTCATTTTTCTTCTGTACTGAATGAAGTATATCAAATAAATGTATTTTACTTACATGTAGTACATGTACATGTAGCATCTGCTATTTTGCTGAACTTTCTGTCCGCTTCATCTTTTTCGGGTACAGCTTCAGACTGTTGCAGGACATCTTGTAATATGTGAAACATTAAGTCTCTGTCCTACACTGTGCCTTTTTTCTTTTTGTCTTTCTTTCTTTACTATTTCCTATTTTTTTTTCCTTTCTGAAAAGCGAGCCCGCCTGATAAAAACTTCCAGTTGTATGAATTAATGCTGTGTACCTGTTACCGCATCCAGATTCAGCCAATTATGAAACAATTTGATCTGTTTTGACATTTAATAATTAGGCCTTTATGGAGTTTATTTGATTTCTTTTCTCTGTGATAAAACGGTTTAACAAAGTTAATGATGTAGTTTTATGGCTCTGTCTAGAGTGGATAAGCTGATATTTTCAATGATCAGTCAAGCTGTGACTGAACAAAGAATCCTTGAATGACAAGTATCGGTTTAAAGAAATTAGAACAAATTTCTCTCATCTGAGATTCCCAATATATTGAATGAAATTACTGTCTGGAACAAAGAATAATATTTAAGGTTTGCAAGTGTGTGCGTCTGCCAGTGTGAGCTAGTGTGAGCGGAAGATCAGATGTATTAAGCTGCTAATCATGATGGCCAGCTCTTGCTGACTATTAAGAAAAACGCATGTAGAATTTGCCACCCTGGCCCCTATGAAGTGTGGGTAATTACCGCTAATGTATCATAGTCTATGCATGACCGTAACATTACGTTTCAAAGGGCGGACAGTGAAACACCTCTGACATAAATGTTTTATTCATTCATAATCCTGCTATTATTCATTTCAAACTCAAATTTTACATCATTAACAGTTTTTGCATGAATTAAGAGTTCTTTCATATTAAGTTCAGGCACACATTTCTCAGTGCTAAAATGATTTCCTTGGATACAACATAAATTTGTGTCGATGCGGTGAAAAATTACAATGGCCTTTTCACCGTCAACCCTCCAAAAACATAATGTTATAGCAAGGAATGCATATGTCCACTTTTGCACGGACTACTAAGTTCCTGAGCTTTATTTGGCCATAAGACCTGAACGTTTTCATCAGACTTTTTCGTTTCTTGTTAACACGGCTTACACGTCAGTCTTTTAGAAACACTGATTTATTGATACTAAAAGTCTAAAGAAAAAGGTTGCAACCCGCAGATTTGATCTCATTTATTTTGAGTCATCAGCACATTATCTGTTGGAAATTGTAATGCTGTTTTCTGTATTATTTATCATGGGTCCACATTATTTTAAGAAAGCTTGTTATTATTTTAAGAAAGGTACTGCACATCTTGACCACGGAATGTATCACACGCTGTTGTTTTCTTTGTTTTTTTAAAGTTTGGAGTGACACACGAGATCAAAACTAACTTGCAACTCACTTATGTAATCATTTGTCACAAGTTCTCTTAGCGGATTCATACTTGCAAAACAAATAAATAACCACAAGCCTAGCGCCTTAATGAGGTTTTTGCTGTAGAGTGAGAAAATAAAGTATGTAGCTCTCTGACTTGTTTCTATTAAATAATATAAGATATGAAGTAAATCCAGCTATCGACTGGAAACACACACGGCTCTCAATAGTGCCCGCATTATATACTACCAGATATATGATGGGACACCTTCTTACCAAGAGGGTACAAAGATAATCACGTGTGATATTTATACATCTATTGTAGAAGAAATTTTTTTAGACTGGAAAATCATTTAACATTTACCTTTCAATGCTTTGATGGGATCAGCTCAATTTCTACCCTTACAAATTAAACTGCAAACATACCTCCTATTACCTTGCGCATAATCACGTATGCACATAAGGAGACCTCATGTGATATTATGATTCCAGAGGCATCTAAATACAGTGTTGTGAAGACAAAGGATCATGGAGGGTAGTAATGGCTGCATTATTACTCCTCTTATTGTGCCTTAATTAGTGGCATTTAATTATGTACTAATGCAGCGAGGGCTATTAAAGACACTGAGACCTGCTGATCAGGGAATTAAAGAAACACACATACACACACCTACATGCGCACTTTTCACACAGACACATTTGCTGTGCTGTAAAATTTCAGTTGCCTTTAACTAGGAATTAGAGACACCCTGCAGAGAAAGCGTTTGTGTGTGAGTGTCTGTAGATTAAACACAAAGTGCAGATTAAGTAGAGAGGTAGAGAAAGCTAAATACAACCACCAAACAGATTGGCAAGGGATTATGAAAAAACACGAAAAAGATAGGAAGATTGGATGAGGAAAGAAAAAAATAAGGGCTGATCACTTTTATGTGTATCTTGCTCGTCAGCAAGGACACCCAAATATGTTCTAATTTTCCACTCCCACACATCTACTCCACTGGTGCATCTCAATTATTTGTTCAGAGGCTGGTGTGACAATAGTGTCGGCTGTGGGAGCCTTTGGGATGCTAAACAGGGGACAGGAGGTTAAATATAAGTCATTTTCAGTGGGATGAACCTGAGGCTTTGTGCTGCTGGAGAGGAGAAGCTTCAAAGCTTCATTAAAGCAGAGCAAACAAAAGAGCAAACTTGATCCGATCTCCCTGTCTGCTTTTGAAGATGTGGAGCTGCGGCCCAAAGTGCTGGCTCATAATATCCATCAGAGGATCATATAGGCCTGTCCTGGACACAGCATGCATCGGCACATACATGCTCCAGATCATGTTATAAAGCCCACACTTGCTTTAATGGAAGATGACAGCAGGATTTCAATGTAATCGTCCCTGTGAGTAAAGTTTTTAGACAGTTCTCTTTTTGTGAAATGCTCTTCTTCCCTTTGATGACCTTAAGTTTCATATTCAGATTCTAAACTCTATATATATAAAAAAAAAACATTTACACAATTCTCCTGCTGTTTGATATCTATATGGCGTCCCTTCATAGGCTTACCAAATTGTGATGTCTGAGTGGTGTTTAAAATGTTTCTTGGGTTAAAAGCTCAAATTTAATTTATGTCTGTTACTGTAAAAAATATAATACTGCATGATCACAGGTTTCCTGCCTACCTCTATTATTTGAAGTTCCACAGTTACAGCTAAAAATAAAGTAGAAAATAACAGATCTGATTAAATTAGAGATCTGTTGTGTATAAAGATCTAAAATATGCCTTTAAGAGAGCAGCCCATGGTGTGTAAAGTAGCCTGTTATTGTCACTTCCTGTTGTGGATGATAATATAAATAACTGCGTATTAAACTCTTTCTAACGTGCACAGAAAAAAATCTTAAACCACATAAAATCTGGACATTTGTATCCTTCAAGCGTTGTAACTTGGTGTCACAGTGATTTGCATGAATGTGTAAAGGTGCCAGAGTCCAATTGTATTTATCTCCTTCTTTCACTTAGGTCACTAACTGTGTAAAATGGGATTCCATTTAGATTCACATAGTAATTTCGATTGAAACGTGTGTTTGAATAAATACAATACCAACGATGCGGTTTCAACTTCTTTATAAATATCTTCAGATAAATAGTGTTATAATACAAGCATGACATGTTCAATGCACTGCTAAATCACACACACACACGCACACACACACACACGCACACACACACACACACACACAAAGTGCAACAGGCCTATAGTTCAAATTAAATTTTTCAAAAAGCAAAAAGGCCTACTTGTCTTTAGCCGACAGAGCTGCCATAGGTTACAACAAAATAAATAGCATGACATCAAAAATATAAACAGGTGTTAGTTTGCGTTCGGAAGGAATGCCAGACTGTTTGTCCCCTAAATGAAGCTTTCTTTGGGTTTAGCGTTTCTACTTTGTCTGATTGTATTTATCAATGCCACATTACAGTATGTGGTAAATGCCCTTACAAAGAGTGCAAATAAAATGTGATTTCATCAACATGGGTCTAATGAAAAAAATCATTACACAGCACAATGTTATAGTTTTAACAACTTTCTTACAGCAACACTCAACTTAAACTTTGAAGTCTCTGAAGGGGCCTGTTCTGTTTTATTTCGTGTATAAACCTCATTGTCTCTTGTTTGTGTGACCTTTCAAAGAAGAACCTTCAATTTACCCGGTTAGGACAGCAGAAGAGCCGGGTGTAGGGGGTTTGCTTTCCCCTCTAGCAGATCGCTCTTCTCCATCACTGAAGCCGGCGAGCAGAGCTGGACCGGGCCCGACTGCAGCCCCGTCAAACCAGGCACCGGACCCAAGGACGGGGTGGGTTTTATTGGCATCGGAACGGCGGGCAGAGTTTGCCCGTTGGCATTGTGGTAGAGGCCTTTTGCTGACACGCTGAAGGGCGCATATTCGGATGATGCTGCTGGCACAGGCACGCCACTCATGGACTCTGACAGCACGCCGACGTGCGGCCACATAGAATTGACCACGCTGCTGAGCTGAGGGGGCACCGGGTAACCGAGGTGGTGCATGACCGAAGTGAGGGGAAGCCCGCTGGCCACCACACCCTTGTAGTCCCGTCCTATAATGTTCTCGATGGCGAACGGGTGTTTAAACCCACCGGGCTGTGCGCATGTGACTCCCCCGTAACCCTGAAAGTGTGGGAGCCGACCCACACTTGCCGTGGCGGCAGAGGGGTCGTGGTGACCGGATGTTGTGCCCAGCTTGCTGCCAGGGTGGTGGTGATGGTGGAAGTAATGCATCATCGGGGAACTCTTGCAGGCCATATGCTCGGGACGCAGAACCTTGAAGCGCTTCCGTCTCCTTAGAAAGCTGCCGTTTTCGAACATGTCACCGCAGTCCGGGTGCAGCGCCCAGAAGCTGCCTTTCCCTGGCTGATCAGGCCGTCGAGGAATCTTTATGAAGCAGTCGTTAAACGACAGATTATGTCGCAGAGAATTCTGCCACCTCTGGGTGTTCTCTCGATAGTATGGAAAGCGATCCATGATGAATTTATAAATGTCACTCAAAGGCAGCATCTTCTCGGATGAGTTCTGGATGGCCATCGCTGTCAGTGATATATAGGAGTAAGGAGGCTTCTGGTCGCTATAAGAGTTTTTCCCAGGACGGGGCATAACTTACTGATTTCTTGAAATTTGAATGTTAAAATAAAATAACCTGTAGTTATATTCTGAACGCTATTTTTATGAAGCTATTTCACACTCCTCACATCAGTCTCCATCTGACAGATCTGTTCCAAAGTTCTGAGCCATCAGATTAGATCACCTGCGTTATATCGATTAACAGAGAGTTACCCAAAGGCCCGCCGATGACAGGTAAGATCCTTGAGAGGTTCTCGCATCCAAAAAAAAAATCTGTCTTTGACTGTCTCTTCGCCGAATGCTGCTCATTTAAGTTGAGCGTAAAATTCAGTCTCCGTGCGTAAAAGTTGAGAGGTCCTCTGAGTTCCCCTTGCTTCCACGGCTGTTGTTTGATTTGCTGTTTGTGCGCGGCGTGGCTCCTCTCTTCTTGTGCGATGCTCCTACTCGCCGAGCTCTGTTTTTGTAAGACCCCCGCAGGTCGCCGGCTCTATTATCTATTATCCAGACACTTAGGGGACGCGTCAAGAGAGAGCGGGGTTGTGTGTGTGTGTGTCAGTATGTGTGTGTGGTCGTGTTGGTGGTGGGGGGTATCACACAGAGAAGAATTGGGGTAAAAAAGAAAGAGAGGAGGGGTGATCTAATCTGCTGTTTGCCAATCAAAGTCCTGTGTAAAGTACAGACAGAACTAAAGCGGAGTGAAACATTTTAACTGTTTCTGAAGTGGCCGCTTTTTGAGATACCATCTTATACCAAGATGCTGAACCCCAAAAAGTTCCCTCACTTTTTTCGATATGACCCTGACCTTTGACCTCTCTTGACTTTAAAAAAAAATGTCGTCATGGTCTGTTTCTGAAGGCTGTCGTTGATTTGCATATAAAGACAGAAGGGTTATTTCTGAAATTGTTTATGATCTGCTTGAAATAACTGTGACAGAGAAATGGATTTGAATTGAAATCTCGCTCTTTTGACTTGAGGAAATAAATAGGAAAAAGTGCGGAGTATATATAAATACAGCCTCTTTGTTAAATTTGCTCAATTGCACTTTCAGACTTTGCCAGCCATAAATCATGTTTTCCTTTGCGCACAATAATCAGTGCGCTCCTCCTCTGCCCTCAATTACACGAGCGCGTTCGCACAGAAACACACGAAAACACACCACGCGCGAGAGAGGCGCTGTTGTTGATTAATTGCTGAGAGGGGAGTCCGGCGGCTGTCTGTCTGTTCAAACACTCTCTGGTGAATCCTGCAAGGATGTAAACAAACTTCATCCCCTGCTCTGAATTCTGTTCAGCGGAGAACAACAAAAGCCGCTCCCCTTCTCTATATTTTTCTCTCTGGCTAGGTGTCACGACGGGGTCCTTGACGGCTCCTGTCTTCCTCCGTGCCCCGGTGGGCCCTCGAATACATTAAAATAATTAAGCCTTCCGTGATTTAGCCTCCTTGGAGGGAAGTCCAACAATGTAATTAAGGGCAAGCTCGCTGTATTAGGTATGAATATTCAAAACTGTGTCAATTAATTAGCCGGTGCATCTCTCCCGTTATGCTTCGGTCCTTAAAGCCCACTCAAAAGGTCAGCCGTGTCAACTGAGAGCATATTTTAAAGACATCATGTAATTGCAAGGAAAATTACCTCTTAACGCCACATCACAAAGAGTGAACATTGATATATTAACCGATAAATATAGTCGAGCTTTGTTTTGCTGTGGGTTTTTTTTTTATCTGTTGTTTTGCTTTCTTTACTGTTTTCCAGGCGCCTGAAAAATGAGATGTGAAACTCCCTGGGCCTCAGAGGCCAATGCGGGTAAAAGCATCCTCTTAAAACGCCCGGGAAAGATCAATATTAAATCTGTTTTCACAAAGGGGGCCGTTAAATAGACACTGTGGCTGATCTGCATAACAAAATTAATTAGGTAGTCTACGGAAGACTTCGTGTGCACCAAACTCCTGGACAAATAACTAGTTGTAAAGCACACCTTCTGGGCATATGGAACATATGCTGGAATTATCCTTAATTGACTAATTACATAAATTACTCATTAAGTTTACAGCACATCAATTATAAAAGATGTATCAATTAATTTTGCATAAATTACAAGCGCCACGCTGCACGAAGAGGGCGGCGGAGGGAATGAGGGTGGCCAGGAGGGGGTCCTCTCAAAGGTAGAGCGTTTATATGTGCGTTTTCCTGTGCGTGCAAGCATGCGCGCGCGTGAGAGACGGTCGTCTGTTTGTTTCCAGTCTCTAATAATTATTTGTTCAGCTTAAGGGCAAAGATATTCTTTCTCTGTCTCCCATTCGCAAAGGGAAAGTGTGGGGGTAATGGCAATTATACTAATAATAATAATCTTAAAGACCTCTCTCCAAGTCATAAGGGGCGCATCGTCGCGGAGAGAGCCATTAAAATCAATTAGCGAGGCCTATTGTTTTCAATGGAAATTAAGCTGGTTTAGGACTTTATAATGCAGACGCTGTAAGGCTTACTTGTGTAATGGAGAATTTTTCTGTGGCAAAATACGGCAGATCTTTCAGTTTGTCCATAAAAGAGCGACAAAGCGGGAACGTTAATGGATTTAACTGCAGTGTGTCTGCCTGTTGCCTACAAGGTTTATCCTCAGTCATCTCAGGTGGCACAGTCTTCATTCCTCTTCACAGAGGCAGATTAAAACTTTCAGACGTCATTCTTCAAACTTGCAGTGCATGCATCAAGGCGTTTGTTTGTTTCTCTCATCCATGACTCGTGTAAATATTTCTCTTCCACATACACAACCAGCATCAGCCTGATCATCTCAAGTCATAAAATGTACAAATGTAACCTGTTTCCGATTTAAGACTGTGGTACTCTTGTATTTTGAAAAGTAATCCTTAAATTTGGTCAAAATGACAAAATGATGACACACACCACAAAAATATTTATTCCTTCACGTAATGGGATTTTCATGATAATGTTTCCAACTGTAACCTGAACGGGTACAGTTCCTGAACATCTGCCAGCAAAACATAAACCTGGAATTGAAATAAGTTTTATGAACAGCATGTGGAACCTCTCCTTTTTGATGAGAATGAAAAGACTTCATTTTGTAAATTAGTTTGAAAGTTCCTGTGGTCATATAGGAACTCCTTAGAGAAACAATGGTGTTGCCATAATGCAAAAATTAGGTCTGACTAACAAATCCCTTATAAACATCCCCCGACCCCCCTCTCTGGATGAGAATACTGTCGCAGGAGCAAACCCGAAGCAGATGTCTTCCATTTAATGAACGTAGTTTTCTTCATTAAACTGTGAGGTATCTTTCACCTTATATGCTTTCAGATTCCTGACTGTTTTTCACTTATTTATTGGAATATGTCATTTCAAAAAGGAGCAAATGTTTGACCAAACTTGCATTGATTCCTGTACATTGCACTTGTCGTGACAATGCCAAGCTGTTTATTGGCAGTCATTGCAAGCTGTTGGGGTTTTTTTTTCACAGCAATCATTTATTGAGATAAGAATCGGTACAAAATTTAATTGTTGTCAATTTAAACCCTTAAACATCAGGAACCTTAACACTTAAGATAGAACTCTTGATAAACTGTTTTCCTTTTTGCCTTCTCCTTAATGTCAATCATACCTGTTTGAGACATAAAGAAAAATAATAGAACACATCGGATTGTTTTGTAAGTTCATTTGAGGTGGCCTAGTTTCTAAATTGAATGATGTTAACAATAAGAATCACACAGGAGCAGAAAGTGATAAAGTTATTTAATTTTTACTGCTAATTTTCCTTGTATTCTCTCTTTTCTTTTAAGAAATTAAATTGTTTTTGTTCTCAATAAAGTATTGATAATCTATGAAAGCGTCCTTGGAAAAGGAAAGCCAACTGAAAGCAACAAAGTAATTTTTTGAAGAAGTAGCAACACGATGAAGAGTTTTGGTGCATCCATTTCCCGAGATGTGTGGAGACATATGTGTCTCAGCAAGCGTGCTGTGTCAGATTTAAAGATTGTGACACTGTTATTATGTCTGGATTTTAGTGTGAGACCTTTTGACTTTGCGCAGTGACTGACGATAAACACAGCTTCCATTTAGAATTGATGCTAATAGAGTTGCTGATATTGCCCCGATGCAAATAGGCAAGCCATGGATTCCAACCATTGTAGCATTGCAACACATGAAAATCCCTTCACACTTATGAAAGAAAAAGACAGAGAGCACAAAAAGAAATGTCCATTAATGACCCACTGAAGTCAGTTGTCATAATTAAGACAGTGTATAGTGTCTCACAGTTGATGGTGTATGCCAGGGTAAACACCAAGTTTGAAAGAGAATTTTCTGTACACTTGGGTAACAAGAATACGTTAAGGCACAGAAATTGGGAAGAATGCAATAACATTTCAGCATAATCGACACCAACATCACATATACCAATTTGCACAATATCAACGTTATGGTAAGTACAGAATATAATGATTGCGCAAAGACAGAGTAGGGATTTATTTATTTCATTACTGGAGTTTTGATATGGACGTGCTTTGAAAGCTGCTCCTCAGCAAACACTGATGAAAGCCTATCCTGTGAAAGAAGCGCCCATTTGGATGGAAGCATTTGTTAAGATTTAATGTTTTAACAATGAACTCTCTGATATGTGTCATTCAAATGTGTAATTGAAGCAAACCAAATTGATATTTGAGTATTGGATTGCTGATATAAGACATTAGATTGATAAGCGAAACTGTTTTAATAGTGTCCAATTTGCATGGAAATGCCTTGACTGAAATATTCAATGAACTATATCATTAAAATGAATATGTTAGATGGGTTTTGGAGAATCAGATTTATCTATCCTATTGTAAGGCTTGCGTGATGACTGCAGGACTGAATGCTGAATAAACTCTTTCACATTACACTCAGAAGCCCGATGTTAGCATTAGTTTGAACTGTGTAAAAAGGGCTTTGGGATTACAAATAAAAACTTTTTTGTAACAAAACCAACAACTAATTGAACTAAATAGATTCTTGTTGCACTGACTTGCTCAATATAATGGACACCATTCTGACACAGTTACTCTCACTCTCACCATCAGAGGCTGAATTTTCTTGTTTTTCACTGAGGTTGCTGCAGTTTTGGCTACAAGAGTGGGTACAGCTTAACCTGACTCACGTCATCTGGCTGCGTTCACCAGAGGGCGGGAGTCAGGTAAGGTACAGCTCACTTTACAGAAACACTTTGGAACTGACAGCAACAACTCCCAGACAAAAACAGAAGAGATTGATCAATCTTACAATTTGTACTACAGTTGGTTAAATATAATGAACCAGCCTAATTATCTCAGAAAATAGTTATTTTAAGAAATGCAGGCCTCAGAATAGGCCTACAATGTAATGCTACTCACATTGTCCTATGGGAGGTAGTGGCAAGTTGTAGTCCTCAGAGACTGAGAATAAACATGCTACATCTGGCAAAGGAAATGATTTTATCTCTTGTTTTGGTGGATGTACTCAAGTTTTTTCTTCTTTTTTTTTTAAATCTGAACAAAACAAACAACAGTCAAGGCACATCACAGCTAACTAAATAGGAAAGAAAACAAGCAGAACAAGAATAATGAGTATATTCCCTATCCTTCACTGTCATCTGCCATCCCCATCACAGAGAGGAAGAAAAAAAAACTACACAACTCCAGTTTGGGGAAATCTTGTAATATGGAGGCTGAGAACATAGGTCCATCAAATAAGCATCTCAGATTCTATAGAAGGCCTCCACTGATGATTGACTTAAACAAGAAATGTACTCAGATAAACTCCATTATGAGATTATGCCAAGACTTCTTAGTTGGAGCAGCATCTTTAGTCCAAAAGAGCAGAATGTTTGTTAAGAAGAAAAGGTCAGCAGCTTGAATCGTCACTCATGCTTTGTGTCCGAAATACGATGGTCTGGAAAAGACAAAACAACGGCATATAGTATCCAAGTCCATTGGAACAAATGTCCAGTCAGTAATGTTGAAGCTTCATACATAGTTACAGACAGCGAACATCCACCTAAGATGTGCACTTAAAGCAGCGGAGCAATACACTTCATATAATCCATCAAATACTTAAGAGCCGTTTTTATATATGCAAACCATGCAGAATTTTAAAAGTGAATTGATTTCTTTTGATTACAAGCAGGAAGGGTTATGGCGTGGGTCCAGACTTCCTGCCAGAGCAAGTCATCACTGGTAAAGCTTAAGTCTCTCTCCAAGGCTCTCTTAGAAGTTTGGAAATTTACAGGTTGAGGTTTAGGGCTTTATATTTAAGCACGCTACTTTTGGTGTACAAATTACGTGACCAAGTAATGGTATTGCCTAAACTCAAGTGGTGAAAGTTTTTTGTTAGGGTGTTAAACTGTTGTCATATTATTGACTAGACATAAACCAGAGAAAACAGTCATCTTATTTGGCTGTTGAAATTACTTCTCCCAATTGAAAGAATTACAATTGTACTATCCTTCCTCCTCTTTCCTTTCCCTTAAGATGACTTAAGGGAGGTTTGATGAAGGAAACACTTGAGAATGACATTTACTCCAATGTGGCAACACAATAACAATGTGTAATTTTCCTGCTGTTGCTTGTAGGGGCATCTTGGAGGATGCTTCTAAGGGTCATATTTAAGGAAATCCACAAATGACTGACAGTATTTGGTAATTCTGATTTGGTTCTCTGTGGGGGAATAAACACCTGATTAGTCTGCACCTGATCTCTGCCTCAACCATCCTGTTCTAATCTAGCCACAAGGGGCAATAAAAAAAAAAGAGTGCCCTCTAAAATTGCCTGTGGCTGCCTGAATATTGTGAACATAAACATCACCTCATTAATATCAGCCCCATCAGTCAAACATGGTGATGGCAGCATCATTCGGTATGGATGCAGCAGATCAGCACTCTGCACATCCCTTGACATTTCCTTTGCAACCTGGTTGAGCTTGGTCATTTCTACCAAGAAGACAAAGAAAACTTCCCAAGATAAGGAGCACCAAACATGTAGGATCATTGAGACGTGTGGCTGTCATTACTGCCAAAAATGCTCTCACCAAGTACAAAATAATACAACTGAATATTTTGGTGAAAGGGATTCAGTTGTTTTTCTTTTTCTAAAATTGATTTTAATTATCAATAGTTTAATAATTGCCAATGGGGAATTATAATGTTGCAGTGTATGACACTGAAAAAAATACTTTTTAAAATAAAGAAAAACAAAAGAAGAATAAATAGTCATTGAAGGTCATCAGCTGATCAGGCTACTGTAGTGGGTAGGATAGACCTCCTCTGTCAGTTCCTGTTAATTGAATGAAATATTTATTGTATGTGAAATTATCATGCAGCATAAACATTCAAAACAGTTAATACTCATTAGTCAATTAAAAGTCAGTGTGTGGAGTTGATGCTGTGAACAGGAATAACCTGATGTACTGTTTCTTGTTGCAGCAGAGCTGAAGAAGCCTCTGACTGAACATACTATATTGTTCAGTCAGAACAATATATTTAAATATATATATTTGAAATAAGTGATGTGTGGTGCATTATGAGGTACCTTTAACAACATTCTTTTGTCCACAGTCACTTCTAGGAGGGTAAAGAGTAGTCTTCAGCACTGAGCCAGCCTTCTCTATCAGAGTGTTTAGTTTCTTTGAGTCACCTCGACCAGATAGCTGCAAAGAAAATTGCACTCTCCCCCACAGTCTTAGAAAAAGGTTGCAACATCTAGCTGCAAAGTTTGAAGGATATAAACTTGTTTGTACCTTAAGTCTGCACTGTCTCTTCTTGTAAACAGTCTGTGTAGTTTTTCCAGTCCAGTCTGTTGTCCAGGGCAACAAATGTTCTATGAATCCATGTCTATCTGTCTTTTCTGGAGCATCTAATCTAAACCGTACAGGTTAAAATGTGTTAAATACACTGGAAAAAAAACAAAGAACATGATCCTCACAGTGCTGACAACTTTCTCCAGATAAGAGTAGGCTCTCTGAAGCAGGTAGATGATGGCATCTTCAACACTGACTCCAAAATAATAAGCGAACTGTAATGGGTCTTGAACAGTACTTATTTGCGAACTTAGATGAGCCCACAACAGCCTCTCCATAAATTTCATGATGTTAGGACAACTAGTCTATAGTTACTGAAGACAGGTGGATGAGTTCTTTAAGTCTCAAACAAGACAGACAAAATCTCACAGAAATGGATTTTTCTCTTGACCAGACTAAGGTTGAAGAGGTGTTGCAGTATTCCACATAGTAGATCTCATATCATATCCATCTTTCCATCCATTTTTCTATACCCACTTAATCCAACTGTGGGTTTGCAGGGGGGCTGGAGCTTATCATTGGGCCAGTCCATCACAGGGCCACACAGAGACAAATGACCACACTCACTGCTAGGGACACTTTTAGAGACACCAACCTAACATGCATGCTTTTGGACAGTGGGGGGAAGCTGGAGTACCCAGAGAGAACCCACACATACACGGGCAGAACATGCAAACTCCACACAGAAAGGCCCCAGCCGGGAGTTGAACATGGAACCTTCTTGCTGTGAGGTGACAGTGCTAACCACCACACCACGGTGCAGTCCCTCCTCTCATATCAAGGTAGTTTAAAAACATTCACAAAATACTCCAAACATATTTGCTTTGTCATTGTGGAGAACAGTAAATAGTACCAAAAAAAATGTATATTTTAAGATGAGTCTGAAACAAAATGTTCAAAATTTGGAGGGGCCTCAAAACGTTTCATTGGTAATGTGCACATAATCAAGGCACGATCATAAAACTATCATAACCAGATGTATTATATAACTGGTCAAGGATAAAAGGCAGACCACACAGTTAATGATGTGATCCTGTTTTGTAAAGAAAACCTGTGTTCAAATTTTAAACTGAAAACTTTCATTGCTTCATATTCATAGTGTGCATAGGATCTTTCAGTCCTTTGAACAAGGTGTGCTCAGACTAATTAGGACTAAGTTGCTAAATGAATCATGAAGACAAAGAGGAACCTGGTCAAATATTACTTTATATTATGCAGAGCATGTTTAGAAGGCAGTTTTTTGTCAAACAATGAAACTAAATAAGATAGATAGATAGATAGATAGATAGATAGATAGATAGATAGATAGATAGATAGATAGATAGATAGAGAGATAGATAGATAGATAGATAGATAGATAGATAGATAGATGCAGTGACACTGAACCAATGATAAATCGTCTATTAGTTCCAGGATTGGCTCATTTCCCTCACATGTGGATGCGCGTGCGCGCGCGTGTATTCACAGGGCCATCTTTCAGATTAATTAAAGTGCTTCCTGACACAACGTCCCCTTCGAGAGGTATTGCAGATGTCTTGCAGTGATTGTGGTCTAGGTCATATTGCGGCATTTTTCCCTAGCACCAGAAAGGTAAAGGTGCTGAAATGAACACTAAAGCCGCCTCTGGCAAAGAAAGGGTGTGATACGTGCTGCTGGAAAGCTTCAATATATCATTCAGTACCTACAGTATCGGTAAGGGTAGAACGTGAGTGTGCGAGTGCGTGGGTTTTTATGAGATGGAGGGGGGGGGGGGGGTGGGGGCTTCCTACAGCAGGGAGCGCGGTTGAATCACTGAGCGCGCCTCCGCTGGATCTCCTCTTCCTACCGTCACACCCACTGCTCGGTGTTGTGGGTTCACCCCGTTGAGAAGGGGAGGACCGCCAGCTCACATAGCGGCAGCAAGTGCTGCAGTGCGAGCGCAGCAGGGGACTCGGAAGCTACGAAAGAAACACACACACACACACATACACATATCAGCATCGTTACTACCGAAACTTGGTCTATGGAGAGATCTGCAGCAGCACCGTAGCGACGCAGGCCGACATGGAAGAGTATTTGCGGAGGGTCCAGAGCAGACTCGGGGTGAGTTAAGAGCCTTTAGCGGCGTTAACACCAGGTTGTGGGTATAATGAATGAGATCATGACAGGAAAGCTGCTTCTGTTGTGCTACAGGCTGCGTTCCTGTTGCTGGAAAAGCGCACGGCAAAAGCCTCTCACGTACCTTCGATTCCCCCCAAGCACCTGTAGATCTCCAATAAGACACTACAAGGGCAAGAAATTAGCGTTTGATCCAATACAATAAGCACGTTGTGTTTACAGGAACATCAGTGTGGGCATTTGAATGAGGAGCTGGTTTCTAATGAGAGGAAGGCGTGACATCAACAAGTTTAGCCAGAGGCTGTCCTTCCCTGCTATCCTCCTGCTCTGCAGATCGCCCACTGACTAATAATTTGCATTTGATCCAGGGCGCTAGCCTCTCTGTCCACATAGCCCTTAAAAAAATGCAAATACTTAACAGCCAAATAGACGAAATGACATAACCACATTGGAGCCGCATTTTCTGCTATTTGGCCACACGCATTATTGATATGCGGTATTATTTTTGTACATTTCTGTGTACATTGTTGGTCTTAGCACAGTTTGTCTGTTAGTAGTCCAAAACTTGCACAGACGTTCACAGTGTGGAGCCACTCACAGTCCCTGCACTTGGCTTGAGGACGTGGGGCCCTTAAAATTACCCTTCCTCCATGCAGTTCTTCAGTTTTATTGCACGAGCACAGTGTCTCTTCAGTAATCATACACTCCCACACACACAAAAAAAAGGGTTTTCTAGTTGGCATTGGCACAGCTTCCTCTACTGAGTGAACATGGCCAGGAAGCTGACAGCGCCAAGAACAGCTACTTAAGACACACACACACACACACACACACACACTATTATGATTTCACAGGAACGTTTTTTTCTGTTATTGACTTGATGTGGTCCTGTGTTTCATTATTGGTTAGAAAACACAAAATGTGTGCATGCACATTGATACTCACAAACATGCTTTACTGTACATCCAAAGGGATGCAATTGATTTGTGTTTTATTATCACCAATTTACGCTCTCTCGAGCCAATTTGCCATTTTATAAAGACAAAGGACACTTGTTTACATGATTTATATATATATATATATATATATATATATATATATATAAAACAACCCTTCACAGTAGTAGATAAAGATTTTGTATTCGTCATATTTATGTATCACTCGCACAGGGTAACATTCATATTCATAGCATTCAGGACACTTGCTTTCTTCTTTCAAACAAGTGCATGTGTTTAAGATTCAAACCTGCTTATGAACAACCTGTCTGGAATTAAATTTTATAGAGAAACTATAAGCTTTTATCTTGAATGTACTTCACATAAACACGGTGAAAGCCGGGAAGAAGAAAAGATCAAAGAGGCAAGTTTGCAGATCAGAGCACAGCAGAGTAATTGAGTGATAAGGAGGCCAGCCGATGAGTGTCGTGGATGTTTCAGATAAACTATAACACATGTCCATTTTCTTTCATGCACTCCCACTTTATCTCTCTCCTCTCACTCTTTAGTACGAACTTTGATGACTCACTCTTTTGCTGACCATTCTCTCTCTCTGTCATTCTCATTTTGCGCCTTTCTCACCACTCTCTGGATGGCTATGATCCAGAACACCCATACCCGTAATTGGCCTGGCTCTCAGTGCTTACTGAACCTATCTGTCCTCTCGCTCAGTTTTTTTTCTCTATAGCTCTTCGTCATTTGGCGTGGAGCTGAAGCAATGAGCTGAGTGTACTTTGAGCAAAAAAAAAATATATATATAAACAATGGTTAAAAGGAGAGAAGATAACAGTTGAACGTGGTAAGACGGGGAGGGAGAGCACTCAGACTGAAAGATATCAAATGGCTTATACATGCTCATGCACACACCAGTATTCTCTCGTTGCAGTAGAACAGACACTGGCCTTTTCTCCTGCTAATGCATCACTTCCTCTTCTCTGGCTCTCTAGTATTGATTTATCTCCCCTTTGTCCCTCCAGTGAAGGAACTGGTTCCTCTCATCCACACTATACTCCTCCATCTCACACACTTTTTTGCTTATCACTAGAGCTTCAGTTCCACTATCTCCTTTTTCTCACAGTCACATTTTTTTCCACCTGTCTATCTCCCATTTTCCCACTCTCGCTTTCCACACTTCTTCTGCATGTCAAACTTACCCCTCATAGAACCCCCCCATTTTATTAAGCCTCTTTAAAATCCCTGGCCTCACTCTCATCCTCATCAACAGCCGCTAACCTTTCTGCTGCCCTCCCTCTCTGTGCTTTGGTCTTTCATTTCTTCACTCCTCTTCATTTATCCATCAGGTTTCAACAGTGAGGCCCTATGAACAGAAACAAGACACTGGACATGCATTATCACCATTGCATAGTCTAATTGTAGCATTAGGCCTCTGGAAGACCCTACCCCTACTGCTTGCCCACTCTAAAATACAACTCACTAGTAAGTCTTAGGCATACATTTTTTTTTCTTTTTTGTTACGGTTAGGACTTCCAGAGACAAGAAAACTGCTTAAGATACAATTTTTCTACATAAACTCTGATTTACATAAACTGCTGGTATTTAGTGTTTGCTATATAGAAGAATCTAGCGCTAAATAATGAAAAGAAAAGGCCTCCCGTAGCTCTCGTTTTTTTTGTAGCATCTTACAAGCCCATTAAGTCAAGCAACAGATAGATGTGATATTCATTGTATCGACGTTTTGCTCGATGATTGATGGCACAGGCTGCAGGCCAGGCTTGTGTGAGTGGTGATTCAGCTTATCGGTTTCAGATAAAACGTGAGAGATTTACACAGGACGAACCCCCGATGCAGGCGTTGGGTGGTGTGACTTCAGAAACTATCTAGAAAGCTTTTGCTAACTTTTTTGGTATTTGTTGAAGGTCTTTAACATTCTCAAAATGTGTACCGCACATACCTTTAAAAATCAATACCGTTATCAGGCTGTGCCAGGGTTTCATTAATTATCTGCCAAATTTAAAACTAATAAGAAGAACAAATGAAGGGAAAAACATAATTTTCTGCCTTTTTAACACACAGATGAGAGCTTAATCTCTTTAATGGAGCTCTCATTAATGTCCACTTAACCAAGATGGGATTTTGTTTGTCCTCACTGGTAAGTTAAATAAGTGGAAGTCATCGTTTCTTTGACACCATGTTCCTAAGAGCAAAAGGTGAAAGATTCGCTGATTGCTGATTTACACTGTTGCTTTGCCGTTCCAAGGGATTTTGCATGTTAAAAAGAAGTCTCTTTCAAGCATGAGCTAAACCTTGCAGCACCATGGTTTCATTATTAATTCATATTGTGGTTTTGAAAATGCTGCAGTCATCTAGCACAGTTGTGCTGGTTCAATGTGGTTTGGCTGATACATTAGACTGCGTGTATCAGCTATCAGAAGCGGTAATGTCTAATCGCCCGGTGTCATCCGCTTCCTGTGTTTGATTTTTGTAAACAGAGACGCACACACTAACCGTGTTTCTGTGTGTGTATGTGTGTGTTTTCAGGCAGATATATCAGAGGGTTTGATCCATGCTGTTTTAGGTGGACCAGAGCCTGATGTTGACACTGTGGCTGCCACACTGTGCTTGGCACTACATCTCAGCCAGGTAACATTAAGTCTGTGTATATTTGCTCTTTCTTTAAAATTAATGGGGGTTTTTTTGGTAGTTGAAGTATTCAAAAGTTTAAAGGTGAAGTAATGTGTACAGGTACTGGGACATGGAACTTAGAGTTTCATATAAAGTAAAGAAGTATTGTCAAACTCTGTCCCTAATTCATGCTTTTTAAGAATAATTTAAACTACATACATCTGTTTCCTTTTACCAAAAAAAAAACATTTTGCTAGTTGGTTTTATGCTCAACCGTATAGTGCTCTGTTTTTGTAATTATCTTTGAGGATAAAAATGAAGATAATTGTTTAGACTTCCTCTGTCTGTTTGTCCTGTGTACTCCCTAAACATATAGCAATAAATAAAGATGTATTATTTTTTATAAGAAATGGGAAACAGTGGAGTGGGAGAAGGACAGAAGATTTCTGTGCTTCACCCATGTATAATAATAAAATGTGCTTAAGATGGCTAAATGTAGTCTAATATGAAGATGCTTTTTTTTAGTGTGCAGTAGATTAATCTGTTCAGTTGGCTCAAATTAAAGATGCATCTTAAATGTGCACTTTTGGGTGCACTTTAGTGATACAATTTCATGATACACTGCATTCAAATTTTACATTGCAAATTATGATGTGTATGTTTCCGTGTCCAGTAGAAATATCTGATTCCTTATTTGTTTTGGTTTTATGCACCTTGTGTGTCTCTGGGTGCTCCAGAAGGAACCATCTGGTGGAGTGTGTGTGCCGTTGCTGTGCAGCAGGCGAAGTGACACTGTGCTGCCCGAGGAGACTGTGAGGTATTTGCAGAGAGTGAAAATTAGAGAGAGCTCGTTGCTGTGGAGGGACGATGTCGACCTTGTGAGGCTTTATCAAACTGGAAAGCTCTCACTCACACTGCTGAGAGATGGACTGTTGGACAGGTGAACACACTCACATATGCAAATCAGGTCCAGACCTCTGCACCCAAGTTAGTTTCTATGTAAATTCTGCTCATTTCAATTGTCTGTCTGAAAGCAGTTGTACTCAACTAAGGATGTTTTATGCCTTAGTGGGTCGATGCTGATTCGTGTATGTTAATGCTTAAGCACACATGTCAATCCCAAACAGGGTTCTGTCTGAAAAGACAAATGTGTTTGTGTGAAAATGAGATTTAGATTTTGATCATGCGTGTACCTCAGGTTTGTGTGTGTTCATCTCTCATGACCCAAAGGGAAGTTGTATTTATGCAAATATCTCCCTATCATCACTCCTTCCCCAGCAGCTATCCATATTCTCTTCATCCCGTCTCCTCCCTCTCCTAGCTCTGAGTACCACACTCTGGAGTCAAGCATCCTGCAAGTGGTCCATCGTGACGGGCAGCAGGATGGGGGTGATGGGGCGCTGTCTGCGGTGACGACGGTCGCCAGGGAAATTCTTCAAGAGGCAGCAGAGCACATCAGAGCATCGCTGGGGGAGGTTCTCAGAGGTGAGGCATCCCCCCCAGGGGGAGTAATGGGGCGATGAAGGAGGACACACACAAATCCCCTGACATGACTCGCTTAACACCCACCAGGAGAAATGGAAAACGAGTGAGATGAGGGGTGGTGAATGTGAGTAAGGACGAGCTCAGGACGATGCTCAGAGTCCCATAATGGGACTTTTTAAAATTGAAGTTAGTCTGTTAAGTTGTTTCTCTTTTATCAGGTATCATCTTGTTTTTCCCATTAAAGTGAGAAAGGTTGTCTAAAGAAATGACAGTTATATTGATAAATGTTGAAAGGCACAAAAGGAAACCCACTTGCAGTGAAAACTGTAAAGAATTAGATCGGTCTGTGTGCCGAGCTGCATATCGTTTGAAGGTAGGGCCACAGAAATGACTGATCTCCTCTCAGAATGCTCTGCTGCTTTTCTCCACCACAATAACTGTTATTTACAGACAGACAGGCAGAGGAAAAGTGAATAAAAGGGGATGGAGAGGAATAGACTGAGTGGAGCAAAGTAAAGCTCAGAGATGAATAGAGCGGGGAATTATATACTGTGAGGAGTCCAGCTCTCATATAACTTGGTGAGAGTTCTTTGTACAGTGCATTTTCAGGTTCATTGATTCCTTGGAAGGGCAGTGGCTCAACTCAATTCCTGAGCTACATAACAGTTGTGCAAAAAATAACATTACACAGCAGTATAGAGATCTTTAGGCTATTGGCTATTTATGAGTATTTTTTATATAACCGATTTACTCACTCCCGCAGTACACCGATATTTTAAAATTTGATTTATCAAGGCAATTGCAATGTATAGCAGACTTATATACAGACAGACAGACAATATACTACTAAGTGAATCCTACTGGCTTATGACCAAATTACGTTGTAGAGCTGGTTACTTTCGGTACACAAGAAGGCCTAGTAGTGCACCTAGTCATTGGCATGTTGTTCTCATTAGTTAACGTACATTGAACTTAATGTATAAACTAGAGCAAGGATGTAGATATTGACTGAAACTTTGTGTGTGTGTGTGTGTGTATGTGTGTGTGTGTGTGTGTGTGTGTGTGTGTGTGTGTGTGTGTGTGTGTGTGTGTGTGTGTGTGTGTTTGTGTGTCTCCAGAGGCCTTGCAACTGCAAAGAGAGGCATTGTGGATTAAACATGGCTGTCATTCAGAGGAGCTGGAGGATCTCATGAGATCCCTGGAGCAATGGGTTGATGCCAGTGTTGATCAACACAAGGAAGCGAAGCAACAAGGTGCATTTCTGAGCCTGTAGAGCAGCTGGGATTTAACTGAACAGTGAACACACAGCATGCAACGATAAGTTAAAAGAAAAGTGAGACAGTTACAGTGGCTTACAAAACATAAAAAAATCATTGACAAATTTATTGACTGTCTCCATTAAGCCCTTGTATTTCTGTATTGTATTGTGGAGATTGGGGCAACCAAAGACTGGAAAAGTCGTGTCATGATAAGGAAAAACTGTTGGCGGAACAAATTAGCGCTGGTTGGATTAATTGGTTAAAAGTCAGAACATGATTGTCTTAAAAAAAAAAAAAAAAAAGTCATCCCAGAGAAGTTGAATCACTCAGAGGTAAAGACTGTGGGAGGAGAAGGACCCTCCAGCTTGTAAAAGCACAAGTAAACTTTTATTAAAAGAAGGGATAATGCAACAGAGTCATAAACATGCTCTTGTTCCAGCCTTTATGTGATGCTAGCATAAAATTTTAAATGAGCATTTATACATTTTTCAAAAAGCAGTAAAATGTTTCAGCTGGATGTGAATTTTCAAGCCAATGTTGGTTTTGTCAGTCAGGTAGCTTCAGAGCGCTTGTACTAAGCTGTAACTAGGTAAAGATATTTAGTAAAAATGACTTGTTCAACAAAGTGCTTGTCTGCTACTACTGATTTTGATAATGATGATCTTTAAATCTCAGCCTGAAAAACGCTAAAACTCTGCAAAGTATGAAGTTTGTCTCCTTGAACTGGCAAACATATGTGCCGTGTGTAACAGTATTACATAAAGCAACCCTGATATTTTTCCTGCTATGATAAAGCAGATTTATGGTAATGTGGTATATATGAGCGCTGTTAAAGGACCAGAGCAGTCATTATGGCTGATTAGAGGAACTCTCAGAGAGTGCATCTCCTACCAAGGCCAATGCTTTATTTAACAATGAGCGTTTCATTAAATTTGGCTTAAATATTTTTATACATTTTATTTTTTCAACCCTATTTTTCTCCCAAACAAACAAACAGCACTGGAAGCATTCCCCTGTCACAGCTCTCAGCTTGGCAGGGATATTTAATATCCAGGCCGTCTGAAATTGGAGCTATGTTTGGAATGCACCAAAATCAGTGTGGGAGCTGTAAACAAAACGTCTAATTAAACAACAATATTGGAGGGTTCCTCCAGTGCCAGGGGAACGGTTTCAGGACCTGCATCTTTTGCTACAGCTCCTTAGGAGGAGTATGAATTAGCAAGACTAAGAAAGAGTTCATTTCAATCAACAAGGCAGGTTGTTGATGTTAAACTTTTATCTGTTGATGTTAAAGTCAGTTAAAGTGTCTTTAATTGCACCACAAACTTAATGGTAACATTAACCGGATTTGTTTAATAATATCTACACTTAACTTTTAATGAGGTGGCGCCGCGTTCATGAAAACTGCGTTAGTAACGAGCTAACGGTATGTGAGCATGGTTTACTTTCGGATCTGAGGCAGCGAGTATGAAGACTGACAGTACATTGAACCGTCACAGTGTTAACTGGTGACAGCATATTGTGGTTGCTGTAAGTCAGTAATGGCAGCTGTTGACAAACAGCTACAAGCAACAAACGGGGGATTGAGAAATCCCGTTAATGAATCCGGTTAATGTGCAACGTGTCGAGTAATATTTATTACTCAATTTTACTAACACAAATGGCAAATAAAGTAAACTCACTCACCGAAGCACCATCACCCGCGTTGGTGGACATGGCTGATCTGTCCTACCTGGGTTGGTGTCACATGACCAATGGCGCGTAACTAGATGAATTGAGACAGGGATTGATTGCTTCTCCCTGGTTACCCGGATGTTAAGTCTGGTTCTTTTTCCACTGAATTTTTTGAAGTTTAATTTTTTGTCCACTGAATTTTTTTTGAGATGTTGAATTTTTTTACATGGATTTATTTAATTTTTTTTTTATTTATTTTTTTTTACACTGAATTTTTTGAGATGTTGAATTTTTTTACATGTCGAATTTTGAAAAACTGAATATTCTGAGACATTGATTTTTTTTTTTTTTTTACACTGAATTTATTTTAACATTAAAAATAAAAATCGGTGCTCGAAATTTGATGGTTTTTAAAATTCAAAGTCTGATTTTGATGCTGTAAAAATTCAATATTAGAAATTCATATTCAAACTCTGATGGCACAGAAAAACTTCCATATTTGTTTTTTTACCACATTATCAGGTCACATATCTTTACCATTAGTTAGTTTTGGTGTATGATTTGCAACATTCCTTTCATTTCCGGAGAAGGCATTCATGCTTGTTTTTTTTTTCTGTCTGTTGTGAAACTCTTTTGTTTCCTTTTGTGTGTTTTCATATAACTGTTAGTCTGTTTGTGTGTGCTGGCTGGATGTAGACTTGATGGAGCTGCTGATGATGGGACTGAAGGAGTTTTCTGATGGAGAGATGACCATAGCCCTCACCTCACTGACCACAGATAAGGAGGTAGATATGTTTCTTATCTTCATGAAAGAAAAACGTTTAACTGCGTCACTTTTGTGCCAAGTTAAATGGAAACCTTTCAAAATGTGTCTGTCATCATTTCTATTATTGCGTTTTATGCAAAAGTGTCAATTCTAACCCGCAGTTAATGTTCATATTCAGGCTGAAAAATTGACTTAAAATAGATGCATTTCTTCCGGTAGTACACCCTTTTGTCCAAAAGTTTCATTTTAGTACATTATGCAGATCATAATGAGATATGATGTCTCGCTGTCTCCTGAAAGACAGATGGAGGAGAAAAAACTTTCACAATAAAACCATTTTTCACATTTGGAAAAGTTACTTTTGATGGCTCGATGTTTTGTTTACATCACACCTGAGTTTTATGTTTTTTTGGGTAGAGGCAGAGCCCCTCTGATGCTCTGCATTTGGATGAGATGTAGATGGAGGCCCAAAAGTTGCATGCGCAGTCATGTATCATCGTCCTCCCTGCTGATATCCAAAAGTCGAACACACACATTGAAACATACACTCATTTGAGTAATGTTAGTGTTCACTTGCATCCTTGTCACTCGCTTGCTATTCATCTTCACATTTGGAGTTGCACACACACAAATACAGGGGCTTTAAGACTTAAGTCTATGCCTTGCTTGTCTCCCTGCTGCAGCCTCTAATGTCTTCACCCCCCTCCCCACCCGTACCCCAACCAAAACCAACCAAAAAAATTATTCATTATTTCTTTTATATCTCCTTCCCAAAGCCCATTTTTCTCAGCGGCTGCCTAGCGTGTGGTATTAGGCTATGTGTAAAATAAATGATGTCTGTAGCCGTAGGGGTATGGCTCTGCCTCCCCCAGAAAACTACCTAACGTCCAAGGAACATTAAACACCCAGATCCTCGTTTAGCGAATAAATAACCATTCATTTGAATGGCTTCGCTTGTGTGTGCGCACCGGACTTTCTGTGCATATTTTACCAGCGCTGTGCCTACATGCTGCGTGTCACAGGGAGAGATAGAGACGGAGGAGGAAAGAAGGAGAGAGAGGGCCCATTAAAGACTTAATATAGAATAAATGGCCAGGGGCCTGCGTGTCGCCAGCGGACCCCAACTCCACAGCGTCATGGTGGGTTACTAATGACCTGAGATCGGGCTCCAAAATGAACTCCTTATATGCATGTCATTTGCAGTGTGTATATATTTATATATTATTTTTTAATTGTGTTTGAAAAGAGAGTAAAACGGTATGAGAGTCATTTATTGAGGGGGCTTAGGGAAGTTCTGCCTTAAATGATTCTTTCCAGAAAACTAAATAAATTAGATTCAATTAGTCTTTAATGGTTTATGTGCTATGTGTTTGTCAGAGTGCGCTCTGTGTGTGTGTCTTTGATAGCAGTTAAAGAGGTCTGACTTGGGTTTTTGAGTGGAAAAAAAATGGCAGTGATTGCCTAGTTAGGAGAAGAAAAAGATTGTGTGGGGTAGTCATGTTGGCCACATTTACACTGACTAATGTATTTTTGTTTACTGTACAAACATGCATTCGTCAGTCTGAACGCTGCTCTGTAATGGAAGTACAAATTAAACAAGTTTCCGTCTTTCAGAATCACTACAGCTGAACCTGTGGATGCAGAAACTTCCTACTTTCACAAACAATTTTTTTGTGTTTGGCAGAAAATGCCACCTTCAAGTTTTACTACTTTTCTTTTCTTGGAATTAATTCACTTGTTTTCTACCATGTGAAAGCGGTGGAGTATATTTTTTAATGACTCATATCAAAAACTTAAATATACAATTTGGATACATTTTCGGATGTTTTAGTAAGTGGTAGGTTAAAGCACCCCTAGCAGCAATGGCAGCCTCTAGTCTTCTTTGTAAAGATCTTACAAGCTTGGCACACTTTTCCCTTGACTGTTCTGGGTTGAAATGTTGAATCTGAACCATGTTGATTAGGGAGTGTTAGCGCACCCCCATTTCCAGGCACAATGCTGGATTCAGGTAGCCTGGGCGAAAGCCGACTGTTGACTCCGTCAAACAGTCTGGAAAAACCCAAGAGGAATCTGTTTCCATGGAGGGTGGGACCTTACTCAGCAACTTAAATTCATTGGAGTTCCCTTAACCAATCAGTAATGTTTAGAAAGGACGTAGGTTATGCGCCGAGGTTCATGCTTACTCTCGCGAGGCTCTAGCTCGCGAATCACGCTTCCCACATCCGCTTTCATTATACCGGTACCATTTGAGAAATCAAACTTTTCCCAAAGCCAGTTGGAAGGAGAGCTACGACATCCTTGCCACTAACAAAATTGACGAGGCATTCCTCTTGCTCTTGTTTTAATTGTGTAATGCTCTCCAGAGTTGAGACAACTTCATGGATAGCTTCTAGCGTTCTTCCGTCGCCATGTTTATTTCCGCTGCGGTTGAACTACAATTATATGGACTACAATGGACTCCGCGCGTGAGTTCTGCGTCACCACTCGCAACTGTTTGCTGATTGGTAAAACACTGAGCGAACCGAGGTAGGGCGATTTGGCCAGACTATGTGCGGAGCCAAAATCTTTGGGCGGAAGTACGTAGGATGGCGTCGCCAGGCTAGGATTCAGGTCCAGACTCTAGCTTTGACACTTCAGGACTTTCACAGAGTTTCCCCAAAGACACTTTTCTGTTTTCTTGGATGTAAGCTTATGTTTCTGTTGTGTTGAAATGTAAGCATTTCTCTGAGTTCTCTGGAAAATATTTTGCTCAGGTTTGCTTTTAGTTCCTGCATTCACCCGTCTCTCTAACTTGACGAGTAGCTCCTCAGCATGGTGCTTCCATCACTGTGTTCGACTACGGGGATGGTGTCCATGAGATGCTGCTCAGGCTCTGTGTCTGGTTCCTTGAAATCTCACCATTACAACTTGGCACACTTTCAGACCGAACAGTCCTAGGAACTTAGTGGCAATAACTGGGGAACACTCCCCTGAGAACCAAGTACTCCCCTGCGATTTTTATTCTCCTTTTTGTATTTACATCACCGATAGGAGTACTGAGTTGTCATGGTACAGTAGTCACTTGTCAGTTAATGAGTCAAATCTGTCAATACCACTTTTATATGGAGATTTCAAAACTCATTAAACTATGTTCTGCAATCTACGATGGTCCTCAATTCCCTTGGTGACGACACAAAATGAGAGGGGATACATCCTCCAGCAGTTGATGGACTATATAGAAGTTCAAGCTTTTCAAAAGCATAAATGGTATGAGTTTTTCAGGTGTCTTTTTGCAAACTCCATATCCTTGTCATGTGCCTCTTAGTGAGGAATGGCTTCTGCCTGGGATCCCTACTATAAAGACCTCGATTCTGGATCATAGATTCTGCTAAAGCAGCATTATATCATTTATTTGGCTCCACAGGAACATATAGAGGTCAAGTGCCTCGATTAAAGGAACACTATTTTGGAAGCATCATCTGTAGATTTAAAAGAATGATAAAGTTAGGGACTTAAGTCGCATTATATTGAACTCCTTTACATAGAATTCAAATTAACGTACGAAAAACACGCTAAAAGCACATTATTCACGTATTCATGCCTGTGAGTATGTGCTCGAGTTTTTCACAGCTCAAAAATTAGCGCTGGCAGATGAAGCTGCTGCCGGATGAAGAGTTGTCGTGCTGTGGAGTTGATGAACTGTGAGAAGGACAGGAGCCCACAGCCACACACGCACACAGCCATGAATATGTGAATAATGTGCTTTTTGCATGTGTTAATATGGACATCTAAGTATTGGAGTATATTCTCAGAGTTCTTTGTTTTCTCTTTTTTAAGCTGTTTCTGCTTCTTCCCTTCTCTACTCTCGAAACAGGGTAAAGTTTGCATTTCTGTTTGACCACTCGCATAAACACACTTCATGAACCACTGTTCCAGCAAGACACAATAATGATTTTAATGATGTTTCTTCTCTCATTATGGGAAACAAAATCTATCCTATTTTGTGCTGTGTGAGTGTGGTCACTATGTGAGTTTGTCGTGTATATCTTAGAAATTAATTTTCTGCCAGTTATCCAACGAGGTCGCAGTTTGAGGACTTTAGACTTTCTCTAGCAAAGTGTCTCAGTTCTTCTAAGAGTATCCAGAATTGTTCAGAATCCACAAAAGACGTATAATGTCGTAAGACTTATAATCTCCCGACTTCAGGTCCCCCTTTAGCTAAATACTGCTACAAAAGCTCCAGAGGGGCTGGTTTTATTTTGGCTGCTAGTGTTTATGCTCTCATTCTTCCAATTACCACACAAAGGTTGTTTTATCTTAAGTTTTATCTTATATTTTATCATAAAGGCTGTATATATCTTTTACGTGTAGCTTTGAGCCTGACAAAAACAAATCTCCTTTGATGGTGACTGAATTGAGCTTTTTTGTAAAGTCACAGGGCCATAAGTGAGTGGTAAATGAAAAGCTTTGCATTGCTGCTTATGATGCACCAATGCACTGGTCAGTGTTGCTCTCCTTTTTGCTGTGAACTCATTTGTGGCAAAACACATTCCCACTCCTTAGGGGATAGCCCACTGTTATCCAAGAGAGAACCGTGGTCTCTGATTTAGAAGTGCTGACTCTCATCCCAGCTACTTTACACTCCACTGACAACCACCTCAGTGTTTCCCGATGCTACTGTCTAATGACGCCAAAGGAGCCACATCATCTACACCAGCATGAAGGCAACTTGTAGGTCTTTAAAGTGGACAACCTCCTCTCCAGATGTGCCTGGTCAACCTTTCCATGACAATCACAAACATAATCAGTGGCAACCTTAATAGAGTCCAACACCTGCTATTACAGTAGTACAGTGCACACAAGTGAACACAATCTTTAGTGTTGTTTACTTGTTTTTGTTTTCACTGGTTTAATGGATTTGTTTTATTCTTTATGTTATGTGTCCATCCCAGCATCTAAGTCTTGCTTTAGGTGTCATTTTGGCTACGTTGATTGTCTCTAATGCGTTGTTTGTTCACAGTCCTCCGGCCCCTCTGTTTGTTTATGCAGGGCCAGTTTTGCCCTACGCCACTTGCACAAATAATTATGCTCGCTAATGAAGTGGCCCGCAGCCACAGCACTCGGTAAATGCATTTCTGATGAGAAGCACTAGGAGACAGCAGGTGCAGGGTGAGCCTCCCAGGGACTAAGATTGAAGACCAGGAAGCCAGGACGTCCCTCCGCTCCATCTCTAGTTCTTGCATTTAGTAGTCCCTTTGGGGGTTTGGGGGCTTTTTTCTTGTTAACAGTGGAGGGATTTTTCTCTGTGGTTCATGAAGTCCACAGAGCTGTAGCCATGTCAAACTGTGGGATGATTCAAATATCCCAATTCACAAATATATTACCATAGCCTCGGATTTGTTTATGCTACTTTCTGACTCATTTTAATGGTTTGTTGAGGCTTCTCATATGGTAATAAACTTGCAGTAAAAACACATTAACATGATACCAAGACACATTCTAAGATGTCAATTTGTTTGGCTGCAACAAACATTTTATAAAAACATGTCATTTATTTAAACAAGTTTGGAAAACTGCTTCACACAGCAGTTGTTCCACTTCATCCTCAGTATCTTGCACTGATGTCTCATCCTCGTCATTTTTTTCTGCGGAAAAACAGAATCTTCTGCTACTCTCTCTTCCCCATTTTCCTTCTCCCCCTGTGGCTTCCTTTGGCTTTGAGGGCAAACAAATAACAAAGCAAAACATTTATAGACTCAGTGCTTGCATCTTGGCCCCAAAATCCCTGCACTTAGAGCTGAGTGAATGAAGCATGTGGAGAGGGCCCATACGAGACAGACAGACAGAGAGACATTTGGGTTTCTCTCTCTGCAAACTTTTATACCACCCTCCCCTTTTGCCCTCTTTCTCTCCAAAAACTTCATAAGCAGTAATACTCTTTTGTAAGTGTGTAAGCAGGAGTGTGAATAGGAGCTGATGACTGTTGGTATGTGAGCACATGCATGTGTGTGTGAATTCAGCAGAGCGTGTGTGTGTGTGGCAAATGGTATATGCTGCACATGCGTGTGCGCGCATTTGCATGCGTGTGTGTGTTTGAGCAGGGTGGTGTCAGCTCGCTCCTTGCCACCCCATTTACTGTAGCTGTACCGCTGTGATCACAGACAGATGTATAAATCAAACCTCGCTTGATGGATTCATCAGGGTGGCGAAACGATCGCCTGAGAAGAACTCGCAACTCTCTTAGCGTTTTGTGTTCTGACAGAAAGGGTATGCAAAGAGCCTAAATGGATGAACGCTTGATTAATTCTTTGCCGGAGATGTTGGCGACAGCAGGAAATGTGTTTTTGCTTTGACTGTGTTTGCACGGGAATTTACGCACGCGGGGCGTGAGTTATGAGGCCTGAGTTTTGTACCTAAGGCTATTGTGCATAATGACGGCAGGTTGGGAGATCTGCAAGCAGCCGCTAAAGACTTGCTACCTGTGGAGCCAAGACAACCAATGAGAGAGGGAGGGAGTGTGTTTATGTGTGTGAGAGCGCATTGGCGCCCAGTATGGGAGAAAGATGAAGCTGCAAACTGTGAGAGCAAGATATGAATAGGCAAAGTGTGACAGAAAAACATTGAGGCAGGTGAAGGAGAGAAAAAAGAAATCAAGATGTGCACAAAGTAAGGGAAGGATAGAAAAGTTGATGATAAAACAAAACCGTGTAACATAACAACAAAAATACACATTAGGGATATATTTATTCCCGGTATGTACGAAATGACAAAGATTCAACCTGTTTTCGACTATTCATCTTGTCCTTAAGGATCTGAAAACTACAGCAGGAAAGTTACCCTCTCTGTACTTAAAAAAACAGGAGTTGAAAAATGTTGTCTGAAATTACAAACAGTTACCGAAGACACTCATTTGCATGAGAGCAAATCAAACTTCAAAATGTGAACTTTAAACTAAAAACTGCTTTTGTCCGTTGTTCCACTAAAGATCAGAGCAGCGGAGTGAGTTCCTTAATCAAAACCCATTGATCCAAAAGGAATCTATCTATATCCCCATCACTGTTTATTTCCTTCCCTCCAGCATAGATATTGTTTAAATTATTCTCTGTTATGTTTTTGTTGATTTGTCAGTTCTCTACAGTGAAAATAAATATTACAATATAGAACACAAATTCTTAAAAATGTTTTTTAAAGTTGAAAATTAAAGTACAATTTGGGGCTGGAGCCTATCCCAGCTGTAATCAACCGAGAGGCGGGGTACACCCTGGACAGGTCGACAGTCCATCACAGGGCTTTGCACCAACATTTTATTGGGTATTTCTTTTGCCCATGTTTCATAGATTTGAGTGTGTTTCAGTGTCTTTTGCATAATAGTCCAACAAAGCAGTATCTGATTTAAGCATATCATTTGAAGGTTTCAGCAAACGGCTTCAAACTGTTTTTCTTTTCCCAGTGTTGTATTAAGCTGCAGTGTAATGACACGTTCGTTTTCTCTTACTTTAGAACTTACAAATATATTGGAAAAATATTACTTTAAGGTACACAACTGAACTACAATAAAGTACAGATCAAATGGTAGAATCTGATATGGAATTGCAAAAATGCTTACTTTTTGATTTGCTGTTGCTCATCTGTAGTATGAATGATAAAACCGATGATCTAATATTGTTAAGAACAGTTTCCAGTGACTGTCAGCTCTCAAACAAACTTTTCAGCTCAAAGATATGAAGTAAAGTTGAGGCTTTAGAGGAATACTCTTTGTTTGTGACAAATCAGCAAAGCTCAACCAATGAGATACAGGTTTCTCTGCAAGAATCTTAATATTCTTAGAAACAGTTAGCAAGTGGATTTTAAATCTAACATGTTGATAATTTATAAGAAAAGGCAATCTGTGTGTCTGGGGGTGGCAGAGGGCGAAGAGGAGGGGAAACAATATGAGTAGTAATTTACTCAGTTAAGAGCCAAATGGCAGACAGACTGTCGCCCTGCGTGTTATCACAGAGATTCGCACTCTGCTCGTTTTCTGACTCTATTTCCCTGCTTGCTCGTGTGTTTGTGTGTGTGTATAGTTTTGTGTGCAATGTTGTGTGCATATGCACACACACACACACTGGGTTTTAGCTTTAAAATACCACCATAATCTGAACATTTTTGTTTTTAATATACCGTAAATGATGGAGACTTTGACCAGATATTTTGTGTGTAGTGTACATACCAGCACATGTTTGCTGATAAACTGAGATTATAATAGATAACCGAGGTGGATTTATGTGTGTAACCGCATGTGTTAGAGCTACATGTGTCTTTACTTGTGCATTTGTACTCATGTGAGTGAATATGTGTGTTTTATTGAATCTTAGGAGGCTTCATTGCACTCATCAGGATATCAGTGTTGAGAAATGGCAGTGTCAGTGAAGTGACAGTTGTGTGTGTGTGTTTGAGGATTGATGGGCCAAAGTCTGACAGCAGCCATATTGTGGGGAGAGAGAAGGATGCAGGGATGGAGGGTGGAACAGGAGGAGGAGTACTGTTGTAGCCCCCTCATCCTCACAGGTTAATATTGACACAGCCTGGGCAGATACGGCGCCTCAAGCGCTCATCAATCATTTTCAGTGGACCCATGCAAATACACTTGCGCACAAGCAGTGGGAAAGACCCCGCACTCACTAACAATCTTGCACACAAAAAACATACAAACAGCCTTGTACTATTTGAATTTGTCAGGTGACACGACAACAGATGTGATTTTATGAATGCCAGGCACAAAAATGGCAAACTTCTACCGTTAGTTGAACTACAAAAGTTCCACTTAATTATGCACAACAACAATTTCGAGAACTTCCCAAAGCAAACAGTTGTACAGCAAATCTAGATTAATCAAGCAAACATGTTTTCAGAAGTATCACTTTGCACACTTTATGCGTAACCCTGCGTGGCAAATTATGGTTGCAATAATATCGTTGTTAATCATTTCAGAGAGCAAGAAAAAACAAGTTCCCTTGACAAACAAAACAATTAATTAATGCAACTTTCCATCTATCAATCATTGTGTGTGTCACTGAATTACCATAATCTGTGCATGGTGGCTGTTTTAAGAGCAAACAGTTAATTTCCAAACAATAAATCACAAAGTGTCTCTCTACCCCTCTGTGAGCAATGACAGCTTCGTCTCTCATTGCTACAAAGACAGACTCACTTGAAACCGCTTTTTCCGAATTAGATTAAATCATATGTGCAATGAAATGCACAAGGTCTAACAAAGTTAGAGACGGCTGTAACCAAAATGTTAACTGATCATTGTACGCCAATTGTGATAAAAGGTAATGTGTGGCATTCTTTATTCATTTCAGGACTTGCAAAGTTATATGGATGAGCTGAAATCGTTCAGTCTTTGCCATGGCTACGATAGTCTTGTCATTCTCTTGTCCATCAGTGATACAGTTCACCATCCCCGCCAGCAGATGGCTGTCTACTCAAACAACACAGACATGTTAAATCAGGTAAAATCAGCTTACAGACCACCAAAACAGCCATTTGTGTCACGAATGAAACACAAGCATTCCTTTGGTAGAGACAGCTCTGCATCACTGGCTCTCCTGTTTAATTAAAGTAGAAAATGTCTGTTCAGTTTCAAGTTTTTCCAAGATATTTTCTGTGATAAGCAGGAAAAGTTGACATGTTTTTTGAGAAGGCTGGATGAAGTGATGCCTTGTAGTAATGCACCTTAGAAGATTAATCTTCAAAATCCCAGACTCTTCATTCAGACTTATATTCTTGGCTATAAAAAATAAATATTTATTCTTCTAAATTATCTTGACAATTTCATGCTCTTTTAAAACCTTTAAACAGGTGGGATATTAAAATAAGCGTCTCTAATTACAGATCTGCAGAGAGTTGGAGGAGTCCTCCAGCTGGTCACTTTCCGGTGGACTGGAGGACAGGGAGAGTCTCCAGGTCTACCACATTCCTATAAACACCTTTTCATCTTCTGGTACTCCTCCTCTGCTTGAGGACGAGATCGGGGGCCTCCTCAAAGACTTTTTCGACCGGCGGAGTTCTGTATTAGCCTGCCACCCAAGCAGTAGGACCTCCTCCACAGACGGTATAGCAGGCAGTGTGGAGTTCTCCCAGGGATCTTCTGGCATCAATGACATGGACGGTTCTGACATAGAAAGAGCTGAAGGAGGAAATGGAGATGTGGTGGCAAGGTATAAAATGGCTTGTAAAGTGTCAACTGAGTTAGTTATGTGTGATTTTAGATGAACATTGATGCAATTTACTAATAGTATTTTCATCTTTGTAAATAGGGTGATGGCAGATGGTGAAGAGGACACGGGAGCTGTGGGAATAAGTGCTGGTGGCGAGCTATTAAGTCCTGACAGCGGTATGACCACCATTCGTAGCAGTCGGTCCTCCAAGGAGAGCTCAGTGTTCCTTAGTGACGACAGTCCGGTTGGTGAGGCTATAGTAGCTGGAGGTCCAGCTACAGGCTCAGGAGGACTCCTTCTGAGAAACCCGTCTCCCCTCGGGTTGTCATCTCTCTCCCCTCCTGTTCCACCTGAGAGAAGGAAGTACCGCTCTAAAAGAAATAGAAGTGACAATTTTGATCTGTTTAGTTTTGACTCACCTCATAGCAGTGACCACCCTATGCCAACAGGAGGAGAACAGGTCAATTCAGGAGGAGGAGGAGATGAAGGTTCAAGAAGAGCAGGAAGCTCTAGCTTTTCAGAACTTGACGAGCTAAGCTTGCTAGATTTCTCTGCTCCCAACTCATTAGGAGGGCTTGAAAGTAGAAACTCTTCAGTTGATCACCATGGCCAGATCCATGGGAATGAGATGATAGACACTGTGGTTCCTCCAACCCCAGTCAACAGCCTTGTCGGTAGCCGTCCGCCCAGCAGTTGTGGCGTCAGATTCTTCCCAGAGGATGTGGTTGAAAGGATCAGTGGCCTACAGCATAAAGACAGTGTGTCATCATCCTTGTCAGAGACCTGGGATGAACTTAGCTTTGACACACAGGGAGCATTGTCCTCAAGTGATAATAGTGCCTGGAATAGGCTAAAAGACTCAGAGAGCCCCCAGAATATTATGGATGAAGTTCAAGATAAATTCTCAGTTAGTGATATGACAGAAAGTGAAAGCAGGGAGGAGATCTTAAAGGCAGAGAATGCCCATCACAGGACCAAGAGTCTTGAACCTCAGCTTAGTTTGATCACTGAGCAGACTGAATCTGGTGAAAAGTGGAACCGAGACACTGTACTTAAGGATCAGTGGAACCCTGTTACTTTGGCTGATCTTCAGTTGACACCACCAGAGGATGAAGCAACTGGAAAATGGAAAGCTGGTTTGACTGCAGGAAAAGACAGAACATCCACTTTGTCAACAAGGAAGACAATCTTAAACACTTTAACACCAGACACATCGAAAGAAGAAGATGATGGTATCCAAGGTAAAAAAAGAGACCAACAGATGGAGCTCCTAGACTTCTGGACATACTCGGCTCAGAAGGGATTCCTCAAATCTGATAGCGGAACCACGACCTCTTACCCTGAATCACTGGATATGTGGAACATGACTATCTGGGATGACAGTCTATCACCTCTTACAACCCCAGACAACTTATCTGAAAACTCAGGATCCTTCTATGGGCTGAACACAAATTTTAGGAAAGACACATCGATGGAAAATCCAATAGGATACTCTGATGGTGGAATGGAGATGTGGAACACCACCATACAGGAGGACAGCTCATCCACTATAACAACCCCAGAAGGACCTGAAAATGGAAAAGACCTTAGTCACATGGAATCATTGGATGCCAAGGATTCTCTTGAGACACATGCAAACAAACAGACAGAAGAGGAAAAATGTATAGAGGAAAAAAGTCTGGGTAAAAGTCAGATGTCTGAAGAAGTTGAGTGGAGAAGTAATGAACAAAATGTGAAAATTGTCATAGAGGCTGCAGACGATGGAACACAAGGTGAGGAAACGGGCAATGAAGACATGCCAAGGATTCAGATCCAGCGTACAGACTCTGACTTGATTAACTTGGCATCTAAACAATCAGAAAGTGTGACTTCCCCTCACCAAAGCACTGACTTGTGGGACTTGCCTGTCCATGGTATGATCACGTCCACATCAGAATATGACAATGTAGGAGCAGCAACATGGAGCCCATCATCCTCCCCTGACAACTATGTCAGCCCTGTAGTAGATCTGGTACAACTTGAGGGGCAGTCAAGCCCTTTTATAGCTGTGACCAAACCTATTCAAACAGATGAGAGGCAGAGTCAATACCAGACTCCTGATCCGCTGACAAAGACAGAATACACAGCAGTGCTTTCAGATAAAGACCAGACATCCAACCAAGTGTTCCTTTTTGATGAAGAGCCAGGTCATATGACCAAGAACTGGGGAAGTCCAGTTGAGAGTAGGTACGAAAACACAAGTGCAGATGGATCAGAAGAGACTGATTGGATGGAGTTTTCCAGTAATAATTCCCCATTTGTTCTGGTGGACAGTACTACTGTCACTCAGCAAATTACGAAAAGTCCAGAGGAAACTGCTGAAAGCGAAAAACAGACAGCTCAGCCATTACCCCCGAGCTGTGTGGATTGGGACAGTGTCTCAAAGACACATGATGGCACAGAATCAGCTTCTTCGTCACATCTTTCCATCCAAAGGGTCCAAAGTGAAGATGAAACTGCTTTTGAAAGCCAAAAGGGGGCTAACAGAGGGAGCAATGGAAATGTACAGGGCGAAATACCAGAGGCTGTATCTCTTCTTTTCAGCCCAGGGGAGGGAAGAAATGCACTGTATAGCCCTGACAGCGTTCACACAAGTAACCATGATAAACTTGGGTCGAGTTCTGATGGAGACTCATTCTCAGGCTTAGAAATGGAGTACATTGTGGTCCCTGGCACAGTAAAAGAAGCTAATAAAGAGTTTCCTGATAGGCCTAAACAGAGTGACAGGCAGTCAAAGGGAACAAGAAATCCCATGGAAACATTCTGCATGCTGTCCTGTGCTGCCACAGTACTGGAAACTCAGGTCCAACCTGTACACCGAGATTACCAGGAAAATACACTGCAAAGCCGTCTGCAACAAATCAGAGAAAGGGACAGTACATCTGCTGCAGACACAGAGCTGAATGATGCTGTTTTAGCCACCCATTACCAAACTAACTTTGATGATGCCAACATGTTGCCAGAAATGATCAGTCTTAGCCAATCAAAAACAAACTCTGAAGCTTTCCTTCAGTCAGATTCAAGAGAAACAGAAGAAGGAAACTATGAAGATGAGTTGAGCACTGTGGTCCGAAGTGTGTCGCCATCATTAAGACAGCCGTCAGATCACTTCCTGAAGACCAGGGAGGAATGTTATGTTCATTCACAGATCTCAATGGAGGACTCAGATGAGGGTGAGCAGCCACCATCTGCACCTCCACCGAGTGCTACTTCCTTGGGTGACTTCCAAGTCTGGGGGGGACAGTTTGTAAGACAGGACACTTCTCAAACAACGTCTGAACCACAATCTCCTGTACGTACAAATAGTTCAGTCTCTCACACCAGCTCTCTGATTGGCACCCCAGTAGATGAAATGTGCTTCTCTACTGACAAAGGACTTGGCTTACCATTTTCTGGAGATTTAATGGAGGAGGAGCATGATGAAGATGAGCACGAAGAGGAAGCTGTTATAGAGGGAACTAGCCTCTCAAAATGGACTCCAGAAGTCAAAAGGGACAGGGAGGAAGGACAAGCATTTGGATCCTCTGACTTGCTGAGTTTTACCGAGGACCTGATTGGAGATTCCTCATTTCAACAAACAGATATACAAACACTTGAACCAAATCGGGATGTTTTTCTACTGAACAGAGAGGTCTACTATGACCAACAGCCTATGAAGACAAATGATTGTGAAAAATGGTCTTTCGAGCAACAGACAAGAGATCATGAAGCTTCGCATGACATTTATTCACCTGCTTTAAGGTAAGCAACACACCACAAGTCAAATATTTTGTATTAATGTATCTACCCAATTTTCTTGATGGGAATCATTTTTGTTTGTGCCGACAGACTATCAGACTATGGGAAGATCCACAAGCAGATTTCCAGCATTTCTGCTTTTGTTTACAATAGACTTTTTTATTGTCAGGCTTCCAGCTAAAAAACGTGGTAGTCCACACATTTGCCTTTAATAAACACGCATACCCTTTAACACAACTTTCACATCTCCCCTGCCAATCTCTTAATTCACTTCTGGGATTTTTGAGTCTCAAAAATTTCTCCACTAGACCCCCGTCAAATAAGTATTTGCATCTCTGAGCAGACTGTCAAAAACAGAGCTGGAGGGTCCTCCTGAGGATGTGAGTCTGGTGATCCGTTTGTGTGTTTGTTGTGTGCACGTGTTGAATGATTGACTGATGGACTGAGACTGACAGACATGAAAAGAGAATGACTGAAAAGTGTATCTGTGGTGTGATAGGATGAGATTATGTGTACAAACTGTGCATGTGCATGGGGCTGAATTTCATGTGTTCAGCAGCTTGATCTGCTGCTCTGTGTGTGTTTATAAATCTGTTTACGCCTCATTAAATATGCATTACCTGCCTCATTAGAGCCGGAGCCCCTCCACAGCTGATGGAAATGGCTCCCACAGCTTTCTTATAAGGTGATGGTGTGTGTTGTGTGTGTGTGTATGCATGCAACTGTGAGTAGCGCTTTTATAGGTAACATGAAGTGCAACAGAGAGTAACTTGTCTGTGTAACTTCAACTTTACATTAGCGAAGAATGTATACGTTGTGGTTGAGTAAATGCTACTTGATGTTTAGCTGTAAGGCAGAATTTTATTTCATGCATTCGTGCAGATTTAAACTTTGCGGATAGAGTCATGCACCTATACATGCTTCATGTTTACATTCAGTGTTGCTAACGAAAACCGTATGTTTTGGGTGTCATTGAGTCTCAATAAATCTGTGTGAACTATGCATTTTCTTTCTAAAAAAAACAACCCAGCATTGTTCACTTTTTCATCCCCATCCCCTCTTCTGATATCCTAGTTTGTACATCCTTGCCTCTTCTTCTCAGGTTCTAGTCCCTCTGCTTGTATGTCGACTGGAAAAGATGAGGAAGAGACACAAAGGGAGAGGAATTGATGACAACGGGCATTTAGAAAAACTAAGACACCCTTGCTTTGAAGTAGTCTTTCCTAAATATGATATGCGTGCCAGATGCATTGTTCTGCAACAGCTTGCAACTCTTTTTGGTGTATGTCAGATGAGCACAGTGTTCTTGATTATGTTTTATGCAGATGTGCATCCTCATTTAAAGCTCCAGCAAGTGCTCTCACTCTTTTCTCCTCAAGTTGCACTTTAGGACTTGAAGCATCCTACAAGATGTTTTATCATGATCAGGGATGAGGCTCTCAATAGAGAAATGAGAAGAAAAAAAAAAGCCTCATGCTTTTCAATCTTGCGCTGTACGTTCTCCCTACTTTCTTTGGGGGCGTTGCTGTGTTTCTGGCAAATTACTACCCCCTGTGGATTGGTGAAGTAATGGCAGGAATTTCTACTACGTTTCCTGAGATCCCATGCACATGCATGTGTGTCCTTGCATATATACAGGAAAGCCAACTGAACTTGCAAAAAATGCTGCTCATTGGAGCATACTAATGATCAAAAACTCCTCAAGGTACCATTAAACACAAACCCAAATCTTTAAATACAGAGATCTGTACATATTTTTTACAACTATTCCTCTTACTTGAGGAAGAAAAGCGCTGGTAGCATTATAACATTTATGCGTTTTTTAGTTCCATTTAGCGTCTCAGTAAAATATGGCACCAAAACAGTATATATGGATGCAGGATCCTTCATATGTGGAATGCAGCCATCTGTGTTTCCACTGCCATTATGTGTTCAAATATCTGCTGTGAAAAAGGTCTGTTGAGCATGCTGAAAACAATTGCATGACAATTTGATCTTTTACGCCACTAAACTGTCCTAAAGAAGGTATTTTGGTAGTTTGTATGTGTTTTATATTTAGATGAAGTACAGATGACTACAGATAGATGTGTTGAAGTGCATTCCATATCTACTTGTACTGATCCTTGATTTTTTGTTCCCTTTACCGAAGACACCAAGATGGGACGTCGCAACTTTCATCTCAGCTAACCAATGAAAATGCTGCATACCAGTGGACAGGAAGTCAGAACACAACTCAGGGTCAAACCAAATATGGTTACAACTACCACCACATTGACCAAAGAACTGAAAATCAGTGTTCCTACCCAGCCTGCGCAGATACCAAATCAAATAACTGTCAGCAGAATACCACAGATGTCTATGCTGAGTTTACAACTGACGCTTCAGCTATACAGCACAGTTCCAGGCAGACTGAGAACTATTTTGAAGCTGGTGCTAATGCTCAATACAGCGTGGATGATGCACCTTTCCAGCATCAGTATATGGCAGAAACCGAGTATCTAGGTGATTCTACGCGCACATCTGAACTCCAGTGTTCTGAGCATCAAGCTGATGGCCAAAGTCATTATGAGCCAGAGCATGCTCATTATCAGTACGATGAACAGCAGTTCTACCAATCAGATGTCCAAGCTGCGACAGAAGACCGTGCACAATATGTGCCAGACGGATATGTTCACTTTCTCCTGTCACGGTGAGCTTTTACTCATTCAAAGTCAATTTTGCCACACATGAAGGAAAGCAGGTCTCCGATTAATACATGCTCTCTGAGATCTAGTAATACTTATTTCTGCTATCTGCAAATAATAGGATTCTAGAGTTTTTCGCTCCCCTCCTAAAAGAAAGAAAGAGGGAGATAAATTGTGGGCATGCTAAAGTTTTCCAGGGTTTTAGAGCCGCAGTGCCCTTTTGAACCACAAGGAGGAGACAGATCAATTTAAAACATATAAACCCAAATTAAGCAGGTGCTAATAGTATTTAATATATCATTACAACATATTGGAAAACTTTAACTCGGATTCAGATCTTTAACTCAATAATTCATGTATTATTCAACATGGGTTGATCTTCCAGGATGGATCAGTTTTTTTTGTGGTGTCTTAATACAATATTCCTATGTCCACATGTACACTAAAGCATGTTTTCTTTATAATATAGACATATATTCCCAACATAGCTTCTTATGGATGAGATCAACAAGAAAAATAGTCCAAGAAAAAAAAAGACTTTTTTGATAACATGCCTGACCGAAAATCAATAATTTTTTTGTAAATGAAAAGTTAAAAATTAAAGTCATGTTCGGAGGTCATTATTCAGTTGTTTTTTTGTTTTTTTTAAATATTTTTATTGCTTTTTCCAAGGAAAAGTGAAAAAGTAGACATACAGAAAAAACAAACAAACAAACAAACAAAAAAAAAAAAAAAAAAAAAAAAAAAAAACGATCACGTAACACAGAACGCAGCACATCTAGGATTATAACAATATTTCATGGTCGTATCTAACAAAAACATCCAAAAGTAGACAAATAAATTAATCTGACATATACAAAACCATATATTAACTTGCACAGTTAGGTGTCATACAGCATCCGTTGTTCGCGAGCTCACATTTTTAAGATAATTTAGTACTGGGTCCCATGTTTTATCAAATATATCTCCCCTATCATTGTTATAGAATCTTAGCCTCTCCAGATGTAAAGTATTTGACAATTCTCCCAGCCACAAATTATAGGTCGGCACAGATTCCATTTTCCACACCCTCAAAATCAGCTTTTTTGCGATCACCATCCCAAATTGTACAGCTCTTTTTTCAAATTTATTAACAGAAGAGAGGACACTTGTGGCCCCGAGGACCGCCACCAGAGGGCAGGGTGCTAGATTCTTCCCAAAAGCCTCAGAAAAACACTGAAAAATACACTGCCAATATAAATCAAGTTTGCTACATGCCCAGAAAGAATGCGCTAGAGTACCTATCATGGATTTACACCGATTACATACTGGTGAGATATCAGGATAAAATTTGTGTAACTTTTCTTGTGAATAATAGAGTCTGTGAAGTATTTTAAAATGTATTAAGTTGTGTCTGGTGTTAACTGAACATTTTTGCACACTACGTAGACATTCTTCCCAAATTTCATTACTTATTTCCACATTATTATTCAGTTGTTTTGTGTAAGTATTCGTGTGCATTGTATGTGGATTAGTCGGTGGCTTCACTGCACTTTGATTATTCCCATTAGCAGTTGCAGCATGGGGCTCCTTTTGCCCCACTTTGCAATTATGATGACATGATGACCCGCCTCCTCTTTGAAATACACGACCCTCCCCTTTTTGTTTCTTTGTGTGAGTGTGTGTACGCATGTACAATAGACCTTTCCATAATTAACTGGTCATGTGACTTATTGTGGAGAGACAGGGTCTGTCTCTCATGACGGGAGAAGACAGGATGAGGGAAAGGTAGGTGCCCAAAAACAGATTTTTAACAAGAAAGTAATGGGGGGGAAAAAGCTTGTTCGTGTCTTTGTGTCTGGAATCGTGTGTACTGGTGTCTCTGTAATGCTTTTCTCTATTGTTACCAGGCCTTATGCTAATCAGAGACTGTTAGAGGGGCTTTAGTTGGGGGAGGCAACAACACTGCACAGTATTGTGTCCTCAGCCCACATTTGCTGCCTGGGAATAAGGCATTGAGTCAGTTTCTCTCCATCTTCTGTGTCACTTCTTTTACGTCCAGAGTCAAATGAACAGATTGTGAACTCTTCCTGATTCATTGTCATGGGAACAGTTCGGTTGTTTTACTTTGTACATAGATGATTGTCTTTGGCTTGTTTGCCCCCATCTTATGTGTAGTTGTGCCTCTGGTGGCCCTGGTTATAGCAATGATAATTTATCTTTTGGATCATTATTGTATTTCTGTTCCTCTGAGCAGACACTCCCAGCAGGGAGTTGGTGCATCAGGAATGATGGTGAAGACGGCCTCCAGTGAAGAAACTGCTGAGGAGCTGGAAAACCGAGAAGGTTTGAAGTCTTCTTATCATTTCTAATTAAAGTTTAGAATGACAAAATTTTAGTTCTGCAAAGTTGTGATTCTTTCTTTTTTTTCATGTTTGTTGTTGTGTGGCGATTGTGTTAAATCTATCATTTAAAACACATTGTAACACAAAAGGTAGTCTTACTCAAAAAGAAGAATTTGGATTCACGGAAAAACCCAAATATAACCGTTCCTTAAAGTGGCCTTGAGTTGCAAAACAAAAGAGAAAACAACAGAAACAACAATATTTTACAAAACACCACAATATTTCAATATTTTTTTTTTCGAACAGACCCACCATCCTCAGCAGATACATCAGGTGGGTCTAATCAGAGGAGAAAGCTGGCAGCTCCACCAATGAACGTGTCACTAGACCACAGTGAGGGGTCCCTTCTGTCAGAAGACGCGCTGGACACTGAGGACGAGGCCTTAGATACTGGGGATGATCTGGATGTGAACATTGATGACATGGACACACCTGATGAGGCTGACTCTCTGGACTTCAATACACACGGTAAGACACAAACCTGGATATACAGGGCAAATGTGTCGAAAAGCACATGACAGACAAGAGACAGACACACGAACACAATAAAACAAGGCACATGGCAGGGAATACTGTTAGGTGCACACTTGCTTTTCAACGCATTGCTGATATGACACAGTGTGCTGTCACTGTCTGCAGGACAGATCATTTACTCATCTTAACATCTATCATCTGACCTATGAGGAAAAAGTAAAACCGGGAATATTGGAGACGTACTAATCTTCTTGCACCAACATCTTCTCCAATCTGATATGTGGACAGCTCTTTTCGCTGTACATTGTCCTTCAAACGGAAACCTGATTGTGTCAAATATCTTATTTGTTGCCATGGCATCTCCTCAAACTCAGATGTCTTTGATATCACAAACAGCAGACTCAGAAGGGTCTGATCTGGGTGCAGCAGCAGCCTCGAGTGATGCTACCGCAGGCCACCGAGTGGCAGAAGAGAGCAGGGACGGCGGGCTCTGGAGGAGCGTGGTGATTGGAGAGCAGGAGCATCGCATTGATATGAAGTGCATTGAGCCATACAAAAGAGTCATTTCTCATGGAGGTACGCAAATACTAAAATGCTTGAAAATCAGCCTCTCCCACATGTTTCGTAGCTTCTAAAACATTTTAAAGCAAGCACTTGTAGTGCTAGAAAATACTCAGCTGTTTTGTCTGGTTTGAGTTAATCAATATTTATTTGTCTTTTGGAACATTGCTCGCTTTCACACGCCGTCTGGGCCCTTTTGAATTAAGGTTTCACCAGTGGAATTCAAAAGGTCACAGGACTATAGATGCCACTGTCACCAAAGGAGGAACTTTTTTTTTTTTTTTTTTTTTTTTTCAAGGAGGTACCAGTGGAAGATCATAAGAGCTTAAATAAGGGCAACTGGACTTCTTTTGGGATCTTGAAGATAGACCACCTCTCATCCGAAAGGCTTCTTCAGTTCTAAACTCGATGGAGGCTTTCACGGAGCACATCGACTCGATGGACAGCAACATCAAGTTCACGAGGGAGGATGCAAGAGACCACAAGCTGCTGCCTTTTTTGGACTGTGCTGTGTACATCGAAGAGGACGGAAGTCTTAACACTTTACAGGAAACCCACACATACAGACCAGTACCTGCTTTTTCGACTCACAGCATCCACTAGAACACAAACTGGCTGTCACACCGCTACATCACCGAGCTGAGAGTGTAGCTACTAAAGCTGAGGGGGGAAAAAAAGGAACATCAGCACTCCAAGAAAGCTCTTCAAACCAGAACCTCATTGCCCCTTCAGGCAGGTAGACAATTCATAGGTGATAATGACTGAAACGACATGCACATTGGTCAGGTGGTTCAGTGACACATGTGACTTTAACGACCCGTTCTGCTTATAAGCTGTTATTCCCCGCCCATCTAATTCAGAACTGAAGAAGCCTTTCGGATGAGAGGTGAAACGTCTTCAAGGTCCAAGAAGAAGCTTCCCTTATTCAAGCTCTTATGATGACCGTGATCTGGATGACCGAGAATCTCCATCAACATACAAGTGGAAGAGTTATCATCTTCACATCATGTATTTAAATAATAGAACATTTAGAAAAAATGTTACAAGATAAACTTTGAAACCAAGGACACAGAAATGTTCAAAATGTTTCAAAATGTTTTTGGGAGGTAAAGACACATGCTGGTCTTTGGTTTTAATCACAGCCATATTCGATGATTCATTCCGTTCTGTTATTCTTAGATTAGTCGTCTCAGTGTTTGTGGCCATTTTTTTCTCATGTTTTCTGGTTTGTTTTACGTTGTACTTCTCATCATTTGCAATTTTTAGGCCAGTGTCTTGCTAACCAAACAGATCCCTGTGTGCTTATTTTTTCCGTTTCCTCATGCTGAATACTGAAGCAACTTTTTGCTGAAGTGGAGAGTTCCGCTGTTTGCTTTCTGTGTTCAGAGTTTCTTCCCCTTTCGTTGAACTGAAAATCTGTACCGTCAGGTTGGCCCGCATTTCCCCATATGGGCCTCATTTTGTCATGTAAAAATGGCAAAGTTGAGAAAAGTTCCACTCAAACACTTACCTGTTACCCATATGTAGGCAAGTAAACAACTATCTCTCTATTTTCGATAATTGGCTTTTCATGTATTGGATAAATACGATGAGAATCGTGGTTTTCGAGAAAGCATTATCATGAAAATATTTGCTGCAACTGAGACTTGGTGACAGTGCTGTCTTTTTGTTTGTCTGTCATGTTTTCAGGTTATTATGCTGAGCAGAATGCCATCATCGTTTTTGCTGCATGTTTCCTACCAGACAGCGACTGTGACAATTATAATTATGTCATGGAAAATCTTTTTCTGTAAGTAAAGCTTCTCCGCATGCCCATCTGCATGTGGACACGCAGAGCAAAAATAACTCAACGGCCATAACATCCAAGCTTATCTCGAGAAATTTGAGCTGGAACCTGGTTAAAAATCAGGCCCTGAGCACACTAGAGTCAGAAAAACATTATTTCATAGAAACAAGAAAGGATGGAAGAATTTACTTAAAAACCAGTTGGTTTTTGCTATAAATGCATGGCTATGAAATTCTTTTTTGTTTCATTGTTCTGTGGGTGTAGGTATGTAATTAGTACCTTGGAACTAATGGTGGCAGAGGATTACATGGTTGTGTACCTGAATGGCGCTACTCCTCGCAGGAGAATGCCTGGTTTTACCTGGATGAAAAGGTGCTACCAAATGATCGACCGAAGGTAAAATCTACACAAGCAAACCCACAGTCCAGTATTGTAACTCTTTTAATTTATCATTCTTTAATCGGACTTTACTATATTTCTTCTATGTTAATGATTCAATTCACTTCAAATTAGTTTTATGAAAAATGTCAAATTTCCCCAACAGTCTTGAATGAGGAAAGTGTCAAATTATCAGCGTCACCTTCCTTTGCTAAAAAGCTTTCCCACTCTCTCTTTGCTCAGTTTTGCTCAGCTAACATAGTATTACTGTAGTGCACATCAGAGAGGACTGTAATGTATGTGTGAGACTCAGTCTGCTCTAAAGAATGAAGAAATTTGATTGAATTTTTCCAGTTAAAGTTACTAATTCTGTTATAGTTCTCCTTTATACAGTATTCTCCAATGATAAGTGACAGCTGACTTCTATGTAGGCCTGTCACTTCTTCATTTACTTATAAAGAAAAATTTCAATCCATCACTTTTCACAACTTGACCATGACTGAAAATCTATTTCTAAACTTAGGATCATACCCCTGAGAACCAGTTATCGCACAGGAGGGTTATTGCTAACCTCATATTGTTTTTATCACAGTATCTTGCTTTAACTTATTCTCTAAGAGAGTCATTTTTGTGGTTGATATTTTTTAACGACAAAATTGTATGGATTTTATGAAATAGTTTTTCTCTGAGACTGGCCATGTCAGAAATCAGCCACACATTTACTCTGCAGTTTATCCCATAGTGAACTAGATGAATTAGATTCAAATTGCCAACAACTTTAACCTATCACCATATTTAGTCCTGTGTGGTAAATGGTAAACTGTTTAATGTTCCAGTTTGCAACACAAGTTTTTGTCTGAAATTCTGTATATTATTCACTATTATGAGTTATCTAGTGTAGAATTCTGTGAGAAGAAGAGTTGTGTTTTGTTTCTTTTATTGCTTTATAATAAGCCATCTCTAAAGCAAAGATGCCACGGGTCCCCTTCCTCACCTTCGCCATGTTGTCACAATAGCTTTAAAGGGACTAACCGAGCACTGGCTTTAGTACGGGGTTACTTACGGATTAACAAAACTTCTCATAGTCTTCTGTTTGGACTAAAAAATATTATGACATTAAGGGAAGATGGCAGTGGAAATTCACTGTCACGATAGTATAATTAGATAATAAAAAAAACGAGTAAAGAAAATTCCACAAAGTAAAAGAGGTTTTCGACGGCTGCTCACTCTCACCTGACTGTTTCTGTTGAAAACATCCAAATTTTTCACAGCCACAGTACTTTAGAGCTCAGGTATTCAGCTGATTGCAGTTGCAAAACTACATTCCACACACTGAGCTTTAACTGTGGAAAGCCATGTTCTCCTCCTACTGCTATTCTAATTCACTTGTGAAGTCTATTAGACCTGCCAGCAAGTATAGTAAATTATTAAATTATAAGGAATTATTATTAGTAGTAGTAGTAGTATGGCCTTCTACAAATAAACTAATCCACTTCTTCTTCTCCTCTTGTCCCACAGACTGAAGAAAAACCTAAAAATGTTCATCATTGTCCATCCTTCCTGGTTTATTCGAACTTTGTTAGGAATCACCAGGCCCTTCATAAGGTCTCACTCTCAACTTATTTGCAGATGACAATCATTGAACATATTTCAGACAGCATGTAATTCATCGAAAGAATCTTACTTGTTTAAAAAAAATATACACTCAACATTTTTTACGTGAGCTACTACATAGTAGACAGAAATGAAAATAAACTTTGAACAGCAACATACAGCAGATTATTTCAATATACGTCCCGGTTATAAATCTTAATGACTTCTATTCTTTACAGCTCAAAGTTCAGCAGTAAGATCAAGTATGTGCACAGCCTGAAGGAGCTTGGAGAAATCATTCCAATGGAATACGTCCACATTCCATCCACCATCGTCAAGTGAGTTTGTCCAGTGTCGGTATTGAGTAAAATGTTGACTTGGCCCGTTCAACACAAGTTACTTGGAAACAGCAATAACCTCGTCATTGTCATGTGTAAACATTTTGTGTGTACTTGATTACGTAAACAAACAGACAATTCACCTCTTATCTCTCGCAAACCACATATTTGCCTAGCTTAACAGAATATTAAAACTTGATTATCAAGTCTGCAGAAGCTTTGGTGTAAAATCTTTTATTTCCCCTATTTAAAGCAGAAGCTTATAAAGTAAAGGGGGATGGGGGCGATATTTTTTTCTTAACTTGTCTGTATCTTCACCCATTCTTGATTGTTTTGTCTTGGTAGCAAGGTTTTAAGGGTTGTGGTTAATGATAAACGCTGTAATCGACTGATGAATACTTTTTCAGCAGACCTACTCAAGGAAAGCACACAGACTTTCCTAAGAAAAGGAAAACAAACGGTGCAATAATATATTTTAACTTCCTAGTTTAGGCATATTTACTTATCTGTCACTCTGCCCTAAGGTATGACGAGGAGAGCCGTTTACACAGATTTGCATGCATGAGGTAAACCAGCTAACCTGCTTGGAAATATTAGTTGAGTTTGTGAAAAACACCCTGAAAAATCCTTGAATGGCACTAAGTATTCTCTCATGCTGGGACTAACGTTTGACTCATTTGTGGCTGTCTTTCTATGCAACATAAAATGAGCTGGATATTGATTTCTCTATTTCTTTTAGTCTGTGATGCAAATTTCTGTGCAAATTAGTTCATTTAACTTCTAACCTTTGACTAACACACAGCACAATCCCCGGGGTAACCTTCACTAACGACCAGATCTACACTGCCAATCCCAAAGCAAGATTCTCTGTGGAATTCCAGTGCAATGCATATAGGCTCACACTCTAAACAGGAAAAGGCAAATTCACTGACTAGACTGCCTTATAATTAACAAAAAAATGTTCCCATGGTTTAGAGAGTATAAGATGCCATATAGTTACTGCAGCTGACTAACTTTATACTGTAGCTCTGGCCCATTCATGTACTTATTTAGAGGTGCTTTTTTAGCAGAAAAAAAGTGCAAATGGGCTGGATATTTCTTATTTCTGATCAGTTAATCTAAGATTTTACACGTGCACCATTAAAACATTGAATATTTTTACACTATTCTCTGTTTTTTAGGTTTTCATAAACTGAAAAATAAACAATATGTATTCAACAGTACAAAAAACATCACTCTCGTTACTGTAACAGTAGGTAATTATTTCAGTGAATACGATAACTTTCTACAAAAAAAATTCTTTTTTTTTTTTAGTCTGTCGACCGTCACAAATGTGTTCAGCTTAAATGTCCTGCAGTATGTGCAGTATGGCAAAATAAAAATAGGAATTTATTTCATTAATTTCAGTATTTTTAGACGAAATGTAAATGCATTTTATACCATAGAGCACCAATGCTTGTTTTCCTTTCCTTCTATTCATCCTTATATGGCAGCCAAGCCACTAAACCTCATCAGTTGCATGCATACTGACATAGTTTCCATCTCTCGTTAACCCCCCTCACTAACTATTGTTTTCTACCTTTCAACCCAATGCTGAAGCAGACTGGATACAGAATTGCAGGACACATCAGCTAAGTAAGTGGTGAGCAGTTTTTTTAGTTAGTGAACATATTCATCAGGCCCATAATGTTTGATAACTTTAACGTATTCACAATTATCATCAGGTGGGAGATGCAAATTTCAAAACTTTGTTAATACATTGACTCCTTTAGATCTTTTTGTCATCAATCATCAGTCACAGGCTTCTCAAATCAGACACTCACAAAGATTAATATAAACATGACCTTTTGACATTCATGCAACAGTCAGAAAAAAAACTAACTTTTCTTCGTCCTCCTTAGCAACAAAATGTTGCCAATGAGCACCTTAACAATCATGATGAAGTCTGAAAACAATTCCTGTAGATTTATTAAGTTGAATTAGAACGTTTTGTTTGCTATGAGAAAAAAAATGGAAGAAGATTGAAGTGAGAATGTATTTATTTAAATACAACAAAATATCGTCTTTGAACAAGCTGAAGATGGAGAAGGTTCTCCAAAACAATGACGATTATTTTCTCCAGAATGCAGTCCCATGATCTAATCATCAGACTGGCTAATCTCAAAGAACAATCTTTCTTTCCTGTTCACAGAGAGGCATTTTCTGTCCAGAGGCTGATGCCTGCAGGTGTGTCTTGTTTTGTCCAAGTCTCAAATAGGAAAGGAAACACCTTGACATCTACCACAGCAGTGATGCTTCTGGAAAAAAAAAACTCTTTTAGAGGAAGAATAGACAAAAATCTTCCAAACAATAATTGAAAGACTCTGGCAATAAAAAGCATGAACAAAGTGTGGAATCGATTAACTATGAAGCTTTTTTCATATTTTCTAGCTGTGTATATATGTATATATACATATTGGAAATCAGGACATCTTTGACTCGCTTATTGGATATGTAGACAGTCACAAGTTTACATGTCTCTGTAAAGTACATACAACATCCATATAGGTCATGTAATGTAGCAATGAAAGACACTCATCTACTGGTAGACACAACTGTTTCTCTTACGTCTGCTCTAACAGCTTATCTTATTCAAGGCCAAAGAAGGTGTCAGGCTGACCCTTTGTTAGCAATATTTTGCCCTTTTCCAGATAAAGGAAAGCATGGACAGACAAAGACTCTTGATTTGAAGAAAAGCGAAAGGAGAGTCATCTTGGTGCAAATTCCACTGCAGGGAAGTCTCACTAAAATCCACAGACTGGTCTGACTATCTCAAAGAGGCTTTTGAAAATATTTTCATGCTCTTACAAAGCTGGATTTATTGGGTAAATGTTGGGTTGAGTCTGAAATAACTCTTGACGTCATATATATATATACATAAATATTAACGTCATCCAGGTCACAGTAATCCTAAATGCTGGAATAGAAAGCAACTACACTTCGTCCTTGAATACACTTCACCTCTGATCCGAGAGGCTTCTTCTTTTCTGACTGACTGCTGGGGAGCTTCAGGCTTATTGTATGTTGCTGGGGCATATCACTAAGCATGTAACAAGCATGTAGAAATAAACTAATTATTGTGTTAGTCTATCCAAAACCAAAAAAGTACAAGTGACTACTAATACAGCCAAATTCGCCATAAAGCTACTCTCACTCACATTTTTTATAATTCTTTTGTCAGATGGCCAAACGCTTAAGAAATTGTGACAGAAAATAAGCCTATTAAGACGAGTGATTTGCTTTAAGCAACCGTGTGTCAGGTTGGGGTGGGGTGGTTGGTAGGACACGGATGCGGACTCAGAGATGTAAAATAGCAAACTGGGTTTATTTCACAAAAACCAGGATAGACAAAACTAAGAACTTGACTTGACATGAAACACTTAACTTGGCATGGCATGAGGGATATTGACGGGTAGGATCTCGCAAAAACAATGAGGAAACCTGGAAACTAAATACTGTGATAGGTGAGTGAGTGCAGCTGAGGGGAAAAACAGGTGAAGTGAATGAAGGTGATGGCAAAGCAACAGAAACTATGGGGAAAACATGGCTAAACTAAATACCGGACCTGGACTAGAAAACTAAGGCATGAGGGAAAATTAAAACATGGCAAAACTAAAAACTAAACATGGACTTAAAAACTAAGACATGATTAACACATAATAAAACACCAAACTAAAAACATGGGGAGAAATCCCATGGGCGTGACACCGTGAGTCAGCTCACAGTTTAAAAATGAAAGACGGTGTGTGCAGTGATCTCCCACAGAGAAAGATGGACACACAGTCCACAGTGTAGCAGCGCCAAACGTATTTCAGTCAGTGACTCTGTTTGCTGCATGTATGCTGCGCCAAGGACAGCGGTCCAATTAAATGGCACAGCTAAATGTCGAGCCGTTTCTGTGGCTCGTCTCAACTAACTGTGGTGACTCACACCATACATCATACATATTGTTTAGGTCATTGCATACCTACCTCACCCATATGTGGGAGGCAAAGCAAGGCAAGTTTATTTGTAGAGCACAATTCGTACACAAGGCAATTCAAAGGGAGGATTTGGTCACATGGTTCAAGGTGTGAATAGTTGTAAAAACTACTTGGGGAGAAGAGTCATGGCTACATTTTAAGTTTTAGGTAGGTGATATCTGAGATCATCCCCTCCATACAAAATTGGCTTTTCCCCCTTATTCAGAGATTCTTTCACTCCTCTCCCCCAAACCACCTATCCTCTCTTTCCAGAATGTGGACATTACTGTCCGTTATCCTTGAGCTGTACGTGTACTGCAGAGTCTGGGCCTGAGGAGCTGACACTGTTCCTGTTTGTTTACATTTAGTTATTTAGCAGATACTTCCATCCAAAGTGACTTACAACTGAGGAAACAACATTCAAGCTGCAGTTCAGAAAGAAACAGTGGTCTATACATATAAATAAATCTAAAAGAAATAAATACAGCAAGTACAGAGGAGCAAGTAAGCTCAGGTTATAGCCCTTTTATACCCACATAGAGGTTTCTGTCTGTGCTGCTCTCAGCTCCTGCACCATTTTTTCAAGACACAACAACATATGTGCAACCCAATCCTCCAAAAAGCTAACAACAAGTAGGCTTCAGAGATGACATGATATTGATTAAATGATGATTTGTTTAAAGTTAGTGTACGCAGACTAGAGCTGGGAGAAGTCAACAGTCAAAAACTATTCATAACAAAGAAGCACAGGTAAAAAACAACCACGGCTGCACAGGACAGTCTTGCACTGTAGCGTGCAAAATCAAAGGATTAAGGGATGGATGCAGCATGGCCAGAGATGGATAGCTAGTAATCAATCAAGACACCAAGGTTTCTTGCAATGTTAGTTGAAGCAAGTGGTAGTTGGAGTGACAGCATTTATGATATTGTGTTGAATAAACTGATTGGCTGGGATGACAAAAACTGACTATTAAGAGAGATTTAGCTGAAGGTGCTGTTCCCTTAAGGTGCTTATTATAATTATAAGTACAGATGAGCATTTTTTTACAATAGCAGTGACATGAGAAGCCAATGTGAGCAGATGTCCAGGATCATATAGGCTACAAACAATCACTTCACAAGCAGATGGCTGAACACAGTAAACCCAGCGGGCCAGCTGCGGCTTAATGATAAGCGACACTCTTCTGAGGACATCAATGTACAAATTCTGGATGAAGAAGACAAATGGTTTGAGAGGAGTGAAGGAAGTTATTTATTTTATAGAGGGAACAACAGCATCAAACAACAAAGCTGGCCTCAGACATCACCTGACATACAATGCAGCTTTGACTCCTCTCCCCAAGAGGTTTCACAGCTGTTTACATCTTCATGCGGGGAATGCCGAAGAATTTCATACCTTCATTTGGTTTGGTTGACTTTCACACTGCACTTTTGGTGTGGACCACACTGCCTGGACAACATCGTGCAGGTACAACAGCTGCTCGCTTGGGGCGGTATTGCCCAAAACAGGCACTGACCGGGAAGGAAATAAGCACGAGGAAGAAGAAAACCCGACCAACAAACTGGATGTAAAAAGGGATCCATCTCCTTCAGCTGGCTGAAGTGCATTTGCATTTCCCTCTGTAAGCAAACCGCACCACGGTTCACTTGCAAGCAAACCAAGACCAACGTTTTCAGGCGGAGCAGAGTTTGTTTGTTTGTTTGGTCCGTACCAGAGTTGGAATAAGCTTTCACACTCTGTCAGAACAAACCCTGGTCCGTTAAAGCGGACCACACAGAAGGAGGAGTCCTACAGAGCTTGGTTAACTTGTATTACCCCAGAGGTAGCCGACATGTATCGACAGGCCAAGCGGATGCTCTGGCAGTTGCAGAAGCAAAAACTCTGTTGTAGGAGGAGTCTAGTGATGCTATGGAACATGACTTTTAGTTAGCCTCAGAGAGATTCTGGCAAACTGTTAGAAAATAGTTTCCTCTGAAGAGGCTCCCCCTTAGGGATAGAGTGAGGAGGTCACTTATTGGAAGAGGCTCAGAGTAGAGTGCTGCTTGCCCGCATAAAACTTGCTGGAAGGAGGCCTTGGGGTGAGACCAAGCACTGGCTGTAAAGATTATACCTCTAGGTTGGCTTGAGAACCTAGAGATATAAGAGTCCCTCCAGCAGAGCTGAAGGAGGTGGCTGGGCATGAAGTCTGGAGATGTGCTGCCTCAGAAGTTGATGGATGGTTGGAACAGTTCCCAGAAACACACAGGATAGCTTGTCCCATTTCAGCGGTCGTCAGACAAATGTGTTAACAGGAACTTCTTTAAAAGAGATCATGTGTTTTATGACTGTATAATCTGACTGCTGTTGGAATTTGCCTGACGCCATGCAGTTATTGTCTGTGCTCTCTTTGCTTTAAATATCTTATCTTAAAATGCAGTAATGTTTTTTTTTCCTTTTTATCTCCTCTCGCTCAGAATCGACAAGGGGAACTCAGCTGTTTGACAGGACACTTTGCTGCTGCCTATTTTCTTCCTGCATTATGCTGTTCTCTCTACCACAGCATGTCTGAATATAAAAGTCAACTGCAGCATGATGCATATAGCCTATGGTTGTTACAAAAGCAACTAGCAATGAGTCAGAAAGGTATGCTGTGGTTCAAATCTGAGGGTGCTAGATGTACAGTACAGTGATACTGTATTTGTATTGAAGAGACTGTCACTGTGCTGAAGGGGAGACACTTCATACTGTTTTACAGTACTGAGACATAACTTGATTATCTTGGCTTTTTTTTGTTTGTTTGTTTTTTTGGATTTTTTTCTTTTTTTTTTGCTTTATCTATGAAACCTGTTGCAATTTGTCTGTGTTTGATGTACTTCTATGTAGTCCTTCATGTAATAATAATAATCAACCAATAGTATTAAAATTGTGTATTTTTATCCAAAGTTGTAATTATAATGTAATGCCTTTTCAAAAAAAAAAAAAAAAAAGTTGTATTACATCCCATCTGCTTGCCAAAAAATATTAGTTTTCATTGGACAATAGGAGTATTGAAAGGTAGTAGAACTTGTATGTAATCATAGATCATCAAGGTTTGCAAAAATATAATCCAAACACAATATTATTTTGTAATGTAAAACATTATGTTACACAATTATATTGTAGTGGCTGAATGTAATACAAGTAGCATGAAACAATGGCCAAACTGGTTTTAGAATTATTCAGAGATGAAGGTGGTTCTTGGTAAAGAAGGAACTATCATTGTGTCAACATGTCTTTGAGCACTTATGCAGTAGCTGCAGTAATGCAGTGCGTGATTTGGTGGTGTCAGTTTGAGATGAGAGTTATAAACAGCCAAATGCAGAGGAGGGTAGTCACATGAAATGAGAATTGGCTTTGAGGTGTGTGTTCGCTGGTAGTGATAAAACTGCTCAAAGTCCAATTTCGGCCATGTTTACGTTTACGTCGACATGTTTGTAGGTGGCACTGTATCCATTTGTTGTAAAATACATAAAAATATTAATGGCATTAAATATGGTTTCCTCCCAAACAGTCTTTTTCCTTCTTCTTATGTCACTAAGTGAAAATAAATTCAGAACCAAGTACCTTCAATCATTTTTCAACAATCAGATTCGGACCTGTGTCGTGTCTGGTTCTGCCACCCCAAAGTCCCGGGCCATTTTTTGTGGAAACTAAAGTATTCTTTCGCAATATTAATGTTAAGCATAATTAAGGATTACCACTAAGGTGAAAATTTCCACTGTGTCAAATCCAGAGCTTTTTGTCTGAGATATTTCTCTAAGCAGTAGACAGAAATGGGATCACTGTCTACATCAAACTTATTGGCAAAGAGGTGGTCATGTTCAAGCAGCCATTGCAGGTCTCCAGCACCATATACACATATTGCCCGGACATGGTTGCCTTGACACTCTGGGTATACTGCCTCCAATGAATCCTGTGATCCCTCATGCCACTGCCACTTCACCAGCCGTGCAATGGCATTGATATCTGACACGTCATATTTACGGTTTGGCCGCTTTGAGCCAGGAACACCAGGGATTCGTTGAATGGTAGCCCAGAAGTTCTCATCAGGACTGTAGGTGTCTTTGAACCACTCAATCAGTGTGTGTATTCGGCTGTCTTTCATCACACTGTGGACATATCCTCGGCTAACCACGATGTAGGCATTACCGGACATAATGGGCAGGTTAAAGGGAGCCGGATCCTTTTGCTTTCCTGTATTCTAAGAACATCAAACAGTACATGAGTATGATGGTTATGGTCAGAGCAGTCTGAACATGGAGTTTTATCATGACTGTTCTTGCTACTTCATCAATATAAATGTGTTTATTCTCAAAAAAATGTACCTGGATTTGTCCATCAACAATCTGATGAACATATGACACTCTCCACTTCTTTTCTGGAGGCATTTTTTCTGACTCCAAACTGTTACCGCCCTTCAGTGAGCGCAGACTCCTTATTATCTCCAAGTTGGTTTTCAGAGGGAAGTCCTGGCCACAAAGGTTGATGAAATATTTCCATTCTGTGCTGATATTGTAGAGATCTGCCATACAGTTAAGGTCAGCTTGGACGCGTGGCCAGGCAGCATAGACCACACTGACAGCCTGGCTGACCATGAAGACATTGGGGAAACAGGATGTAATGGCACTGATGGCAGAGTACACCGAGACCTCTGCTTTTTTGTCCACATGGACACAATAAAAATTCTGAGGTGCATAGATCGCTCGCAGTAGTCGTTCAAAGTTCTGCACCTAAATTGCATGAAAAAGAAAAAGAGAATCAAAATCCAGGTGCAGCTCAATTATTTTTTTTTTTAAACGCAATGCCATCTGTTACTATATTATGTGCAAGCAATGCAAATACACACGAGATACAATTTGATCCTAAGTTTTAAATAATTTGAAAAAAAAACGAATTTTTTCGGAAACAATTATAGAAAACAAGTGGACTGTGCTTTCTGATTTTTTTTCTTGATCTTTAAAATTGAATTAACAAATGATCGACGAGTTCTTTCGAAACATTCCTGCTGTTTTTTCCTAGTGTCCCTTGTGGTTGTGAGTTTTCAGCTGTTACGCTGGGTTGAACATTTTGTTTGTGGTTTGCCCGTTTGTTGCTATGCTGTGCGTAACCTCTGCTCGGAATTAAATTTTGGAGCAGCTAAAAAAATCCAAAGTTAAGACTTTAAAAGCAAAATGGAATGGAATACCTTTATCACTCCATGAGTTTGATCTTTTTTTAGACTTTCAAAATCTCCCTCCAGACATAGTGAACTTCATGTGTGTTCTGATATGTGCCCGTTAATATAAGGATGAGAGTACAGTCTTTGACGTAGCACTTCAATTTCATGACAAGAGCAAATTGTTACGATCCACTGCACAGTTTTAGAAGTTTGTTTGCATTTATGAATTGAGACCTAAGAATCAGCATACCTTGTGATGCACAACCATAGAATAAGCCAGGGGAAAGTCCTCCTCTTCCTTGCTTAATGGCACTGTTAAGTATTTCCTGCTTAATTTGAAGCTCCTGCAAGTACAAAGTTTTGAACAAATAATGTTGCTTATCAATACACAATAGTTGAAAGTTACACACACACTTAAACTTCCGGTTTGAAATCACCTGCAGTCTTGGGTTGCATTATTGTAATATTCATCAGGGATCTGAATACTCTTACGGAAGTCCTTAGTGATGGCGAGTAATTTGGCCTGCTCCAGTGCCTCCTGCTCGCCCTGCAGGATTGCTGAGCAGTTGCACACTTTCTCTGGGCCACCATCATCATCCGTATACTCCAACCAGCTGTACTTGTGGATGAAGACAGAGTTCCAGCTAGTGTTCAGCTGAATGACGAGGAAAATCGTCCACAGTGATCCCAGCGCAACAGTGAGCTTCAACAAAGTTATCAGCCGACATTGTCTAAGCAACCACATTGTAGGAGGATCTCAACAGAATTTATGGGTGAAATGTCTGTTGGAAACTGTGGTGGTGATTGTTTAAAGGTCATCTCATTATGGAGCCGGGCTTGTTCCGTGAGATATTGTTCCTGGAAACAGTAAAAGAGAAATGTGTACTCATTCACTGCACCTTCATCCTGCCAGGTAGATTATATTGACATATGTTTAGTAGAAATACACCTATCCTTTGACAGAGCACATTCAGTCAAAAATCATAAATGAAAGCATAAGCAAAAAGACCTTTTGATTTTGAAAAAAACGGAAGATATTTAGATTACTCGAGATCAGCGTATATACATATAATGGGAGAGAACAGGGCATTGACAATACGGCCTCTAAATAAGTTATTATCTGTCTTTATTTCACCAATACATTAAGAAGAAATTGTATTGGATATACGCAGATCTCGAGTGATCTAAATATCGCCCGAAGGACGCCGACTTTGACCAAACTGTTATCGGTGAGTAGATGAATGTATTTTATGCCAGTAATAAGGTCCAGGTTTAAAAAAAACAACGAACTTCTCCTTTAAGGAGGGCAAAAGTACTCACATTTGTCTTGTTTATTGGACTCACATCACAGATAAAAATACACTAACGTGTTTCGGCATAAAGCCTTCATCAGAGCGTCTTCGAGTCTAATAAGATCTGTCATACAGTATATAAAGCAAATATAGATGCTAACAGTGTTTCCCACACATAGACTAATTCGTGGCGGTGCGCCACAGATTAAACACCGGCCGCCACATATTGCGTTTCGTTATTATTATTTTTTTAACGCTATTTAAAAAATACTCGTATTCGTTCAGCTGCATTTCCTTGCTGCTCTCCCTCCGTCTCTCTGTCCCTCGCGTCTCTCTCGCATAGCCTACTCACACACACAGCCCCTCCCCTCCGTGCTTCCCTGGAAGCGTGGAAGCTTGCTAGTCTCAGCGTCGCGTTAGATTAGCTCAACCGAAAGAATTCAAAGGTTGGTATCACGTGCACCTTTATAAAATCACACATTAAAAAGTCCTATAAAAATATTTTATATTTTGAATACAATGTTGTCCCGTCCCGTCCCGACCCATAGCAAACACGCGATTACGCCTTCTTTATAAAGTTAACTAGTTGCAAGTTTGCCGTAAAAAAAAAATGTAGTTGGGTTGTCGAGGTCTAAACACTAGCAGCTGTGAATCAAATAAAGTAGTTTTTTTTAAACTCTTACACTGAATGTTTGCTGCTTCAATCCAGATGAGTATTGAAAAATATTTTCCGCGATTGAAAAAGAGAAGTGCGTGTTGATGATAAGGACCAGCCTGAACCGGAGGTATCAGTCTGAAACAGCTGAACAGTCCGACCAGTGTAATTTGCTATGTTATTAATTTGTTTACAATGAAGATGTGAAAATCTGCAGATAAGCCGCACCTGTGTTACCCACCGTGACACAGGTGTCACACATCCTTACGTCCCCCATAATTTTCCTTGATGGAGAAATTATCCAGGTTCTTAACTCCCAATGTGACATATATGTGACATTACAGATCTCTGACAGGGGGGGTGGTATTTTGGAAAAAAATTCTGAAATGGGTTTTATGTGGTCTATTTAGTCTGTGTTATAACCCCCTTAATTTTCATTTAAGTAGAAATGGGTCTGGGTTCTTAAGGGTTAATACAATAAAGTTTTGTGTGACCAATTATTAACGAAGGAATTATTTTGAAGAATTTTTATTTTTTACACGCAAAACAAAACAAAACAAACAAACCACACAATCACTCCAGTCATAGCAGCCCGGGCCTGAGACCCACCATCACCCAGGCCCACCCAAGCCGCCCCCAACAGGGGAAAAGCACCGCAACACCCCACCCCACCGCACGCCACCCCACCCTACCCTAACAAAGAACAGCCTGCAGGCGCATCAGAGATCCCAGAGCAACCAGCCCGACACCAGGACCCGCACCGACCCACCTTCACGGCGGCGTGCCCAGGGCACCCCAGACCCCCCCGGGCACAGGCAGGGCACCCCCCGGGGCGCAAGGCAGCGCCCAGACACCAGGGCCCAGGCCCAGCACTACACCCCACGCCAGAGCGGCGCGGCCACCCGACCTAGAGCCACCGGCCACCCCCCCATGCCCCCCAAGAGACCACGCCCCACACCGCAAGACAGCTCCACCCACAAGTCCCCCAAACTGCCAACCAGGCCAGACACACAGCCCCCCCCCAGCAATGATCAACCCAGCCCCCACGACCCGAGAGACCACCAGAAACCCAAAGCCACACAGACCCCCCCAGCACACAACCGGCCGCCCAGAGCGGCGGGACAGCAACACACCACTCCCACTATGTGATACTACACTTTAGCCATGTTGATAGGTCCTCACAGACCTCAAGCCAAAATTTCTGGACAGGCACACAAAACCACAAAGCGTGTGCATAATTATCAGGTGTGTTATCTGTACAATGTGAGCAGATATTTGAGTGTGTTAGACCCGTCCTGAACATCCTTTGTCCTGTGTAATGTGTTCTGTGAAGGATTTTGTATTGTATGAGTTGCAAATTAGGATTTCGAGTCATTCTGAAGGTGTTCAAACATATTTGTGGCCAGAAGTTATGGTTAGAATTAGAACTGAGGGATAGATCTGCCTCCCAATTTGAGGATGGTAAAGAAATTGTGTCATCCATCTTAGACAGTAATTTATATATTTTTGATAGCAGGTTTGGTGTGCAGAAGCTAAAAAATTTTGCTACCCTAATGGGGAGTTGTAAGTCTGTTTGGTGGAGGATATATTTCTTAGTTATTATAGACTGAAGTTGTTGGTATTCTAGAAATGTATTGCTTCCTAACCCATGTTGTGATATGAGCGCATCGAATTAAATAAAATTTCCATTTTGGACAATATGTTCCAGATATTTTATTCCTTTGTTCTTCCATAGAGTAAAGTTTAGCATTTTTTTGTTTTGCAGGATGTCAGGATTGTTCCAGATGGGTGTAAGTTTACACGGGAGAAGTGAGGACTTTGTAATTTTTTTAGAAATTCCCACCAGGCTGTCAGAGAGGTGCTGATGTTAATGCTTTTGAAGCATTTGTGATGTTTTACATTTGGAGTAATAAGTGGCAGGTCCGAGATTTCCATATTATCACATAATGCTTGTTCTATATTTATCCTTGGTTCATCTAGTGGGCTAGATTTAAACCATTTTGATATACGTTGTAACCTATTGGCTAAGAAATAGTGCTGAAAATTAGGTAAATCTAATCCACCACTGTCCTTGGTCTTCTGTAGAGTTTTTAAAATAATACGTGGTGGTTTGTTTTTCCACAGAAATTTGGAGATGCATGAATCTAGTGACTTAAACCAAGTAGCGGATGGTTTTATGGGGATCATTGAAAACAAATAGTTAACTTTTGGTAATACCATCATTTTAATGGTAGCGACTCTCCCCATAAGTGATATGGGTAATGACGTCCAACAAGTGAGATCATCCTCTACTATCTTTAAGAGTTGAACATAATTTAGCTTTGTTAGCTCTGGCAGCCTGAAGGAAATGTTTATGCCTAAATATCTAATATTTCCTGACTGTAAAGTGATAGCAGCTATATTCTTGAAACTACAGTTGATGGGCAGAACTGTGGTCTTAGACCAGTTGATAGCCAGAAAGTGCTGAGAATTTATTTATGAGTGTGATCGTGTGAGTGAGAGATGTCTCTGAGTTCTGAAGGAAAAGAAATACATCATCAGCATAAAGACTTATTTTATGTTCAATATTTTTGGGATGGATGCCTTTAATATTTCCATCTTGTCTGATAGCAGCTGCTAAAGGTTCATCCATCCATTTTCTATACCCGCTGAATCTGTCGGTCGGGTCACGGGGGGGCTGGAGCCTATCCCACCGGTCAATGCCAACTAAATACCATTTACCAAAAAATAAAAGTCAGCACTGTCAATAGCCACTTATGAAAAAAAATTAAGGGGAAGAAACATCCAAGACTGAAGACATCATTATGTCCATTTGGCATCATAGCGTTAACTGTATACATGCAGTACATCTCTCTTTGGGCCAGTTTCTCAAATCATCACCTCCTCTGGCTGATGTTCTGACCCTCTCAATTCCACAAAACCTCAATGAGGAGAGTGAGCTGTGGTTTGCGTCAATATAATGCTTTGTAGTTGCAAAAAGTAAATATAGGTCCGTAGGTGTTCTGTTTTGCAATTCAAATCCCTTGTGAGTTGGCACAAACCAGTTCCCCCACCGTAACTTTGGTGACACTACTTCATGCTTAAATTACGTTAAACATTAACTTTCAAACACATATACTGTTGTGAGATGGTTTGGAAGCTTTAAAAATAGAATTTTACAAAAGAAAAAAATCTAACAGCTATATACATATTTTCTGATAGTTTGAAAATGAAAGCAGATAACATTGTTGATGCATTTGTTATTTACAATAAAGTGTATTGAGAGTATTATGAGATGAAACGAAAAGGGCGCTTATGATGCAGCGTGGCTGTAAAGAACTGTTCCGCTGTCAATAACATGAAAGTTAATTGCACAACATTTCTACAGTTGGAGAAAGTCAGCGTTGACCTATGACTTTAGTAGTTACTTGTATGTCATGAATACACAATATTATGTTTTCTATTTACAACTAGTCTGATATTAAGGAGTACTAAATGGACTGAAGTCCAGGCCATGAATAATACCATACTGAATTATACTGAAATATTTATTAGGAAAATTATTGCCATCTCTGTATATTGTAGACAGTATAGTTCTTTTTTGGAAAGCAAAGATTTTGTACTTGTACAGTCTCATTCACTGAAGAAGGAATGCACCGTAAACACCAGAAATCAACAACAGACGGCTTAGATCAGCAAAGATTATCAGTCAGTTTCATATAAAATTGCTCGATTACCATTTTAAGATTTTACAACTAAAAACCATCACTGATTATAATGATATGTTCTCTTTTCTTACTTTCTGTGTGTCCGCAAGCCTTTTATCATGCGTCAGAGATTAGGAAACACTAAAGGGCTGAATAAAAAAAATTGTTGTTTTGTTTCCCTTTTCTTTTTCGTGTGGAGAGACATGTAATCTAACATGTCTGTTGTAAAAGAGACAAGAAATACAAGGCTATTTCATGTGCAATATTTGGGGTCCCACAGAAGAAAGTAATTGTTTGAATATGGATTAACAAAAAAGGAAACTTGCACAAAGTATGCAAGATTTACTGTTAAGCACTTGAAAAAAGAATCAGTCTCTCTTTTAACATGAAACAAGTCTGTAGTGAATCATCTTAAAGTAACATACACTGTACATAGTGAAATTATTTCCTCTGAGAACTCTTGCTTACTTAGAACAAAAAACATACAAGTCTTTAGTTGGACTAAAGAAATATGTCTACCTGCAGTCAGATCTGGGTCTGCTTCTATCAACTATAAATGTTGTCTGGGGAAAAATACAAGGAAGTAAATTTAAAAAAAAGAGACCCATATACACTTTTCTTTACTGCATGCGAATTTTTATACAAAGTAGCCTATATCTGTGCTGCTTTTAATTCTACCTTTTATCTTGAAAGAAGACAAGTCTGTAGTGAAATAATTTCAATCGAAGAGACACACAAACCACGAAATCATTATCACAAACAGCTGCTGCTTACTTAAAAAACCGCGCAAAACAAACATCTCCCTACAGTTGGCTGTAGGAGAACAACGATTCCTACCTGCAGTCAGACGCAAGTTTTGTCATGATCACCTCTTCCTCTTATTATTCTACATATCATCTCACACATGCCGTCATTCATTCTAGTCTATCAAAACTGAAACTGGCCGAATAGTACAAAAAAGAAGTAAAAAATTTAAATCCAATCGTGTTTGTATTACCTCGCTTGAAAACCTCACTGTTCTCTGGAAATGTGGCAGGAACTGTAACGAGAATCCGACCCCACTGACTCTAAGCTGTGACGTAAGTCCGTGCTATCGGCGGTATCTTTGTAACCTGCCGCCTCCCTATTTCTTTCCTTGTTCTCATGGTTGTCAATAATAACTGCTCTGCCCAGACTCATGGGAGACGTGCTTGTTTCCTGCCGTTTCCACAACGATAGCGGCGCGCGAGAGAAATTTATATTATTTTTTTTGCGTGATTCTTTTGTCGTGTTTACAGGTCCGATAGTGATCTTGTGTCGAGATCCGTTCTTCCTCCAGCTCTGCCAAAAGATGTGCGCGCTGGCTGAAATCTCGTTCCCGATGCCGGGAGGTGAAAGTCCCAACTTTTATCCAACAGCGTTCTTTTTATTATTATTTTAATCCGGTGAAAGCAGTTTGACTTTCTTGATTTTATATTCTCTTTAGCAGGGACAAATACTGTAATGATCACAATACTTTCCGAATAGTTTAAGAGTTTTCACTTTCAACACAGACTTGATGGGGAAATGTGTACTCATACAAAGAAATGTTGTCTTGGCTCAACATGTCATAGCCAAGTTCCTAATCATATGTCGCTTTTTCTTCTTCAGCTCATATATTGTAAGAACTTTTAAAAGTTTAAAAAGTTTTACTATCCAAATGTTTTTGTCTGATCACACTAGATTAAGTCCTGTCTGAAAACAAGTTAGACTGGTCAAATCTGAACAGAATTATTGCACAAAGCGTTCTTATTCTTGCACACCTCGCTTGGGATTTGTGAAACCTTTATTTGATTTGTGAAAATTGAGAGGGCCATTTCACCACTGTTTTTTTTTTTCTCATGCTTAGTTGAGCGCTGAGTTGTGAATGTAAGGTTTTAAATAAATGTGGCTTTATGTCAGATTTGTCTGGTATGGCATAGGGCTAACTTCTATCTAAATCACCATGTGTTTATTTTTGAAGAACTTGAATAACACCCAGTGGCGAGTTACTACGTATTAGATGGAGAAGTTGTTAATAATTTGCTTTCATTTTAATCATTTTAATCATTTACTCTGCACACAGAGTAGAGATCAGGTGATAGGCAGGAGCAGGAGAGGACAAGCAGACTCTGAAATGATGGCCCATGTCAGCGGAAAGATTAATGAGACAACATTAATCATTTTCTCAACAATGCAGATCTCCTAAAATCATCCAGTGTAGAACAGTGCATATTAATGGTTGAAGCATGACAAGTCTAATACAGACAACAATAAAAGACTCTGATTATAGCACAGTTTTGTACAGAAACTTTTTTATGATGAGGTATGTTGTTGTGGATGGTTCTGCTGGCAGGAAACACTCTGCTAGGTGGAAGTGGTTTTAGGTCTGGCAGCAACAGAGGATAAAAAGGCCAGTCTGCTTATTCATTGAGAGGGATATTTTGGCTGACTGTGCTCCACAACATTTCTATTACCCCAGTGGTGGAAATTTCAGAGTCTTTTTCTGAGGAGATAAGATACCGTTTATTAATCAACACAGTAAAAAGAACAGGGCTGCTCTAATCTATAGAGGTTTGCACTGCATGTTTATAACTTGTCCGTGGCTTTCAAAAGCAGAAACGGAAACCTTCAGCTAGACATTTGCACGGTGGGGATGAGGTCACATGAATTCAGTTGCTTAACATCCACTGTCTCTGAATTCGGAGTGCGGTTAGATTTGCGGAATTGTCTAGTTAGTCATCCTCAGAATAGGGTAAACCAAACCAAACGTCACAACTCAGACAAAAACAATTTACTTCTCTTAAAATTGTTCATTACATCCCCTGGTTTGCATTTTCCATTTGGCTAAATATATAAACTTGGTTGTGTTGGCTGTAATCCAGCACTCAGAGGCTGCCTTGTCACATGACCACTTTCTGCATTTTCACAAATCATAAAAAGGTTTCACAAATTACAAAGTGTGTTTTAAATATTCTGCAGAATAACTAAATCCAGATTTGACCAGTCTAATTATTATGGTTTTCATACAGACATTAATCTAGTCTGATCTACATGAGAAAAAAAGCGGAAAAACGGAAAGTTGCCCTTCATTCACACCCCTTTAATTCTCCATCGCCATCGCCGTTGTAGGTACGAGATCGGCTCGGCTTCCAGATCGGCTCGGGGTCCGTCGTCTGCTGAACACGTCACACAATATGGCTGCAAGCTTGAATGGGAGTACATCGCGATTGGCTGTACGTCGGACAGTTGTGATTGACTCGTTTTTTCTTTCATCTTATAACCTTATGTGTGCCTTGAACATGTACAACCCGATTTACCTTTATGCATACATGCCACATGTTTCTGTAAATTTTGTTAAAAATCTTTTAAAAAAAAAATGTTGAGATTGGCTCAGACAAACTTCGTTGCGTTTGACTTTCACGATAGATAGATAGATAGATAGATAGATAGATAGATAGATAGATAGATAGATAGATAGATAGATAGATAGATAGATAGATAGATAGATAGATAGATGCCATTTCTTTAAGCAAATTTTTCAGTGTGTGTATTTGTCTTATTTACGTAGACTGTATGTATATATAAATATATATGTAGGATTCCACATGCATATAGTCAAAGAGGTTATTGCTGCTCAGCACACAAACAATACACAAAACTGAAAATGAAGCTTCTGTTCAGAGTGAACCAAGGCCAAAATGATTAAACAAAACAAACTAGATTTTAAAGGTTTGGGGCTAGTGGCGGTTAAGGTCTGGTACACACTATTTTGTAGGAAATATTTAATTTCTTCGTAAAAGCTCTCCATAGCTGCTGCCGATCACCGAAAGACCAAGAAAAAAACTCTCCGACGCACAGCGCCTAGTTACGGTTATTATGGCTACTACAGCCAATCACAACTGTCCGACGTACGCCAATCACAATGTACTCCCATTCAAGCGGACAGCCATATTGTTGTGACGTAATCAGCAGACGACAGAACCCGAGCCGATCTGGGAGCCGAGCCGATCTGGTACCTACACCGTCTTCGAAAACCTCCTGTTAAAAAGCGCGTTCACTGCGTGAATCCAGCTACAACGTGTGCTTTTCCAGCTGCAGGATGACTTCCTGCAGTATATAGGGATGCCATTTGGTCTTAAAAATGCACCTGCTGTTTCATTTCAGATTGTACTAAGTGGTGTACAGACAGGGTTGCCAACTTTTCCAAAAACCTTGGAGTGAGATTTCAGCGGCTCGGTTCGCGACACGCATCTCAGAAGTTGTTCCACAGTACAGATATATATATATCTGTGTAGATATGATGTAGATACATGTATAAATTTTATGAATATGCAATAGTGCAGAGTGTGGGGCCTTCCTCTAGAAAATTTTGCATTTCTTAAATGCAATTTCTTCCATTCTAGTCGATTTTAGGGTGACTAGTTAGACATGGCAAATCCTAAATCCACATCTCATTCATAGCCTACATCCTCAGCTGCCCTTCAAAAGACAATGTTGTTTAACAGAGAGAAACTAGTCTAGGCTGGTTCACCAAATTTCAAGGCAAAGGTGAGATGGTATATGTAGATTTTTAATGGAGTTTCATGACATAGTCATAGATCAATTCAGAATTTAACAGAAAATGTACAAAATGACAATGTACACGGTCCCTCTTAAAAATAACTTAATATATACAATATAATATATTACAAATATCAATATATAAACTCAAATCAAAAATCAAAATATTAATAATATTAATATAAACATTAACATTCTGTAACAATTGTGACCATAGAAAAAATAACCATTCATCAGGGTTGCTGATCCATTTTTTTTGTTTGCCTTTCTTGGTCTCTTTTTTTTTTTTTGCCTTTTTTGTCTCTTTTTTTTTGCCTTTAATGTCCATAGTCCCCTCCAAAAGGCTACCCCACATACACACACACACACACACACACACACACACAAGATATCAGTGTGTGCATATCTAATCATCACATCGTAAAGAACTGTTATGGGGGGTTGTGGCAGACTTTCACCATCTGAGCCGGGGGAAAATTCTGTCCCACCCCTCAGACTAACCTGGCCGTGCTCACTTGAATCGAAGAACACTTCATAGCTGTAGACAGCGCTGCGTTATCAATCAGATTTCGCCTTGGCAGACCGACGTCACTGACGTACCGACTGACGTAATGACAAGCCGTTTCCAGCGAATCAACAATCAGAGAGGGATTAGACATTCTGCTGTGGTCTAATCATGAGTTTAAGCATTTGGAAATTATAGAACGAGAGTGAAAAAAATCAACACAGAAAGAAAAAATTATCTAGCGTGAGATTTCTTTGTTAAGTGTGAGAGCGTGACACTAAAGGCTCGTGTATACTTCGCAGCAGTGTGTCGCAGTGAGCTTGTCGCAGACACGACGCAGTTATTTTTGATTTATGCCTTGAAGCCCTGTCTGCGCTATGTTAATCCCACGCCACAACGCAAGAGGGACAATCACGAACAAGCTAGGATTGTGGGTGTTACGGTTACGGAGGTCATTCAACAACAATGGCGACTGGACGAATGCGCACTTTGATTGAGATGCAGCTGATCGATCTAAAAATAGAAGAAATATTGCTACTACTGGAACTGGCAGAGAGGGAAAGAATCGTCACGGTTAGCAAACCGGAAATACGCATAGTGTAGAGCGGATGTAGAGTTGACCAATCAGAGGCCTCCTTTCTCTCCTCCCTGCGGCGATGTCTGCGGCACTGTCTGCGGTGAGTTACAATTTTGAGGAGGTGCACCAGAGTGTCTGCGTAGTGTCTGCGTTAACTGCGACACACACGCAGACGACCTGGTTTCCAAGTATAAATCAGGCTTAAGCCTGAAAGAGTGAGTGTCACGGCAGACCCTGGCGACATTAGTCTCTTCCAGCACGTGGTCTGAGCATATTAAGACCTTGCACACATTTTTTTTTCCTTTTTACTAGACTTAAACAAGCTTCCCTAACTCTGAGCATAGCCAAACATGACTTATAGAGCCACTGTAACTTACCTTGGGAAAGACGTATGCCAAGGACACGCGCATCCACTCACTGTCCATGCCATCTTTGACCTATTTTCTGACGGAAGGGGGGGCGGGGTTTTTGTTGGGAGGGGCAGGGGAAGCACAGACACTTATCAATGATTATGGATTTGATTTTAAGTTATTTTATAATAGCATGCAGTTATAAGAGAACTACAAAGGATGGACACGGCATCTTTATTGTTAAGAAAATTTAACTTTGATAACTAAATCAAGCCATTTAAGGAACATAACAGCATTATTTGTGATGCTTAACATACCCATGTATAGCAGATAAAATACACCACAAATGAAAAAAGAAAAGTCTGTGCTCATGACTCAGGGCTTTCATGCATTTCCAAAAGTGGAACTTCTCTCAGTTGACCACCTGATGAAAATTTTAAGCAGGGTCAAGACATGGCTTTCATCCATAAGGTCATAAGGGTTACATGGCACTGTAAAAAATCGGATTAAGGGCTACATTACAATAAAACCGAGTTATTAAGTTCATGTATACACCTTAATCTGACAAGAACTTGGAACGGATCAGGGGGGTATTCCACAAAGCTGGATTAGCGGAAAGCCTGGCTTTTCTCGATAGTTCTGGCTAATCTTAGAGAGAGTTCCGTTCCACCAAAGTGGCTTTGAATGCCCGCTGAGTAACCATGGTAACTTATGCCGCTGAACTAGCCTGCTCCTGGGCAGGCTAACGTTCAAGCTTAGCTTAGCTTTGTCTCAAAGAATGTCCGACCGGCTGAAACAGACTCCTGAAACAAAACAAAAAAAAAAAATTGCGGTTATCATATCACCACTTTCACTGTCTCGGAAAATCAATATCAGTCAGTCAGTGCAACTAAGGAAATGCAGCTATACAAGTAGTGAACATGAAATAAATAAAAAGAACATGGAATTCATTAAAACTAATTGATACCTTATTACATCTCCGTCCCACATTTCACAAACACCTGACCTAGACCCACCCAGGACCAGACTCAGAAAAATGGGGGACAGGTCCTTTCAGGCTGCTGCTCCACATTTACAACAGCCGATAATGTAAAACAACCTACAGGCTGAAGTATTTGCATTAAGTTCATCATCTCCATCAGGCTTCCCCAATGTTATCGGTGCACTAGACTGTACCCATGTACGCATCCAGGCCCCGTGGAGGCTGACTACGTAAACCGAAAATTTTTCCATATCCTAAATGTACAGGTACACTTGGGGATAATTGTCCATAGACTCTGAACTGGATTTCTCATTTTGAAAAATACCACACCAACCCCTTTGAGTAATGCTGAGCAATGTTACATTTATGCCCTGTGAAACCAAGTACCTCATCATTGACTCCTATCCTCCGTGCATACAGATGATCTGTGATGGAGGTCACTTCATTTCCAACATTGAGGCTAAATGGCCGGGATCAGTTCATGATTCTAGGATCTTCCGAGCATCCTCACTGGCACAGAGGTTTGCACAAGGCGCGAGAATTTTACTTACCTGAAGGAGTGTACTTTTGAAGTAAGGTGTGTAAGAGCAGATCTGTTAATTGTTGTGTGTAATTGTTGGATTGTGATTGGCGGGTCAGCCTATATATTTTATGTATCGTTGGGGGCTCGTAAGGTGTTTCCGGACAACAAACAGTTTTAGACCGCTGTGCAGCATCATTTTGTGCTCCGTACGGATGTAACCATGAGAGGCGAAATAAACGGAGTTGTTTGTATCAAACTCAAAACCAACAGGGTACTCATTCATCCATGATGGTATGGTCCAAGCGTGTCAATTAGGTTTTAATAGCGAAACACCTCAGTGGCTTAAAGCATTGGCTTAGCTTCTACAATTCAAGTCAAAAACTGTCTGAATGGTCGACAACAACTGCTGGAGATTTGAAGTTGGACTTTTGTTGCGTTTGGTGGTGGACGGAAGGAGGAGATAGCCAAGGAGCAGGCTTTGTGTCATGATCAGGATCAGCTGAGCGTCAGCTGCTCACCTGCAGACTGGACACGCTGGTGAGGACACAGGATCGCGAGGAGGAGCGAGCGAGTGAGCAGAGGCCGGTGAGAAGGCGTACGGGTACGGGAGAGCCACGAGGAGAGACGTCGTTGAGAGCGCCTCAGAACTTCACCACAGGCCACAACTTTCAGAATAGGTAAGGTAGCACTACCACTCATAAAGATGGCCATCTAAATCTAAAAAGTGTGCACACGTATGGGCGTAATTCCAGTGCATTGGTTGCTGAAGTGAAAAAACATTTGACTGTGTTTGATTAACATAATGTGACAGTCGGATTTTGAATGGAGAAAGGAACAGCTCAAACTTGCTGCATCTGATGCTATGTTGGCAGTTTTGCAAGCTATGGATGGACAAAGGCTCTCTCAGATACCAACAGATGGTATGAACTCTTATCTTGAAAAGGAAAAAGGGAAACTGGCACCACAAATACTCAACACAATGGCCAAGGAGTATGAGCCTGCAGCCTGTAAAACACAAAAGCAAGTGGATTGGTCAGTGCATCAAAATCAAACGCACTCAATGGATATGCAAACAAACGACAATAAAAAATTGTCATCTGTGGAAACATCACAAGGGTTGCTGCATGATCAAACAGCTGCTTGGATAACACAAACCAGGAGACCACAATTGAATCATGGACAAAACGATCAGACTCATCTTGGTGATATTGTTAGTATTATGTGCAGACAAAATGAAATCACAGCCTCTTTGGTGAACCAACAACGCCTGCTTTCTCTGCAACCACGTGACATACCTGTCTTTGAGGGAGATCCGTTCCAATAAAGAGCCTTCACAAAATCATTTGAACAAGGTGTGGCGTACAAAGCAAGTAAGGCTGACTGCTTTGTATTACTTGGAACAGTTCACCAGAGGGCAACCAAGGGAACTAGTGCAAAGTTGTCAACACATGGATCCTGAACGTGGCTTCATTGTAGCCAAAGCTTTGCTCCAGGAGGGCTATCTCAGGCACCAACAGATGGTATGAACTCTTATCTTGAAAAGGAAAAAAGGAAACTGGCACCACAAATACTCAACACAATGGCCAAGGAGTATGAGCCTGCAGCCTGTAAAACACAAAAGCAAGTGGATTGGTCAATGCAGCAAAATCAAAAGCACTCAATGGATATGCAAACAAACGACAATACAAAACTAGAAAGCTGCAAGCAGCTGTGAGCGGGACCGAGGTGTGCGCACGTTGGGCATGCGCTGGACGCCATAGTCGCGCAGCTCTTGCCACACGCACGATACCCTCTGCGTACGTACGAGTACATAATAACCCCAATGCAGAGGGGTTTTTGAAAATTTCTAGGGGCGCCACTGAGCCATTTTTCTCCACACACGATACCCTTTACATACGTACGAGGTCGAGAGGGTGGATGTGTGTGCCAAGTTTCATGACTTTGCGATGGTGAAAAGGCTTTCATATCACAAACGCCATCACAAGATTTTTACCGCCTGGCAACGCCCACACCGTTCAGAGTTTGGAAAAGTTTCTCAAGAGTTTTCTTCCCCCCTAGCTTAAGAGTAACGTGGCCAAGTTTGGAGCTGTTACCATTAAATCTGTAGGAGGAGTTCGATAAAATGCGAGTTGTGAAAAAAAAAGACGTTTCCGACCACCAGCAGGTGGCGCTGTAGGTGGATATCACTATTTTATATGTGTGCGTTCAGGCTGGGTCCAGCATTCACTGTATGAAGTTTGGGACAGATTGGATAATGTATGTGGGAGTTATAAGCGACTTAATTTTTTAATGGCGAGTCAGAAATTTGAGGCGTCGCCACGGCCACGTCCTTTGAGGTTTGAAAAAGTTGTCCAATGATCTTTTCCCCCCATGTCTTAAGAGTAACCTAGCCAAGTTTGAAGCTTGTGGCATTAAATCTGTAGGAGGAGTTCGATCAAATGCGAGGTGTGGAAAAAAAAAGACGTTTCCAACCACCAGCAGGTGGCGCTATAGATGGCTGTCACTATGATAATATGTACACGTATGTGGGAGTTATAAGCGACTTCTTTTTTTTTTTTTGTGGCGAGTGATGGCGAGTCATCAAACTTTGAGGTGTCGCCACGCCCACACCCTTTAAGTTTTGAAAAAGTTTCCCCATGAATTTTTCCTCCCATGTCTGAAGAGTAACCTGGCCAAGTTTGAAGTCTGTAGCATTAAATCTGTAGGAGGAGTTTGATCATATTTGATCATATTTGAATCAAAAATGGCACCAAAACGCACTTTCCATCCAAAATGGCCGCCTTCCTGTGGACATGGGACCATGGCGGCATAAGACTTTTTTGTGCGTCTGGGCATGATGAATGAGTGTACCGAATTTCGTCGTCCTACACGAAACTAACCCCAATGCGGGGACCATTTTTAAGCATCGTAGGGGGCGCTACAGAGTCAATGAACTACTCCCAAAAATATAAAGTTTAGATTCTTTCATGTCGTCGACATGCAGGTGGTGCTCACAAAATTTCCTGAGTTTTCGCATACCTTTTGCAAAAAATAAGAATACGGAAGACGGAATAATAATCCTTACAGATACAATAGGGTCCTTGCAGTTTAACTGCTCGGTCCCTAATAATAATAATAAACCTTACAGATACAATAGGGTCCTTGCAGTTTCACTGCTCGGTCCCTAATTAAGGCTGACTGCTTGTATTACTTGGGACAGTTCACCAGAGGGCAACCAAGGGAACTAGTGCAAAGTTATCAACACATGGATCCTGAACGTGGCTTCATTGTAGCCAAAGCTTTGCTCCAGGAACATTTCGGTAATGAGTACAATATTGCTAATGCATATATTGAAAAGGCTTTAACCTGGCCAGCAATAAAGTCAGAGGTTGTTAAATCTTTGCAAGCCTATAGTTTGTTTCTACGTGGGTGCTGTAATGTGATGGAGGAGCTTCCCCATATGCAGGAAATGGACATGCCAAGCAATATGAAAACAGTGGTTTGTAAATTGCCATATAAATATTGTGAAAGGTGGAGAGCTGTTGCCCATGATATAATGGAAAAATACAATCGAAGGGCACATTTTGTTGATGTTGTTGCATTCTTGGAGAAACAAGTGAGGATCCTTTCTGATCCAATTTTTGGAAATATTGAACTATCTGTACCACAGAATGTAACTACTTCAAAACCCTGTAACAAATTCAAAATGCAAACAAAGTCATTCAGAGGGAAAGGAAGTAGTTTTGCCACTACAGTAATGCCTGTCAACTCATCTGAAGAAAATGCTCACACAAGCAATGCAAAGAGACAGGACTTTTTGTATTGTTCTTGGTGTACATGTACTCATCTCTTGGAGAAATGCCAACAGTTCCAACGTAAAAAACACAGAGAAAAAATTCGGTTCCTAAAGGAAAAGGGAATATGCTTTGGTTGTTTAAAGGTGATAGAGAATCAAAATCATCTTTTTCACGTTTTTGGTGTTAGTTCTGAGTCTCCCCGCTGTGGGGAGTACACACGAAGTGCCAGCAAGTGTCAGAACCTCTGTTTCAAGTACTCCCCCTTTTTTGAATTGCCGCCAGAAAATGGGCCAATCCGTGTTTGAGCATAAAGTGACGTATCTTTTGGCGCAATCGTCCCCCCACACCCAAATCCACAGCCACCCCCTTTCAGACATGCCCCCGACTTTTCCTTTGCTCTGCGCATTTCATGGAGGACAGTTTCACAAACTTTGCACAATTCCGAGCAGGCTTCAGTCAGAATTTAATGATCAGTAGAGGGTCAGTTCCGACTTTGCAACAAAATCAACCCCAGCAATCAGTACAGCCTGTAAGTATCACATTTTATTTTGTTTTAAATGTGTGTTGTGCCATTTCCTGTTGTAAGAATTGCACGTTAGCTCTGGCTTGTTCATCTAAAGGGAATGAGCTAACCAGCCAATCAAGCAACGGCAACCGAATAGCGCCAAGACCTACCTGCATTTCATAATGAGGTTGCCAGATAAGCTCTGAAACGACGCCAATGAGGGCAAACGACACATTCTAAACCCAGCATAGTAACATAGCTGTTTCAGAGAGCCTTTTAGGGAGGTTCTGAGCCATTACAGACCCAACCAATTTTTTTTGGGCTACATATCACATCACAGAACAAGGATTAATGCCCCATTCAACCTTTCTCTATCACCTTTAAAGGTTGGACACATAAGCCGTGACTGTGGTAACCGCTTGGTCTGTGAGGTTTGTGATCAACAGCATCCCTCTGCCCTTCATATTCCAAAGACTAATGTTGAGTTGCAATGCACATGGGAGCGACCTGAAGGAAATCCATCAACTTCGTCCCAGGTATGTGGACGCACAGGGGCCGGTAATGACCGTTGCATTCTCTCCATTGCCCCAGTGCAGGTCAAATTAAGAAATTAAGTGATTCAGACATATGCATTTTTGGATCCTGGGAGCACAGCTACATTTTGCTCTGAACACCTTATGCCGCGATTGAGCATCACAGGAAAAAGAACAAATTTCCTTTTGAAAACTATGGGACAGGAAAATGTTGTTCCCATTTTTGCTGTGTCTGGAATGGAGGTCGCAGATCTTGCAGGAAAAAGTTTTTATCCTTTGCCTGAAGTTCTCACACAGAGAGAGATGCCAGTCACTCCAGACAACATGAGCCGCTTTCGGACAGACCGTTCTAAGAAAGTAGTTATCAGAACTACCCTCCTCGAATTTCGTTCTGATAACTATCCTTCCCCAGCGGAACTGTTTCAGTCTGCATTCGCACATGAGTCGGGACCTGATAGGGACTGATGCGTCGCGCGCAGTCTGCTTCAGTGATGTGTTAGCCGTTAGCCGTTTAGCGCTACATTCAAACACAAAACAAAACGGCAAAAGTAAGGAGAGTAGAAAAAACACCACCAAGAAGCTAATATGGAGAGCGGGGAGGCCATCGTGTTTATGGTCTGCATGATGGTGATATTAATCATGGACAATCACATCAGGCGTCTAATATGAGGCTGGAAGAGCTCACAGAGCGAGTCAGGAAACAATACTTCTTTATTTCATGAAGGAAGAAAGGAGAGCAGAGCGCTGCAGACAAATGAGACCAGTGTAAGTTTAACTTATTAAACACCCACCGGTTGTGTGTGTGTCATATGAGGAGACATTTCAGCCGTGATAGCATGACATGGGGCGTAGCTACCGACCACCACACACCTCCGTTAGATTAGTTCTATAGAACTATGAAAAGACCCGACCTCGGAGAAGGAGCTAAATAGTTATAGGAACTAAGGGAGAAAGCCCCGAGTTCCTGTATGTCCGAACACGGGAGAAAACGGCCCCGCGGATTAAAAGGTTATTAGAACTGCCAAAGGTTCCTACAGTCCGAAAGCGGCTATGGTCACTGCTGCTGATTTGGAAAGGTGGCCTTATTTGTCCTTATTTGTCTAACCATGGGAAGTGGTGAACAGTTGTGAAAACGGTCCTTATGCTATAAGAACAGTGTTGGGTGGGGTTATCAATGGGCCTTTTAATTTGAAACTGCAGTAATGATGAAATGAAGCTTTCCTCTGTTGTGGTGAATTGTATTTCAGTGACTAATTTGGAACTCATGCTGAACAATCAGTATAAGCATGATTTTAATGAACGGCCTTCAGAGGACAAAGAGATGTCTAGAGAAGACATAAAGTTTATGGAGATTATGGAATCCTCTGCAACACTACAGGAAGAGAGATTGTCACACCGGGGTGAGGTTAAGTTGGGTTTTTGTCTTGTCTCGTCATTTCCTGTTTTATTTTGAAAGACTAACTCCCCTCTCGTTCCAGGTCACTTGCCCTTCCTCTCGTGTTCCAGTCTGATTGTCGTATGAATGATTCCACCTGTTCCCCAATACCCCTGTGTGCTTAAGTCTCCCTGAGTCTGCGTCTCCCCCTGTCTTGTGCCAGTGTGTTGTATCTGTCTCCGTATGGTGCATCATCCTCGCGTTCGTTCCAAGCCTGTTTTCCCAAGCCCGTTTCCGAGTTCCCAGTGGTATTTCCTCGTAAGAGAGATTTTTGTTTTTCCTAGAGTAATATTTGATAATATAGAACCTGTAAGAGTTACAGAGGTAATTTTTGTTATAGCCCTTTTGTTTTCCCTCCTGAGTGGAGTGGCCTTTTTTGTTGGTAAAAGTTTCATAGCATATTTCCTCCGATTTCTAGGAGAGGCTTTTTGTTTTCCTCCTCAGTAGGAGTGACCTTTAGTTTAAAAAGTAAAGTTTCATGGTCTTTTGTTTTCTCCTCCGCTAGTGGAGTGATTTTGAGTTTTGATAATTTTTATATAGATATACTTCTCCACTTTTGGAAAGTATATTCTTAGAGTAATATTTCATAGCCCTTTTTAGCTTCTCTCACGAGGAACTGGTCGATCTGTCATCTCTGAATAAAAGTCTTGGATTTAAACCTCCTGCATCTGCGTCCTCCATTCTCTGGTCCTGACAGAGATACTGCCTTAAGTTGCCAGTTGCCCTTCAAGAGAGAGGATGCTCACCTGCCAAACAGCTTTAAAGTAGTAAAGCAAAGGATACTTGGACTCAGGAAAAGGTTTATGAGCAACCCAGAATTTCACAGAGAATATTCAAGTTGTCTAAATGATGTCATTGAAAAGGGTTATGCAGAAAAGGTGCCTCTGGAACAGTTGCAAGGCAGACAAGGAAAAGTGTGGTATATACCCCACCACGGTGTCCATCATCCCAAAAAAGGTTCTCTTCAAGTGGTGTTTGATGGTGGAGCCACGTATCAAGGCACATCATTGAACAGCGAACTATTGCAAGGGCCAAATTTTACCAGTTCATTGCTTGGAGTCCTCATTCGTTTCAGACAGGAACCTGTGGCACGTATGGGTGATATCCAGGCAATGTGAAGGTGGCAGAAGAAGACAGAGACTTTCTGCGCTTTCTCTGGTGACCAGAGGGAGACCTCAGCAAAGAACTAGCAGTCTACAGGATGACGGTGCACATGTTTGGGGCCGTGTCCTCACCAAGTTGCGCTAGCTATATACTAAGGAAAACTGCTGATGATAATAGCTCTGATTTTTCTGCTGAAACTGTTCAAGCTGTTCAACTTTTATGTGGATGACTGTTTGCTCAGCTTGAGCACAGAAGAGGCAGCAAAGCAACGAGTCAAAGAGCTCAGTGCTCTCTGTAAGAGAGGTGGGTTTGGGGGCGGTCGGTGGCATGGTGGGTTGAGCGGCCGCCCCATGTGCAGAGGCTACAGTCCTCCCTGCAGCTGGCCCCGGTTCGAGTCCCGCACCGGGCCGCCCTTTGCTGCATGTCTTCCCCCTCTCTCTGCCCCCTGCTTCCTGGCTCTCTCCAGCTGTCCTATCATTGAAGTGTGGTTACAGGAGGTCAAGCTATTGTTGTCATTCAAAGCTGAACGCTGTTTACAGCCAGAAAACTTTGACCCCATATGTAGCCAACTGCATCACTTTGCAGATGCCAGCAAAGATGGCTATGGTACTGTAAGTTACATCAGGCTGAAGAACTCCAGAGGTGAGGTTCATGTTACATTCCTTTTGGGCAAAGCCAGAGTCACACCTTTAAAGGCTGTAACAATCCCAAGATTGGAATTGATGGCTGCCGTCCTAGCTGCCAGAGTGGATGCCATGCTAAAGGCCGAGCTTCAAATCCAGCTGGATGAGTCTGTTTTGGACGGACAGCACGTCGGTATTGAAATGCATCAATAATGAAGATAGGAGGTTCCATACGTTTGTGGCAAATAGGATCTCAGCCATACGAGAAATCTCAAGCCCTGCTCAATGGAGGCACATTGGCACTAAATACAATCCAGCTGATGCTGCATCAAGGGGGATGAAAGTGTCAGAGTTTCTAAAAAAAATCAAGGCTGGCTGGAAGGACCCAGTTTTCTGATTGGCCAGTAAGTGATCATGATGTCAAGATGGATTCTGATGATCCAGAGGTCAGGAAGGAGGCTTATGTGAATGTCACTGTTCATGATGCATTGAATCCCACTGATCATCTAATAAGTTACTTTTCATGTTGGAGAAGACTTAAAGTGGCAGTGGCTTGGTTCCTGAAGTTGAGAGGTCATCTGTTGGAGCTTAGTCGTCAGCGAAAGGCCTCTGGACCACAGACTGGTCAATTGGGAGAAAAAAGGGCTACTGTCAAACAGCAGAGCAGTGTGCTTACACCAGGGCTGTAGTCAAGACCACCTTTGTCGAGTCCAAGACAAGTCCAAGACCAGGACCGGTCGAGACCAAGTCAAGACCGAGTCCAAATAGGTTCAAGTCCAAGACGAGACCGAGTCCAAAAAACTCGAGTCCGAGTCAAGACCGAGTCCAGGACAGAAAAGAACAAGTTGTATGCATGACAGTATAAAGTCAATCATTTTGGGTTATTATTTGTTGATCTAAAAGCAAAAATAGTGTCACAACACCCAGGATTTGTGAGTATAACCATTCCCCTTGATATCACATAATCTAATCTAAAGAAAATAGAATGATATAAGGTGATGCCTATAGTTAACTGATACAAACACCAATCCACTACTATTACCACTGCTAGGTACTAGTACTGAGCATTTGAGCAACTAAATTACAATATAGCTTCACTCCAGACATAGACAAGAATGACCAGTATACTCCTATGGTTGGTTTGCCTTCCCTGGAAAAACAATATTGTATCATTTTGTTATTTAGATGTGCTAATGAGAAAGACATCTATTTTATTAGAAAACATTAAAGTTTGGTTAAATAACAATAAACAGAGTGCAATTTAAAATATGTTATTTTTATTTCCAAACAAAGTGCAGAAGTTGTTTATGGAGGACACACACACATTGCAGTCAAAGAGTAAAATCAATTTTAACAGTGGTATACTTCAATACTGTCAGGGTGTGGTGTAGGGAGGAAGGGTGGACACGGATGCGGACTTCAAAAATAAGGAAGATTTATTAATTCAAAAAACAAAAGAAGTCAAAACAAAGCGCGGCTGAGCCGGAGAAAAACGTAGCTATAAGGAACAAACAAAAATACTTGACATGGCAAGGAATAAATAAATACTTAACTTGGTAACAACGACTTGGAACATGGATAGCAATAAACTTGGCATAGGAGGGCAAACGTGACAAACAACAAAGATCCGGCAAAACTGAAAGGGGAGGCAGGAAACTAAATAGGGAGTGAGAGTGATTGGGGAGTGAGTGCAGCTAAGGGAAAAAACACAGGTGAAGTGAGTGAACTAATAAACAGAGTGCAGGGAAACTAAGGCATGACAAAAACTAAAGATGGACTGAAAACAAAAGCATAACCTAAATATGAAAACTAAAAACAAGAGTCTCTGGGCGTGACAGAGCCCCCCCCTCAAGGGGTGGATCCCAGACAACCCTCAACAGTCCAAGGGTGGGAGGGAGGGGCTCAAAGCCGGCCAGGCGGGAGACCAAAGACGGCTATGTGGTACCGGCTTCGGGCAGCAGGAGGCGGTGGTCTGGCGGACGCCCAGACCGCAGACGGCATAGCAGGAACAGGCGGTGGTCTGGCGGACGCCCAGACCGCAGACGGCATAGCAGGAACAGGCGGTGGTCTGGCGGACGCCCAGACTTCCGTCGGCGTGGCGGCAGGAGACGGCGGTGGTCTGGCGGACGCCCAGACTTCCGTCGGCGTGGCAGCAGGAGACGGCGGTGGTCCGGCAGACGCCCAGACCCCCGATGACGTGGCAGCAGGCGGTGGTCTGGTTGGCACCCAGACTTCCCTCTGCGTGGCGGCAGGAGACGGCCCGGCGGACGCCCGGACCCCCGATGACGTGGCAGCAGGCTGTGGTCTGGATGGCACCCAGACTTCCGTCGGCGTGGCGGGAGGAGGAGCCGGGGACCGTCCCAAGGTCGGACGGACCTCCGACGGGGGGGGGAGCCCCCCTTCAAGGGATGGATCCCAGACATCCCCAAAGTCTGGGGGTGGGAGGGAGGGGCTCGAACCGGAGGGTCCATGGGCCCCATGGGCTCTGAGGCTTTGTGGGGGGCTGCCGCCTCGTGGTCAGGCCCGGAGGCCTCTTGGTCGTGGTCAGGCCCGGAGGCCTCTTGGTCGTGGTCAGGCCCGGAGGCCTCTTGGTCGTGGTCAGGCCCGGAGGCCTCTTGGTCAGGCCCTAAAGCCTCTTGGTCAGGCCCTAAAGCCTCTTGGTCGTGGTCAGGCCCTATAGCCTCTTGGTCGTGGTCAGGCCCTGTGGCCTCTTGGTCAGGCCCTGGGGCCAGCTCTGGAACGGCTGGGGCCGGGGCCAGCTCTGGAACGGCTGGGGCCGGGGCCAGCTCTGGAACGGCTGGGGCCGGGGCCAGCTCTGGAACGGCTGGGGCCGGGCCCAGCTCTGGAACGGCTGGGGCCGGGCCCAGCTCTGGAACGGCTGGGGCCCTGGTGACTGTGGCTGAGGAGAAGCTGTACAGCATGGTTACCTGGTGTGGCTCCAAGCCGAAAATGTCCTGGGTTGCTGAGTGCTGCACGCTCACGACCTCCGCCCAGATGTCTGCCACATCCGGCAAGTGCTGAAGGACCTGTTTGTTTAAAAAGAAGTCCACCAGATCTTCAGCCACGTTCAGTTGTTGCCAGGAGGTGCTGTCCCGGGCCAAGCAGCACCAGAACTTTGTGACCAGCTTCCAGAAGGCGTTCTCGTCCGCCGCGTCCATTTCTGGCCGGATCTTTCTGTCAGGGTGTGGTGTAGGGAGGAAGGGTGGACACGGATGCGGACTTCAAAAATAAGGAAGATTTATTAATTCAAAAAACAAAAGAAGTCAAAACAAAGCGCGGCTGAGCCGGAGAAAAACGTAGCTATAAGGAACAAACAAAAATACTTGACATGGCAAGGAATAAATAAATACTTAACTTGGTAACAACGACGTGGAACATGGATAGCAATAAACTTGGCATAGGAGGGCAAACGTGACAATCAACAACAAAGATCCGGCAAAACTGAAAGGGGAGGCAGGAAACTAAATAGGGAGTGAGAGTGATTGGGGAGTGAGTGCAGCTGAGGGAAAAAACACAGGTGAAGTGAGTGAACTAATAAACAGAGTGCAGGGAAACTAAAGCTGGGCATCCACTGTGCGATTTTTTAAATCGCGTGATTCAGCTGCTGCTCATACTGTACGAGTGAATCGCAAGGGATAAAACGTCACAGCTCACGATTCCTGTTCTCACACTGTACGACCCGATGGTCTGATGCGATCTGGCTGCTCACACTACACGACACGTCGGACTCGGTCGCCGGTCGCTGCCATGCTGTTCTGTTGTCTTTTTCTTCTTCTGTTGACAATTTTCTCTTCCGTGCCTTTGTTTGCGCATGCGTAGTGTGACAGGATGAGGTAAATCGGCTCGTCCAGCTGCTTCAACTGTGCGAGAGCCTCACGAGGAGCGACCAGGATTTCAAACAAGTTTGATTTTCATCCGATCAATCGGGAGGTGGTCGGGAGGGCTTAATCGTTTGTCGTTACCCCATGTATACTACACGATGCGAGACGCACGATTGAGCCAAAACTCGGCCCAATGTCCAAAATAGTCGCACGGGTGAAAATTGTGTCTAAATCGGGCCAAAAATCCCACAGTGTATGCCCAGCTTAAGGCATGACAAAAACTAAAGATGGACTGAAAACAAAAGCATAACCTAAACACGAAAACTAAAAACAAGAGTCTCTGGGCGTGACAAATACCTTGAAGCTTCAATACCAAGTCTAACAAGAAAAACAAATCTGAGTAAATTATCGACAAACTTTTAGTTGCAAACAGAATGCAATACTCTAAAATTTGTTGATGATCAACTCAGATTTGTTTTTCTTATAAGTGAGGTAAGTAAAACTACTAATGTGAATGTCTTGTGAATTAAATGTGTAACTACTCAGTTTTACAAAAGTGGTTTGATTTCCTTGTGAGGTAAGTAAAACTGCTATGGAATGTCTTGTAAACAAGAAAAAGTAATTGTGTAAATGATCAACAAACGTTTACATAAATGTGTAACTACTCAGTTTTACAAAAGTGTTTTTTTTTTTCCCTGTGAGGTAAGTAAAACTACTAATGAATGTCTTGTGAACAAGAAAAACTAATTGTGTAAATGATCAACAAACGTTTACATAATGTGTAACTACTCAGTTTTACAAAAGTGGTTTGTTACATTTCAGAAATATGAGGGAGGAGAGCATTTCTGCTCCTAGACTGGCTCTATGGGGCCTCATAATGAGCCCTCCAGCACTAAACACTCGTTCAACTGGTGCTGAAGAGGCAGGTACAGACAGCATTTTGACAGCCAGGGCATGCAAATGACAGTATTTGTCCTTGTTTTTTAACCAAAACACAAAGGCATCCTCCTCTACTGAACAGCTCTGAATGTCCTCCAGGTATGCGTTCACTTCACTGTTGATGCTTGGATACCCATGGGAGGAATGGTTCTTTTTTTTAGCTTTATATTTACCCAGGAGCCTTGGAATTTTGGGGTTTGGGGGAGAATCCTGAGTTGGTTCTGGGAGTTCCTCACAGATGTCCAGTTCCACTCTCTGAGCCTGGAAAAAAGAAAACAGAAATACATTGACTCACTTCTTCTTCCACTTCAATAACCTTGCAACTACACTGTACTTTAAAGGGAGATTTTGAAATATATACCTGTTAGCGACTTCTGCAGTTCCTTCTTTGTACTTTGTATGGTGGTAGCACTGCCACTGGTCCTGACATCCAACTCAACCCAGTTCAACCCGAACTGGGGGTCCAGCATCGCTCCCTGCATGTATATATGATGGCTGAATGGCAAATCAAGGCCAGGATCTTCTGCTATTGGTAATCCAACAAAGATGCCGGCAAATCTTCTTTTCAGTGAAGCTTTGAGGGCCCTGGTCAATGGCCTACATAGCCTCTTTTCACTATCCATTTGTTAAGTGAGAATGTAGCTCGGGGACAGTAGGGACAACCATGCTGATGGTAATCATTTTGTCACCCTCCGTCAACTCAGTGGCCTCAGCAAACGGTCTAAGAATCTGTGTAAGTTCTCTACACTGGGCCCATTCACGTGAGCTAAGGACAACAGTCTCAAAGTCCACTAAGCACATCTGAATTAGTGCAGTATGATCCAATTCAATGACTGCTTGTAATTGTCTGAATTGCGAATTCCACCTTGTGACATTTGAGACTGGAATGCTCTTACCATTTCCAAAAACAGCCTCAAACCGATCCTTAAAGACCGTGCTACTATGCAGCAGACTGGCAAGTTTGGCTATTTTTGAGAGTGCCCGGGACATCGCTTTTACTTCTTTCATCCCATCCCCGATAACCAGTTGAAGACTGTGGGCAAAGCAGGATAGCCGTTGACGGGAACCAAGAAGAAAGTCCAGCTGTTCCCCAACCATGTCCTCCTCATCCTCACTGTCATCCTCACTGTCATCTGAGTGGTCTACCATGATGACCTTGAATGCCTTTTTCATGTTCGCTGCATTGTCAGTGATGATCAAATCTACCCTGTCACTGATATTGTAGTCATCCAGTATCTCATCAAAGGCAGCTGAAATGTTTTCAGAGCTGTGACGCCCTTTGAATCTTCTGCAGTCGAGCAGGTAGGCTTTCAGAGTGTACCCACTGGCTGAAGAGTCGAGAACATGAGCTGTGACTCCCAGGTAAGATCTCATTGTGCGGTCTGACCATATATCAGCAGTAACAGAGATGGATTTCTGCTCTACCAGACTGGACTTGATGCACTCTTTCACTCTCATCACCAGTTGAGGTATCTCTTTGCTAGTTATGGTTGCTCTGGAGATTGGGGTGTACCTTTGATCCATGGTGTGTAGAAAATGTCGGAAATGTTTATTTTCCACGATTGATAGAGGTAGACAGCAGCCGATGATCAGGTCTTGGATGATTGTTTGGTTGATAGCCTGCTGCCTTGATGAACAAGCATTGTAAACTTGCGATGGTCGCTGCTGAAATGAATCAATCCTTGGCTGTGAATCCCCCTGTTGAAGTCCTTGGCGATACTCCTCCAGCCTGGAGATGGAAATACAAAAGCATCTTTAAGTTTGGTGGTGGAACAGAATAAAAGGCAGATATTATAACTTAAGCTTTATTTAAAGATAAGTGAAATCTGTATCTAGGGCTGACGGCAAATAATCGATTGGTCGTTGGTCGACCAAAAAAATTACCAGTCGACTAAATTCCATTGGTTGATTGGTCGCAGGAAAAAAAAAAGCCGCGTCTCGTCAAAGGGCTCCCGGGACTTTTAATTTGAAGGGCTTGACAAAGGAAGACGTCAAACAAATCAAAACGGTAATTTCGTGTCACAAGGACAGAACGATCAGTTAGCGCGTAACCCGTCCTGGGGTAACGTCCAAGGAGTTCGTTGCGCAGGGCACACTTTGCAGCGGTGCATCAATGCGGCTCTTAAAAAAGATCCCATTTGCCGTGTCATAGCAGCTGCCAGACGTCTTGTTGGACATTTTAAGAACAGTGCCAAGGCTACAGCGGCTCTCACTGAAAAACAAATACAAAAGAACGTTGTTGAACACAAACTCATCCAGGATGTCTCCACGAGATGGAACTCCACTGCATGTTGGAGCGCCTTCTGGAACAGAGGTGGCCGGTCACCGCTGTACTTTCTGACCCCGTTACCACACACAGATCATGGCCGCGCTGTCATCCTCGCGCAGCAACAGGTTTATTTATTTTATTTTGGAGACGTCTTTTCACGTTTATGAGCATGGGCAGCGTGGCAGAGAGATGCATTAACATCTTGTGAAAGCAACTCGATAAGTGTGACCATCGGCTTCAGCACCGACACTGTCTGTTATCCTCCATTGGACCGTGGTGAGATCCAAATCGCGGTCAGAATGTTCAAACTCCGCCTGTCTTTCTGATTATTTTTTGTGACACATTCAGAATGTCAAAATCTGAAATAATTTGCCCGTGTAAAGAGAGGGCAGACTTGAAGCACCCGGCTTGTGCGCTTGTAAAATTCTGCTTGTCAGCCAATGGTCACTAACGGCGGGTTTTTTCTCTCTCCGACAGAAAATCTGAGCAGTCAATTGATTTTTGTGTAGGCTATAGGCCTAGTGTTTAGACGAACCAGGAAACATTTTGGTAAATGCGCATAGATGCGGCAGCCGGGCATTAAAGGTAAATGTTGTTGTTTAAAAAAAAAAAAAAAAAAGAAAAAAAAAATTCAATTTTTTTTTTTTTTTTTTTGGGGGGGGGGGTCGATTAGTCGATTAATCGGAGTAAATGACGACCACTGGTCGACCAACAAAATCCTTGGTCGTGGACAGCCCTATCTGTATCCCGAATCATTTGTACATGTCCATACTGAGAAAAACTAAATAAAGTTCTTTCTGAATTGTCAAACTATTAGCCTAGTAAATGGCTTTCTTTTTTTATTAAATGTTTTAAGAAACTGAGAGGGCATTCAAAGCTGTGTCCAGACACTGACATGAAGGGAGAGCCATATTTGCAGCAATATTTTAGTGTTTATCTTAAGTCTGTCTCAAAAAAGGTTACAGTACACTTTTTTCTGATTGGACGTATTAAAAAATGTCTGTTATCTTACAGAGGAAATTCTGCACACACAGAAAATATACCAGACATAAGTTTTAAATTAAAATAGAATTGCTAGAATTTTGTGGACGGGATGATTATTTTTATCTTAAATATAGCATGTACTCGAAAATGTTATTTGCGGCGCCCTTAGGTAGTCTTTCAATTGAGATCGTAGCCACTCTCACTCCCTCAAAAGTCAAATTCTATTAAATGCATGTGGCCTGACATACAGTTTATTACGATCAGATCACACAGTATAACATGTTAACAACAAAGCTATGTTACATACTCAGTTATATAAATTAACAAGCATCTGGGAGCTTCAAAGTAAGATGAGGGTTGATCTACTACTGTAGACAACAAAGTATATGCTATATTCTACATGTTTTTTTATGAATTTTTATGTTGTAGAGTTGTGAATTTATTTTATCAATGGAGAAATTGAGCAGCCTTGCTTTGTTGTCTACATTAGTAGATCAACCCTCATCTTACTTTGAAGCTCCCAGATCAAGGAAGTGACGTCGACGCAGCTTTAGCAGCAGAGAAGCTATTAGGCTTGTGTTGATAATAATAAACTCCTGGACTATGTACAAACTTCCAAATGCATCGTTTTGTGAGTACAGACCATATTTGTACTACTGTAGAAGTTTGGTGTCATGGCGTGTAATTTTAGTGTGGTAATTTTGGAGATACTGCCAGCGCTTGTAATAAGCTATTCGGGATGGTTACATGCTACCATTCCGACATTCCGACATTGACGTTCAATTGTCGGAATGGTGACATTTTTTTAAGAAATGAAACGTCCCGTCATTCCGAATTTCATTTTTTCTTTTGTCGGAATGGCGGTATGATTTTTTCTTTTCAACATACCACCATTCCGACACGCGATTTCAGCACCACACGCGTGGACAGCTCGCCATGCAATAATAGGGCTGCACCAGCTACAAATGCCAGAGAGAGAGACATTCCAACACATAAGTCAAGCAAGACTGATCGCTCCCACTCAGAAATTTACTGATGATGAGGGCTGACGAGGGGCTCGTTGTGTAGCCAATATTTCATTTGGCAGTGTAAAACGGATGCTATTTGTTTTTGTGACAATTGCCTCAATTTATTTTACCTTAAACCACTGAGAATGCTGTCAAAGTGAAGCCTCACAACAGCTGGTAGGCTAGATCTTTATCAGGACAATGGACACTTGGGTTCACCGGCAGATAAAATGTCTTCAATTTTGCCGATTTTCGAAGAGTGGCATTAAATTTCATCTGGGCGGAATGAAAGAAAGATATGTCTGGAGAGAGCTTTTGTGTGTGCACCAGTACTTCCGGTGAAAACTTCCGGTGATTTGACAGCTAGGGCGTCAGGTTAGGGCCAGTGGCTATAAGGTTATAGCCGAGAAGAAAGATGATAATATAACATAGCTAAAAAGACTAGCTTTCTTCAGTAGCCTAAAGCCTGATTCTTACTCGGCGCAACCTCGCTTTGACCCATTCTTACTAGCTGGTCGCAAATGGCACAAACGGTCACATGACCCAAAATTCCGCCACGCCCCCCCCGTCGCAAGCTAAAAAATCCTCGGACGTCGCAAGGGTGCGCACACAACTTTATTTCTGACTTCACGCGAGCTCAACCGGAAACAGCTGACCAAGAGAAAGGAAACATGAACACTGCAGAGACCGCGGTGACCGAGAGGGTGTGCCTCTACAAACATCTGTACGACACGTCTATGAAGTTACACTGGGACAACGTTGTCCCAAAGGACAACGTTTGACAACGTTTGACAAAGTTCGTCTTGTTGCAAAGGACGAACATTCCACCTTCTCTTCTGTTTTTGCCGCAGCCGCTTAGCTCTGAGATACATATACAGTTCTACACCCAGAGTAAATTCATTCCGCATCCGCATCATCTTCGTCCGGTTCTTCAGCTTGTTTCCTCAACAGTGACGCCCGCTGGTCTGGAGAGAACTGCAAATGTGACGCATACTCGGCGCAAACTGCGCTTATGAGCTGAAGGAACTGTGAAGGGGCTGGTGCTTTCGATGACGTCATTAATGGTTCTCGAGCCAGAACAGTTGCGCGGTTGCGCCGACTAAGAATCAGGCTTAATGCTTACCGATTTAGCAAGCCTAGCAGCCTCGTTGCTAATGCTAGCCGCCGTAACATTACCAACCATACCCGACGTCAAGGAGTTGGCTGAGCAGGTTATGGAGTGGCTGGCAGAGTTAACTTCATAATGGGTGAGTGCAGGTTTCATTCACTTGTTTTCATTCTTTCACAGGATTCATTGGTTTATCCGATTGCTGGCCGCCGAGCCATTATGTGTCTGGGTTTGTGTCGGTTACTGATCATGGTTGTTAGCAGTCGATAGTCAGGTTGTGTGATGTGTGTGTATTTTTTCTATGGGTACATGCCATTGACTGAGCGGTCTGTGCTCGTTTTTAATTTTTATTTAATTAGATTGGAGATACTAATTAATACTGAGGGGGGGGGGCTGGTCCCGGGGAAAATTGCCAGGGTTACTTGGCTGGATGTCACGGTTAAAATGACCCGGTGAATCTACTCCGAACCATCACCTTAACCTGATGCAACGTTTATTTTATCCTAAGTTAACGTTGACGTAAACGCTCGAGCGTTTGTGCAGCTGCTACCCTTTGTAACACAAGTACAGTATCACACAACCACAAATGTAATTCACGAAAACCAATAGCTTATTCCACATTCACAATCGTTTGATTTTTTATATCTGATGAAACCAGTAATACCAGACGTACAGTAAGTGATGATAACTATGTCCAAAAACACATTACCTTGGCTTATCTTCCGCTATGTTAGCTAATGCATAACACATAGCCTGGCCTATGAGGCTAAGCACTGCCTAGCTCTGCAGTTAACTTACCGAAATGAATGATGCCTCTGCAGGTGTCTCACGAAGTTTGATATTGTGCCAGATGTCTCAGAGATTGTTGATTTGCAGAATCTGCAATCTGCCCTGTGTTTTTTCTTAAGTGCTGAGCTGAGAAATTCTTTATGATTAGTGAAACCAAATTTTACGATAGCGGAATTGGCCGACATCTTCTCACTGTGTGTGTGAAGGATAAGAACGTTGGCAAGGCTCAGATGCAGGGCGCGCGAAAATAAACTGGTGTGTGATTGGTTATCAAGTGGTTACTTGTTTTCCCTTGAATATTGTACAGTGGAAACCGCTTATAGTGATCACGTTGGTCCAGAGCCAATTTGAACACTATAAGCGGTTGATTACTAAAACCGAAGTTGTATTACAGTACAGGTATTTCACTTATTTTTTTATGCAGAAAATCATCTAAATGCCATTTGTATCGTTTTTCAATGAGAAAAATTAAATGAAACGGATAGCTTCAGCATTTACTGAATTTTATTATCATGCAAGTTTAATTACAGTACTGCGCAGTGCGCAGACATACTGTAGGCTAACTCAAATACAGTACGTAACTTATTCTCTGCTGTGCCGCCGGTGCATTTTTTTTCTTACAAGTCTGAAAATAAAGTTTGAATTCAATCCGCCTTTCAGCACCCCTGCTCGGATCTATGCTCCTCCGTGCCGGTGTTCTGTCGATTTGTGCTACTTGGCGTGAAAACGAAACTTAGAAAATCGGCTCGGCGCATGCGCAAAACCACAAAGTAGCAATTCTCGACAAGTAGGAGAAATCGAATGAACACCGGCCTCCCATCTTACAAGAACCAGCCTGGAGCTTCCAGCGGTCACACGCGCATTCAATCCGCTCTCCAGCACCCATCCTCGGACACATGCTCCTCCGTGACTTCCTTTTTCCAGCCATGATTCGCGCGCTTGCTGCCCGGTGTCAACTCGTTACGTTGGCTAGCGAGGCAGAAGCATAGGGCAGAAGCAGACGTCCAGAAAGGAATCAAGGGAGTAAAAAATAAAATAGCTACATGTAGTTTTAAAATTATTTTTGCACATGTTTACATTCATAAAATGGCCAAAAATGAACATTATAAGCGGATTTCTTGATCACTATAAACGAATTATTTAAACAGCATTTGTATAGAAATGATTCCGTCCCAAGCCTTTTGATCTATATAAGCGGTTGATTACTATATCCGTGACCACTATAAGCGGTTTCCACTGTAACAAAATAAAGACGCCTGGACTCGGTCGAGACCAAGAACCATATTTGGCAAGTCCAGTGGCCGAGACCGAGACAAGTCCAAGTCAAATACCAGCGAGTCCGAGACAAGTCCGAGACCATAAAAACCCGGACTCGAGTCCAAGACCGGACTCGAGTACTACAGCCCTGGCTTACACTAAAGGATTTGGAGAAGGCCGAACTAGCTGTCATCTGCTACTGTCAGCAGCAAAGGTTTGCACCTGAAATTTCCTCACTGTTGTCTGAGAAGCACACAGTAAGCAGACAAAGTTCCATTTACAAGCTAGATCCCATGTTGGAAGATGGACTCTTAAGAGTGGGAGGGAGATTAAGCAAAGGAGCGATGCCATCAGAGGAAAAACATCCCCTCATCCTTTCTAAGGATTTAGATTTAGATCTTAGGTGGAAGTACTGGATAACTAATGCCAATGCAGCTGTGAGGAAGATCATATCCCAGTGCAGTTATTGCAGACGCCTTAATGGCAGGGCCATGGAGCAGAAGATGGCGGATATTCCTAAGGAGAGAATTGTTCCAGATCTGCCTCCGTTCACAAATGTTGGAGTTGACTATTTTGGACCTGTGGGGATATAAAGAGGGAGAGCGACTTGCAAGAGGTATGGAGTGTTATTTACCTGTATGGCCAGCCGGGCAGTTCATCTAGAGGTGGCAAACTCGTTGGAAACGGATGATTGCATTAATGCAATATGACGCTTTATCAGCAGGAGAGGTCAGGTCTTTCATATCAGATCAGACAACTGAACTAATTTTATTGGAGCTGAGAGAGAACTACGTGAGGCTGTTGGTGAGCTAAACCATGAGCGTATTCAAGAAGCTTTAATTTCAGCAGGAGTTAAATGGAGCTTCAATCCTCCGGCCGGGTCTCATCATGGCGGAGTTTGGGAATGCATGATACGCATAGTCAGGCGTGTTCTTAACTCAGTTTTACACCAGCAGACACTTGATGATGACGGGTTTCACACGGTCATTTGCGAGGTTGAAGCTATTTTGAATGATCGACCTATTACACAGCTGTCTGACGACCCAAATGATTTGGAAGCGCTCACTCCCAACCATCTTCTTCTTCTGAAGGGAAAACCAGCCTTGCCACCGGGACTTTTCAGATCTTCTTATATGTATGTGAAGCGACGCTGGAGGCAAGCTCAATACATCTCGGATTTGTTTTGGAAGCGTTGGATCCGGGAATATCTGCCTCTACTGCAAGATAGACAGAAATGGAATCAGAGGAAACAGAGTCTGACTGTTGGAGATGTTGTTGTCATTATGGATTCCTCAGCCCCTCGTGGTTCCTGGCTTCTTGGGAAAGTGTTGGAGATTTTTCCTGATTCAAAGGGCATGGTGCGTTCTGTCAAGCTACAGACTAAAAATAGTGTCATTGAGAAACCTGTGACCAAACTTTGCCTGGTACAGGAAGAGTAAAATTTTGCATTTCCATATACTTCATATCGTGCTCTTATTAATATTGTCTGTATTGAATTGCCATGTCTGCCGGCCATGACAATTAGGGGCCGAAGTGTAAGAGCAGATCTGTTAATTGTTGTGTGTAATTGTTGGATTGTGATTGGTGGGTCAGCCTAAATATTGTATGTATCGTTGGGGGCTCGTCAGGTGTTTCCAGACAACAAACAGTTTTTGACCGCTGTGCAGCATCATTTTGTGCTCCGTACGGATGTAACCATGAGACGTGATTTAGACCATGAGAGGCGAAATAAACGGAGTTGTTTGTATCAAACTCAAAAGCAACAGGGTACTCATTCATCCGTGATGGTGTGGTCCAAGCGCGTCAATTAGGTTTTAATAGCTAAACACCTGTTAAAATTGGCTTTGTTCTTAGACATTATGAATGAAATAAGTCTCAGTACTTTTCCATTATGACCTAAAGTGAGCCAGGAGTAGAAAGACAAAACAATTAGGAAAGCCTGGGAAAGCAAGGGCAGATTCACACACACACATTATTTGGGTTAGTGTGCATATCCAATCACATTTGATCAACAAGGGATCCACCGTGGGAAACTATCAGACATATATACGAATTGTAACCGGAAATCAGGGCCAGTCTGACAGACTTCCTGCGGGAGCTCTGTTCCACTGAGCCCAGCGCTGATATGCTTTGATGTGTGACTACCAATAAACACTTCATTTTCACTTGAATTACTTCGGTCCGTTCTTGAGCCTCCTACTAAAAGAACCGAATCTAACAAAATGGTGCCGTGACCCGGATGTTTGAAGGCTCAAAGACCACCGTTCCGTGCGACCGACCCCCGTGCGAGGGAGGACGCCTCGAGGTGATAGGAGAGACGACTTTGTTCAGACAATCAGGCGCCAGAAAAAAGGTGAGCAGAACACCAATTAATGTCTGAATGTAAAATTTCTGCATATTGAAAAACCTAAATGAAGTTGTCTGAATTAAGTTGTCCTCTGGTCATGATAATTCGAGTGTTAATGTACTGTCTGTCTGTTTGCATTGAATGGTGACACGTCCAATATAAAAACACATACACACAGGGAAAGTATATAAGTGTCCTGTCAAGTCAATTCGGAAAGTAAGACAAGATAAATTCATTTCATAAATGAAGATCCCAGTTGTGGTGCTTGTCTTCAAAATTGATTTTTTCCGTGCACTTTTGGTAAGTGATGCGAAGTAGTTTAAAAAAGCCCATCTTGAATGGGTCAACTAATTAGGATTCCGACACGGAAGATTCTCCACTGACGAGAGTTAGAACGAGGGATTGAGACTTCCGGGGTTCGACGAAGTCTGTAAAACCGAAATATAGAAATATATTCGGGTTGACAAGAGTCAATTTATACTTGAAGGATACTAAGGGTCAGATTTTTTAATTTTCATGCAACTGTGGGGTGGGGTTCGCTGCTCGAAGATATTTGACTGCGCCAGCAGATCTCGAGTGGTTTCTGTTCAATATTGGGGTTTGGCATAGATAAAAAGGGGGTAGAACAAGTGGCTGCGCGTGCTATACGGGTCGCTTTGTTCGGGGAAATCAGTATGTTTATGGTGTGACCCAAAGTTTTGGAATAAACAAATGCTTTGATAAGTGGGGTAACCCCGAGAGGTGGAGCGCACAGAACACAGCGTTCTGCGTAGAAGTTTCTTCACTACTTTCAGCATTTGGGCAATTACGTCTTCCATATGCTTTGATTAACACGTGTATAACTTTTGAATATGTCACAAAAAATTGATTGAAAGATGGAAGAAATGGTCCCGAGGTGAGAATTAATACGTGGGACAGATAAATTAGACTGGAGAAAAGCAGAAAAAAGAGTGTGCGAGTTTGCTCCACTGAGGCTGAGTGTGTGTGTTCAAAATGTTTTCAAAACAAACGAGAGAGTAAGAATCAAGCACATGCATGATACAGAAGGAAAAAGTTGATATATGATATATTTGATCCCAAATGTTCTTGACAAAACTTAATAATTTTTTGTTCAGCATCAACGCACTAATAAGAGACCTATAAGAAAGAATTAACAGATTTGGAGGCTTGACCTGAGGCCTGAAGTTACTAACTAAAGATCAGCTGTGCAGCAGCATTACAGGAAATAATGAATAATGAAAAGCCTCAAACACTTTTTGAGCCATAATATTCCCAATTTAATTTTATATTTGTTCTCTTTGTCATAAATGCGCACACCCTAAGATTGTCTTTTCTCAACCCTGCTTTTTCTCTCATTCAGCCCTGAGAGTTAGAACAATCCAAACAGACTCTGGGTGATCATTGGACTGAGTTTATAATGATATACTGAGTATAATAGGGGTTTAATTTTGTACTAGAGCAAATCGTATTAATTAATCCATCTATTTTAAAATGCATATGATTAAGAAAGACACCAAAGTATATAGATAAACTGAAAACAGCTTTACAATGAAAAAAATCGCAGAGATGAGATAAGAAACAATAAATCCAGGAAGAACAGTGTTTGAGACATTCATACAAATTGTTGCTGAAATAGGATTTAACAGCTCTCTTAAAGAGCTAAAGTCAAATACACAAGCAGAGTGTTTAGGAGATTTGCTCCTTTAATTAAAATATAATCTGAAAAAATGTTCTACAAAGTGAAACTTTATGTTTCCACCTGAAACAGGACTGAGATCAGGCAGTCAGACCATGTGACACAGATTAAACAACCAGGATTTACGATTTAATATCACGGCCAGACAGTAAGATGTCAAACAATTTGATATCATATTAAATTTATTGAGGCTTGGCCTTTATTCTTATTAGGAGATATTAACTTGACTTTAAAATTTTAGCTACTCTAAATTTCCTCAGCCTCAGGTCACCAATTCAATAGTCAATAGTTATCATCAATATTTAGATTCAAACTAAACCATTTGACTATTTAACTAAATCATTTAACTATTTAACTGCAGCAGATCTATGAAATAATTAATATGCTCCCTTAACAAAAAAAAGCAAATAGATTTAAATTAATTGGAAGACTACAGAAAGGACAGCTGCAGCAAAAACTGAGCCATAACAAGACAAGTCAAGGTTTGTTTTTATGGCGCATTTAAAAACATTGAGCACAGGGCAGCTTAGAAAGCCAAAATAAAGATCTATGCAGACACAGACTTAACTTTGTCTGAAGCTATCCCTATTATGCATTATATTATGCATTATGTAACCTACTATTTTATATGATATATAATATATGACCTATATATGAATGTTTTCAGGTGGTCCCACATGAGGCCTGGACGGGGAGAAAATACCCTGTCCATAGCCTTTTTGGGACACTATGAGGACAGGTGTGAATGTGGGAAAAAGATTCGGTTGCCAAGCGACAGCAATGGTGAGTGGGGGCTGAGGAGTTCCCAAAGGGGGTGTTCCCAAAGGGGGCACTAACGGCTTGGGGGACAAGGGCTACCTGAGGGGGGAGGAGAAGGATGCCAATAGGTGGCGTGAAGGAAATTCAAACTGTGCTGAGTCATTGCCTGTGGTTGAAAGAAAATGGATATGAATGGGATGAATGAAATGTTCTGTAATTAGGTGTTTTGGGTCATCGGAAGACGTTCCATTAGAGATGACCAGAAAGTTTTAATCTACTACACTAAATCGATCAATCAATCAGACATTATTTATATAGCAGTTTATATAGCACTTCTCAACCCAAGAAAATATAGAACAAAGACCTTTCAGATCAAACAAAACAGTATGAAACCCAAGGCCACATACAGACACATGCACACTCACATTTAAAGCCACGCACACACACACGCCACACATACTGGAAGCAGTATTTATTTTTTTTATTTTTAACGCTCTGACCTGAATTAAGAGAGGACAGACAATATTTATCCAAAACAACTTAATCAGTTAGACATGGAAAAGAAATGTCTGCTTTCTTGATGCTGTGCTGATACCAAAGTGACATCTAACCACAAACATTTCTGTCCTACAGCAAACAACAACACAGGAGGAGAAACTGCAGTGGAGCAGTTCGGCAATTAATTAACAATTAATCATGGTTTACTAAAACTTCTCAAATTTTCCCAAAAATTCTGTGTGTGTTTATATCTTCTTTTGCATTAAGACTTCCTGGACCTGGAAGAGGAAGACATGGAATCAAACTCAGAATAAGAAGACCACTTTTTGTATACTTAGACCGCAATGAAAACAGGAGGTTTGCCTCATCAAACCCAGAAATGCAATATATGTTCGTCATCTGTTGTCCTAACCTGTGGTGTCTGGTGTTGAGTGTTGTTTGTGTGTTGTCATGATCCCAAAACTGTCTAAATGATTTTCCACGGCAGAATAAATGGATAATACAGAAGTTCTCATGAATGCTGAACAGCAACTTGTTGAGAATTCTAGTATTGTCCTAAAAACAAGGATTATATCAACTGTGTTGATGTTGATCGTGATGATGTGTTCTCTAAATAATTTGAAGTTTTTTCACAGCAAAAGAAAGGACATGGCACTGGATTTCTCATTAAGGCTGCACAGCAGTTTGATGACTATTCTTGTTCCTAAAAGCAAGGGTTATACCAACTGGCCAGTTGTTTTGTTTTCGTTTGTTTGTTTTATGATTTTTTTTATTTGATTTTCATTTATTTTCTTTATTTTGGTTTTGTTTTGGTTTGGGGTACATATGAAAAATAAATAAATAAAGAATTGGGCATTAAAATTGAACCTTTCAAAGAGACATGCCCTAAGTATAAAAATACAGTGCAAATGACATTTTGCACTACTGCGCTGCGAGATTTGCTAATATTATTCCACAGATTCAGAACCACTACAGGACGTATGGCCGGAGGACTCATAAGCTTGAGTTCTGGGAGGCCTTGCCCATCATGCCAAGATGATGGTGGAGAACTACAAAACGAAATTGTCCCAAAAGAAAATTAGTTAGGGAGGGGATGCTGAATATCCCTCAAGGAAGTGATGTACTGGTGACCTCTCCTTCCAAGATTAGTTCTGGATCAGAATGCTGAACATACGTTCAGCCAAGAGGAAAACCGAGCACCGACAGGATTGGACCACAGGAGACCACACGACTCGTCACGTGGTCATCTAAGAAAGATATATCATCTAAAAGAAAAGTTAATCATAATTGTTCAAGAGGCTAATATACTCATATAGTCGAGCCTTGGTTTAAATTAAATGTGTTGTATTTCATTTGTAAAGTGTTTAGCTGATTCCTCTTAAAGGCTGATAATGAATCATTTTTAGAATGTCAATTGCCAGTGGGGTGACTCGGCTGTTTGGAGCGGGACCTTAGACTTAGAACGGTAATAAGTTGGTCGGTCGCCAAGTGGAACTAGGGGCCATAGGTGAATTTTTCCCTGATACATCGGGTTTTCGCTCCTATTCGCTGCAAACGGTGGACGAACCTGCTGGTAATGTTAATGGCCGTATGCAATGTTTGAGTGTCAGTAGTATGGAAATGATGTGAATTTTTTGGATTAATCAGTATTGTGTTGTTATGGTACTTATGGGGAAGCAAGGCCTTGCTAGCCACATAAGGTTTTAGGCAATAATGAACAAAGAGTCCACACGGAGGATGGGTTCGGGGCCACATACACACAATACATATAGCAAATTATTATTTACATATAATCTATTTTCTAAATGTGCTCATTTGCAGAGTTATAATCAGTGACTTATGAAGGTCTTAACCCTCTCGGAAAGAGTTTCTGTTCCGAGTAAAATGATGGAATAGTCCTGATTTGAAGGTGTAGCTTAAGCATTAGAATTATGTTTACTATTTCCACATGCCTGTGCAATGAAGATTTGCTTGCTGCTTTAATTGCAATGATGAACAGCTTTCACATAAGCTTACATAATAACACATGAAGTCACATCAAAAGGGGGATGACAGATGTCTCCTAGCTGGTTGTGCTACATCTCAAAAGGTAAGTGGCTCTTGCAGTTTGGGGGGTGGCTGCTAAAGTCTTGCTACTGCTAATACAGATGTGACACAATACAGAAAATGACAGTCCTACCTCAGTTATTTAACTGAATTAGTTGAAATGATAAAATCACTTCAAAAGGGGGATTGTTAAAATTGGCTTTGTTCTTAGACATTATGAATGAAATAAGTCTCAGTACTTTTCCATTATGACCTAAAGTGAGCCAGGAGTAGAAAGACAAAACAATTAGGAAAGCCTGGGAAAGCAAGGGCAGATTCACACACACACATTATTTGGGTTAGTGTGCATATCCAATCACATTTGATCAACAAGGGATCCACCGTGGGAAACTATCAGACATATATACGAATTGTAACCGGAAATCAGGGCCAGTCTGACAGACTTCCTGCGGGAGCTCTGTTCCACTGAGCCCAGCGCTGATATGCTTTGATGTGTGACTACCAATAAACACTTCATTTTCACTTGAATTACTTCGGTCCGTTCTTGAGCCTCCTACTAAAAGAACCGAATCTAACACACCTCTGGCTTAAAGCATTGGCTTAGCTTCTGCAAGGTATATATAGCATAGTCTTAATTTTGGTAATCTAATGAGAGGTCAGGTGTAGAGGTCATCTTAAGGAATTGAAAGTGCTCGTCATACTTTATTATAGATAGCCATATAAGGCACATATTGTATCAAATTGCCAAGTCTTAACATATGTATATCCATCCAACATTTCTCTTATTCTGCAGCAGAGTTCAATGGTGTCCTGCTTGGGGACAGAGGCTATGCATGCTGGCCGTAACTCCTCACGCCATATCCTGATCCTGGAACAAGGGCGGAGAGGGCATTCCACCATGCACATGCTACAACAAGGGCACGGATAGAAATGACCTTCGGCCAAATTAAATCCAGGTTCATTGCTTAAAGTTCTCAGACACCATGGCTAACTTCTGACAGAGCCATCTTAAATGTTATAGTATACTTCATATTTTATACATTTTGTCTTGTGGACAACATTTCAGGCTCAAGTCTTTTCTTGCTTGAGTCCCTGCAGGTTCCAGTGCCTGAAAGGACTCAGTTTCTCCTGACACAGGTGAGGGACCTATGTAGGGACAGATATTTCCCTCGATCCTTATTGTTATGACCTTTGAGTTAGAACTTCTTTTCATAATCCAGCATTGACACAGTAGCAGTTTAAGTTAGAGCAAGTGTAAGAAGGCTAAATGAACAGAGATGATTTATAACTTTCCACACATTAGGTCATGGCACCCCACTGTGAATATAAATGTATAAACAAATTTCTTTTTTTGTAATTCACTTTTTTATTGCTTTTCAACAGTACAGCAAAAGGAACAACATACATGAACAACGACAAGAATAAAACAACATAACATGAGAAAAAAACAAACAAACAAAAAAACAACCCACACACAAAACATTACTCGCTAAAAAATGCTTACATAAACTAAACTAATCCGAACATAAAAATAATTACATACATCAACATACACAGGGTTAACATCTGTATAAACAAATTTATAACAATTTGCATGAACCATACAATAATGACAAGTTTGAGTTCAAGTTGTGTTGAATTGTTTAATTATTATTACATGTTTCTCAAGCTGTGGAGAGAAAACAGAATTAAATACAGTTCACACCACGAAATTCTCCTTTATCTAAATTTATACTAACATCCCTCTCCAGTTTCATAATCTCTAGCGTGATCCAAGGACTCAGGTCAGCTGATCCAGTCCAGAGTCCAGACTAAACATGGAGAATAAGCATTTAGCTGTTATGCTGCAAACAAGTGGAACAAACTGCCAATGGAGATTAAACTTTCACCAAATGTAGACATTTTTAAATCCAGGTTAAAAACATTTCTGTTCTCATGTGTCTATGCATGAAATCTGCACGCTATCTTTTAAATTATTTAGACTGTTGCTTGTTTTTAAATTCATTTAAATTATTTTATTTGTTTCTCTTTATATTCTTTTATGTATTTTAATGCTTCTTCCACTCCCTGCTGCAATGCTTTTATTTTATGTAAAGCACTTTGAATTGTTTGTACATGAAATGTGCTATATAAATAAATTTGATTTGATTTGATCTTTTTTACTTTCAGTTTCTTGTATTCCATATCTAGTTTGGTGCTCTCTTTATTGGACAAACACATTTCTTCAAAGGCTACTTACCACTCTGAAATATGTTCCTGTACTTTACTTTCACCTGCTGCCAGGTACGCTTTTGGCTGTTAAGATTGCTCCTGTTGAGCTGTAACAGTGAAGAATTAATATGTGGGTCACACAATCACGATAATATAGTCACAAAGTATGATGATGCGTGTTGATCATGGGGTTATTAATAAACTGAGCAGGGCCAGTATATTTGTGCAGTACATCTCATACAGAGACAATTCAGCATGCTTTATGTAAACAAATTATAACACAAAAAGGACAGCATAAATACATGACGGTGAAATAAACGTGTAACAACTGACAATGGGATGAAACTTTCATAACTTAGGCATTTAGTCTGTCGGCAGTTGTTTGCCATGCCGTTTCCCTCGCTTTATTGATCACAGCTGTATTACCATTTCTGGTGATGACACTTTTAAAATCCTCATACAGCTCCATCAGCATTATTTGTTCAGCTGCCGAAAAAATAACAGCTCTTGTCTTGCTCTCCTTTTCTGCCATCTCCGTTTTTCTACCATCCACTCGTCAGGGCTTCTTACGTTCCTCGTGCACCCGCACAAAGCCAGGCTATGTAAGCTTTCCTTGGATTAGCCTCGCTAAGATGCAGCTAAAATGTCTTTGTGGAACGACTTAAGGCTTAATTTGGAGATGGTGTTAGTTTAAGCGAGGCTTTCCTGATACAGCCTGGCATTCTTTAGCTACTTTTGTGGAACACCCCTCGGATTACTCGCGATCGGATTAAGACCCCGGGATGTATTACTCTATAGCTCTGATTAGCGTTGTTGTCACAGCCATCAGAAAGAAACAAACAACGCGATGGAGAATGCGCCATTATGCATCGCGTTTGTGCAATAAGCTTGCTCACCACAAACGAAATGTAGAGGGAAGTAGCTTTATCTTGCCCTTCGTTCGCCATCTTTCTCGAATGCACGAGTTTGTTGTTGTTGTTGGTGGTGAAGCGGTCAACCGGAAGTGGCTCTATTAGCAATAGTTGAAATGGATACAGCGCCACCTATCGTACCGGGGTATGAAATGCTTTGTGCCTATGATTCGATTCATTCACCACCATATATCCAAGGATAATTACCCTTGCTCAAATAAGAAGCATAACCCAACTATAGCTATAATCAAATTAATCTCATCATGTAGACTGTGAGCATTCATAATGGCCAAATGTGTTAGTCTCTCCTGCGTCATGCTGTTGCGCAGCCAGGTTTTGAGCCTGCGCAAGGCTGAGAAAGAGCGCTCGGATGGCAGGGCCAGACAGAGCTTAATAAGCTTCTCCACCGCTGACAGCATGCAGCGGGTTTGAGGCTGCAAGGTTTGCCGGATGGACACAACATCCTGGATGGTGCCAACTTCTCGTCCCCTACATACATCCCTCAGTATGTCCAGCTCAAGGCTTAGCCGCTCTCATGGAAAGGGGGTCAGTTCCAGGGAACCCACATCCAGCAGCACTCCTGGGAAGACCCTGGCTCCTGCTCCAGTGCTTGAAGGATAACGGCAGGCACGTGCAGAGGGAAGGGTTCTTGTGTTCAGACAGCTCGCTCCAATGAAATTTGTCCCATTATCTGAGCGAATCTCTTCCTCTTGACCTCGCCATGCTATAAATCGCAGGAGTGTGTTTATGCACGAATCCGTGTCTAATGAGGAGGCGAGCTCACTATGCACTGCGCGCACAGCCAGGCAGGTGAATATGACTCCATACCTTTTTATGAGGCTTCTCCCCCGTTTCACTTAGAATGGTCCGAAGTAGTCCACCCCAACTCTCGTGAAGGGTGGATCATCTGGTAACACTCGTTGCAGTCGGAGGTCGGCCATGAGTTGTATCACAGATTTACCATGTAAGCGGCGACATGTCACACACCTTCCACAGATCTTTCTAATAGCCCTGTTGGCACTCGTGATCCAAAACTTCTGATGCAACTCAGAGAGCATGTGGTTGCGCCCTCCATGCCCAGTTTCTTTATGAATTTGTTGAAGAACCAAATCCGCAATGTGAAAGTCTCTGGATAGAATGATGGGTTGCTTGTTGTTCACTGGCATGACTGCCAGACTCAGCCTCCCACCAACTTGCAGGGCGACCTGAGAGGTGCCACTCTGGACTTGCCCATCAAGAATGCACAATCCAGTTTGTTATTTGTGTTCCGCATGAGAAAGTAACTGACTGATCCATATGCACACTCGCTTGCATCGTCGAAGTGATGCAATTGTGCAAACACACAATCTCCAAAACCTTCAAGCTTCAGACATCTGGGAAAACTGAAGTGCTCTAAAGCAGGAAGACTGGCTAACCAGTCGCACCACCTCTTTTTGATGTGCTCAGGTAAGTCATCGTCCCATCCAATCTTCAACCTGCACAACTCCTGGAGAATGGTCTTTGCTGGCAAAACCATGGGTGCTAGCACGCCCAGTGGATCGTATACTGATCCAACGACTGAGAGAAGTCCCCTTCTTGTAAATGGGCGGTCCCTGATGGTGATTTTAAACTCAAATGTATCGGACTCCACACACCAATTGATACCCAGGGCTCTCTCCATAGGAAGTTCATTATGATCAAGGTTCAAGGTTTTCATCTCCTACACCAGTTCAGACTTTGGGATGGAGTCGAGCACATTCCGGCTGTTGCTCACCCATTTGTTGAGACAAAAGCCTCCATGGCTACATATTTTCATGAGGTCTTGGCACATCGTTATGGCTTCATCTTCTGTAGCAACAGACTTGAGGCAGTCGTCTACATAAAAAAAATTTAGTGACATTCCCTGATAGGAAGCTGCGCAGTCGAACACAACTCTCAGTTTCTGCTTCACAGGGTGATGTACAGCAGTATGTGCAATATACCACACTTTACCTTCCTCATGTTTCAGTTCTTCACCAGACAATTGGACATAGCCCTTCTGAAGGATATCATCCATGAAGTCTGTGTACTCTTTGTGAAAGCAGTCATTCTTGACAAATTTCCTCTTTATATTCTGTGCTCGCTGCTCAGCCATTATCCGGTTATTTGACATGTTGACCGGTCTGTTCTTCACAGGCAAACATATGACGTAGTGGCCGTCAGCCAGTTTAGTGGACTCCATGACCATGTCCATGAACTGGTGATCCTCTTTAGACATTTCCACTTCATCACGTTTTCCTCCCTCTGGGAAATCCATCTGAAATTGTCGAAGCCACAAGTTCTCCAAACTGGCCACTGAGATGTGGTTCATCATGATCTTGGTAGATCCATTTTTATCTGTCCAACTGCAGCTTTCCCTCAAAGGCCCGTTCACAATCCAGCCAAGCTTGGTTCTTATAGCATATGGTCCATTACCAACGCTGTTCACTACCTCCCACGGTTCCATAGCTTTTGGCACTTTTGCTCCAATGAGCAGTCCAATGTCAGCTTCGATCTGAGGCAGTTGTATTTCTTTAAAGGGGAACTCCGGGGCATTTGAAGCGCGTTTCCATTGCTAGAGGTTGTCAAATACTGATAGTAGGACACAGAGAGGTGCAAATCTGTGCTCCCTGTGGGGAGATCGCGCTGTGCGCACAGCGTGTTTTGCGAGGCTAATACGTGGTGGCTAAGGGGCAAGAGCTAACCCTTCCACGTAAAACAACAACTTGCACACAGCAGAAACGTCACACCACTTTATAAACCATCCGACAATAAAGTCACAAGCCTTACCATCAAAACCATATGCATGGTTCTCACATTACTGGCATGGGGACGTTACAAAACAACTTTGTAAACAGCATGTAACTCACCGGCTGGTTGTAGGCTCGCGCATGTGAAAGCCCAAAAGAGTCGATGGACGATAATCCCATATACAAAACAATTATATTCTCTAGAAAAACTGCGTTCAAGTATTTAAAACATTACAACAATATTACTGGGTATGAGAAGAAGCGGAGAGACTGTGTAGATAATCTTGTTTTGTGTGGTTTATCTATTGTATTTCGATGTTCATCTTTATTTTACATTAGTGACATGACCAGGATTTTATTTTGAAGGGATGTCACAAGAACGGAAAAGGCAAAAAGGAAAAGGGAAATCAGAGAAATATAAGTAAAGGAAAACTTTTGGATTATATGCCATTCTCAGTGTGGGTTTTGACATTTTGTATATATTCAGCACCCGGTTGACAGAGGCACAAGGTTTGTGTTTAATATTTGCTGACCTTTTGTTGGGATTTAAAAATGAGCATGATGCACATGTTAGCTAGCGCGATGCTAAGTGTTAGCGCTTTGATCGGGCGATAGAGCCTTTATTTAGCCTGCTATGTAATTCTGATTTCTTATGTTAATTGGAATGGTTAATAATTATTTCAGTCATTTATTAAAATGTCATTATTTAGTTTCATTAAACTATGGTTCAAATGGTTTAAAGTTTATGACACAAGGAATTTGTAAAAAGGTCATGTTTTTATGTTTCTTGTCCCTTGCAGGTCTTACGGTGGAAAAGGTGAAAAATGTTAAGTGTATCAAAATAAAACCCATCAGTATGAGAGAGTAAGACCATCATTAAACCGGGGATGCTACAGTAAGAGCTTCACCTCATCAGTTCCACCACACTGCTACCCAAGTATGACTGTAGGGAATCTGATGTGATAGCCTAAGGTTGTGACACTCACTCAAGAAATGGCATCAGACAAATTATCTCTAGACGACAGAGACATGGACCAGAACATGGACCCTTCTAAGGACAGTGAAAGACAGGAACCTCGACGCTCTGCTCGTCCAAAGAACCCCACGGAGAAGATGCAAGCATTTCAGAGGGAGGAGGCTCACAAAAAGGAGAAAGGACTCATTCACTTCTATGAACTATGGAAGGTTCAAGCACGTAAGGCAAGAGAGCAGTTAAAGTCAGACATTACTGAGAGCCAAATTGCAGCTATTGTAGATACACTAGAAAATGAAAGAGACAATGTTACTAAAGTCTATATGGAAATACGAGATCTCATACCTCCATCCACGGAGACAAGACGTCGCATTGATGCCTGTGAAGCAGTGACTAAGGATATTGTTAAGATTGCCTATGAGAGGTTAGCAGGTGTTGATGGAGAATTTGACAGTGAAGCAGCAAAACAATGTCTTCGTGAACTGCTTCACAGAGACTATGCTCGCTCCATCTACGGATCTACGGCCTCACCCTCAAGTGGACACTCCGCTTCCAGTCATCACTCCATGTGCTCCAGTGTAGCAGCAAAAAGGGCAGACGCTGCTGCAGAGTTAGCAGCGAAGGAAGCAGAGTATGAAGTGCTCTTGGAGGAGGAAGAACAAAAGGAAAGGATACAACTGCTAGAGGATGTCAATGGGGGTTTTTAAGGGAGGACACGGATGCGGATTTTCAAAAGCAAAACTTGATTTATTTAACAAAACAAAGTATCAAAAGGAAAGCGCGGCTGAGCCGGATAGAAAAACCTGAACTGTGGAAAAAGTACAAAACAAAACACTTGGCATACTATGAAAAAAAGGACTTAGCTTTGTGGCGTGGCGTGGCGTGGCGTGGCATGGAGGGTGACGTAAAAGAATCTCACCAGGACTGAAAGAAAACAGGGAACTTAAATACTGTGGGGAACTAATGAGTGCAGCTGATGGAAACAGGTGACGTGAATGAAACTAATCAAGACCTGAACCAAAAACATGATCTAAACTAAGAACTAAAGACCTTATCTAAAAACCAAACATGATCTAAAACATAAAACACATGGCATGAGTCCATGGCATGACAGAGGAACAACAAAGGAGAGAACTTGAAGCTCAAAAACGTGAGTTGGAAAGACTAAAGGCAGAGAAGAATGTAAAAGTTGCACGAGCTATACTAGTAACCTATAACCAGGAAGTAATGCAGGAAAATAGTGTCCGTTCCTTTGACAGGCACAGCAGAGAACAACAACATGTGCTTCCTCAGCCGTTTATGTTTTCAGCTCCTATCCAACCCACTGGCGCTGCAGTGACAACATCACCTCCCCAGACAGATCTTACTTACCTGGCTCAAGCAGTCCAAGATACTATGACCCTGAACAGGCTCCCAATCCCAGAGCCACCTGTATTCACCGGCGATCCGATTCAGTTCATTGAGTGGAAGGCCTCATTCACATCACTCATAGACAAAAGGAACATTTCTTCAGCTGACAAACTACATTATTTGAGAAGGTATGTAGGAGGTCCAGCTCGGAGAATACTTGACGGCATTTTCTATAGAAGTGATGAGGAAGCCTACAAAGATGCATGGAGTCATCTCAATCAAAGGTACGGTCAGCCTTTTGTCATTCAGAGAGCTTTTAGAGAGAAACTGTCGAACTGGCCAAAAATACAAACAAAGGATGCTGAGGGATTAAGAACCTTTGCTGATTTCCTCAACTCATGTCAAGAAGCCATGTCACATGTTAAAGGTCTGGACATTTTGAATGACTGTGAGGAAAATCAGAAACTGGTGAAAAAACTACCTGACTGGGCGGCATCACAGTGGAACAGAAAGGTCACTCAAAACATGAAAAGTGAACATGAGTTTCCTAACTTCCAGCAGTTTGTTGATTTCATGTTAACAGAAGCAGAGATTGCTTGTAACCCCATAACCTCATTCAATGCTCTCCACTCAGCAGAGTTGACCTCAGAGAAACGTCATCTGAAAGAAAAAAGGGGTGAAATTAGTGTTTTCAACACCCAGACAGCTAAAGAGACTGAGAAGCGAGAGCAGACAAATACAGGGTTTAAACCCCCGTTTGTACTTTGTCAAGATAGTAATCACCGTCTTCACTTTCGTCCTGAGTTTAAAAGCAAAACCCTGTACGAACGGAGAAAATATGTAAGGGAAAATAAACTGTGCTATGGTTGTTTGAAGCCAGGTCACAATGCAAAAGACTGCCGCCATCGACACTCATGTGACAGCTGCAAGGGGAAACATCCTACGTCTCTCCATGATGACAGCTACATCAAAGTTAAAACAGTGTCAGTTCCAAATCAGAGCAGCACAGATGAAGCAGCAACCACACTATCTCTCAATGTGGAGACAGAGGACCCATCATCTAACACCTCCATGATCGTGCCAGTATGGGTTTCTTCGATAAGCAATCCAGGTATGGAAAAACTCGTTTATGCACTGCTGGACACTCAAAGTGATACAGTCTTCATTGATCAGGAAGTTAGCAATAGCTTGCAAACAGAGAGACATCCTGTGAAGCTAAGGCTAACAACAATGGTTACAAAGGATGCATTAATCCATAGTGAAAGGGTCTCAGAGTAAGAGGCTACAACTCCACAGTCCTCATTAATCTCCCTCCAGCTTACACTAAAGATTGCATACCAGTAAATCGAAAACACATTCCTACCTGTGAAACGGCAAGGTACTGGAGTCATCTCAGCGCAATAGCAGATGAAATCCCACCACAGCTAGAGTGTGAAATTGGCCTTTTAATAGGCTATAATTGCTCAAAGGCACTGGCACCAAGGCAGGTAATGCTCGGAGGAAATAATGAACCCTATGCAGTTCGCACAGAACTGGGATGGAGTATTGTGGGTCGTACATCATCACACCATGATTTAACGGACATCAAAAATATTTGCCACAGAGTTGCTGTCAAAGAGCTTCCTCCAGTGACTCCAGCAGATGCAATCAGAGTACTGGAGTCCGACTTCAAAGACACCTGTAAAGATGGAAAAACTGTGTCTCGGGATGACATCCTCTTCCTGAATTTGCTAAAGGAAGGAATTGAGAAGAACATGCATGGTCATTATGAGATGCCACTCCCCTTTAAAGAGAGACCTTGCCTCCCGGACAATAAGCCACTAGCCCTGGTCCGGCTCAGTCATCTTAAAAGGAAATTGCTAAAAGATGACAAGGACAAGGAACAGTATGTGAAATTCATGAATGAGGTAATTGATAAAGGTGAAGCAGAGGAAGTTCAAGACGGAGGGAAGGAAGGAGAGAAGTGGTATATTCCACACCACGGAGTTTACCACTCCAAAAAACCTGAGAAACTTTGCGTGGTGTTTGATTGTTCTGCTAGGTACAAAGGAATCAGCCTAAATGAACACCTCCTGTCAGGACCAGACTTGCTGAATAATCTGATTGGTGTTCTCATCAGATTCAGGCAGCACCATATCGCCCTGATGTGTGACATTGAAAAGATGTTTCATCAGTTCCATGTGTATGAAGCTGACAAAGAGACTATTTACGTTTCCCGTGGTGGAAAGATGGCAATCTTGGGGCAGAACCACAGGAGTTTCGCATGAAAGTTCAACTCTTTGGTGCAACATCATCACCAGGATGTGCCAACTATGGACTAAAACAACTTGCCAAAGAGAATGAGAGCCTGTTTCCTCTAGGTTCACAATTCATAATGAAATACTTTTATGTCGATGATGGTGTTGTCAGTGTACCATGTGCAAACAACGCCATCCAGCTGGCAAAGGAAGCCCAGAAACTCTGTGCTAAGGGTGGTCTGAGACTGCACAAGTTTGTGTGCAACGACAAATCAATGTTGCAGAGTATACCTCCAACTGAGCGTGCAGCTGAGACAACATCTCTTGATCTGGTCTTCAATGATTCAACCCTGGAGAGAGCCTTGGGAATCCTTTGGCACATTGAGACTGACACTTTCAGATATCATGTCTGCCTAAAAGAACAGCCAGCAACACGGTGTGGCATACTATCTACAGTTGCCTCCCTGTACGACCCGCTGGGGTTTGTATCTCCTTTTCTACTCAAGGGAAAAAGAGTGCTGCAGGAAATGTGCAGGCATGGCACAAGCTGGGACGAACCCCTTCCCAGTGAACTTCAACCAGAATGGGAACGTTGGACGAATGATCTTCCAAACTTGGGGAAAATCATCATACCACGCTGCTGTGTGCCTGCTGACTTTGGAAGAGTGGTAAAAAGGGAGCTACATCACTTCTCAGATGCAAGCACACAAGGTTATGGCCAGTGCTCGTACTTGAGACATGTAAATGAGGGTGGAGATGTTCATTGTACTCTGATCATGGGAAAATCCAGAGTAACTCCAATTAAGGTGACCACTATTCCCAGGCTAGAGTTGACAGCTGCCGTTGTGTCAGTTGCAGCAAGCAACACCTTGAAAGAGGAACTTGGATTGGCAGACATTGATGAATATTTCTGGACCGATTCCAAAGTGGTTCTGGGATATGTCAATAATGAGGCAACTCCTCAGCAGTGGAGATACGTCTCTACTAATGAGAACCCTGCAGACCTTGCGTCAAGAGGTTCAACTGCAAATGAGATTCTCACATCCAACTGGCTCACAGGACCTCAGTTTCTATGGAAGAAGGAGCTACAACCAGCTGTAGATGTCATCACAGAAATGCAAATCGGAGATCCTGAAGTCAAAAGGATCCAGACACTAAACATACAAACAGTAGAGAAAATGAGGCTTCTAGATTGACTTTCAAAGTTTTCTTCATGGTCAAAAGTCACTCAAGCGACAGCTTGTCTCATCCGTTGTGCTAGAGGAGATAAGTCAACAGATCTTAGCAGTGTACAAGAACGAGAGGATGCACAGTGTGTCATTATAAAAGACTTACAGAGACAAGTGTACTCAGAAGAGATAAGGTTGCTGAGTAAGAAGACTCAACTTTCTCCTCAGAGCAAACTTTACAAGATGGATGCCTTTCTTGATCAGGATGGACTCCTCAGGGTGGGAGGAAGACTGAAAAATGCATCTCTCCCTACCACAGTCAAGCATCCAGTGATAATCCCAAAGGATCATCACATTTCCAGAACAATAATAGCTCATTGTCATGAAAAGGTGCAACATCAAGGCAAAGGTATGACTATTAATGAGCTCAGAACACAGGGATATTGGGTTCAAGGAATGAACAGAGCTGTGGCAACTTACCTTCATCAGTGTGTTCGATGCAGAAAACTCAGAAGGTTCACAGAGGAACAGCGGATGGGAGATCTACCATCAGAGCGTGTGGATCCATCACCACCATTCACCTACTGTGGAATGGATTGTTTCGGTCCATTTCTCACCAAACAAGGACGCAAAGTGCAAAAACGATATGGTCTCCTTATCACATGCCTTAGCTGTCGAGCCATCCACATCGAAATGTTGGATGACATGTCAACTGATTCCTTCATTAACGGACTGCATTGTTTTATTGCCACAAGTGCGTCAGATAAGATCTGATCAAGGAACTAATTTCATGGGAGCAAAGAATGAACTAAAGGAAGCTCTCAAACAAGTGGATGCTGATCGTCTGACCACGTTTTTAGCAGAGAAACAATGTGATTTTCTCATGAACACTCCCCATACTAGCCATGTGGGAGGTGTTTGGGAACGACAGATCAGGACAGTGAGAAATGTTCTCCGTTGCACTCTCTCACTCTCATCAAGCAGGCTAGACGATGCTTCTCTGTGAACATTCCTTTATGAAGCTATGGCTATTGTGAACAGTCGTCCATTGACAGTTAACAATCTGAGTGATCCAAATAGTCCAGAGCCCTTAACACCTAATCATCTGCTCACCATTAAAACTGTCACAGCCGCACCACCTCCAGGCAGATTCATAAGAGAAGATATGTATGCTCGCAAAAGGTGGCGCCATGTTCAATATCTTGCAGAGCAATTCTGGAGCTGCTGGAAAAGAGAGTACCACTTTAACATTGCCACCAGACAACGCTGGCATGCTCCAAAAAGAAACCTTAAGGTCGGCGATATTGTCATGGAGAAAACAGATCTACCTCGGAATGAGTGGAAATTGGCCAAAGTTGTGGAAACAATGACAGGTAAAGATGGACCCGTGAGAAAGGTAAAGATTCGTCTTGGAGACCAGAAGACATGGAAGCAGGGACAGTGTTCCGGCAAGCCGTCCATTGTTGAACGTCCAGTTCAGAAGCTCATTCTTCTCTTAGAAACTGTTTAACCACTTGTGTCACAGCAGAATCATATCCTTTACAGTATGAAGTCTTGTTCATGGACATTTTTTATAGATTTATGAGTGAAAGATTAAGGGTCATACTAAGTTTGGAAATTATTTGTGCTTTACATTTCATATGCAAAAAAAAAAAAGGGGGCACTCATAATTTGGTGGGAGTGTAGATAATGTTGTTTTGTGTGGTTTATCTATTGTATTTCGATGTTCATCTTTATTTTACGTTAGTGACATGACCGGGATTTTATTTTGAAGGGATGTCACAAGAACGGAAAAGGCAAAAAGGAAAAGGGAAATCAGAGAAATATAAGTAAAGGAAAACTTTTGGATTATATGCCATTCTCAGTGTGGGTTTCGGCATTTTGTATATATTCAGAACCCGGTTGACAGAGGCACAAGGTTTGTGTTTAATATTTGCTGACCTTTTGTTGGGATTTAAAAATGAGCATGATGCACATGTTAGCTAGCGCGATGCTAAGTGGTAGCGCTTTGATCGGGCGATAGAGCATTTATTTAGCCTGCTATGTAATTCTGATTTCTTATGTTAATTGGAATGGTTAATAATTATTTCAGTCATTTATTAAAAAGTCATTATTTAGTTTCATTAAACTATGGTTCAAATGGTTTAAAGTTTATAACACAAGGAATTTGTAAAAAAGTCACGTTTTTATGTTTCTTGTCCCTTGCAGGTCTTACGGTGGAAAAGGTGAAAAATGTTAAGTGTATCAAAATAAAACCCATCAGTATGAGAGAGTAAGACCATCATTAAACCGGGGATGCTACAGACTGTTTAGCCAATCAGAATGCAGAACACAATGCAAATCCTTGAAGCAGCGAGACCGTGAAAGGTGAACCGCATTATTGCGAGGGTTCACTGTAAAACCAAAACCAACAGTGGATTTATACCTCAGAGATGCCTATATCGCAACGTGACAAGGATTTTCCTATTTTTTCATCATCGGGTCCCGCCGTTAAGAAGAAAACTGCTCAACAAGCGGAGCCATGTGTGGCTAACCAAGGCGATGCTAACTTCTCAGAGCCGACGCTAACCAATCAAGAAACCATGGAGCAGATTTTAACTGAAATAAAGTCTGTGGCCTCCCGGGTGAACGACATGGATGATTCAGTCGGCGCTCGCCTGGACATCATTGACGGTGCGCTGAATGAAATCAAAGTTTCTGTCACTTCGGTGGAGAGCTCTTTGTCGGCTCTGTCTAACCGAGTGACGGACCTGGAGAAGCGCACGGAAGAGGTCAAGGAGAGGGTCTCCGCCACGGAGGACACCCAAAGTGCCCATGACACTTGTATAGCCGCCATGGATAAAACGGTGAAGCAGCTGCAGCTGAAAATTGACGACTTAGAAAACCGCGGCCGTCGTAAAAATCTGAAAATTATCAACCTTCCAGAGAAAACGGAGGGCAACATCTCTCTTGCGGACTTTCTCCAGACAACATTACCGACTTTAATCGGCCTGCCCGCCGATTATCCCCCGCTGGAGATTGAACGCGCCCATCAATCCCTGGCTCCCGCTCCGGCTCCAGGCAAGCCCCCGAGAAGCGTCCTGGTCCGGTTTCTACAATACTCACAAAGAGAGGCTGTGCTGAAAGCAGCGATAAAGAAATGCGACATCCGCTATGGTAACTCCAAGCTGCGGTTGTACCCCAACCTGTCGGCAGAGGTCCTGCGAAGGCGGCGAGAGTTTGACACCGTGGGGAGAGCGCTGGCTCCGTCATAATAAATACCATGGATTTGCCTACCCAGCCCGCTTCCGGTGTCTCCACGAAGGGCAAATTCGTCTTTTTGACACCCCTGAGTTTGCGGCCGCATTTTTGGACACCCTTAAATGAGGTAATTTCTTCTGCATCTCCATTGTTACCAGTTATAATGGAGAAGGACTGACTTTAAATGCACACTGACCCCCCATTGAACATTGTGTATTTTTCTGTGACCACAACATGGACTCTGAGAGAACAGTTTAATACCGACGGTGCTGATTGATCGACCTGTAGCTCTTTCCCTTGGGAATAAGGTGATTTTAGTTGATTTTTATTTTTGTATTATATTCAGTGTGATTTCATGCTCTACAGCAGTGGAGCCCCCCTTTTTTCTTTTTTTTTCTTCTTTTTTTGTGCTACGATGTTCTTGTTACAATCACAGCACTTTGGAGAAAGGGGTATATATTTATATACATATATGTTTTTTTTTAATTTTATTTATTTATTTTTAAAAAAAATCTGTTTTCAAAGAACACTTTGCACTACTGTTGTGGTCCAAACACATCTTGGAAATCCTTTATTCCGGGGTGTTTCTCAGTTGTGTCTTCTATTTAGCCTGGAGTATGGATACTGTTTCGGGTGTCCTAGTTGTTACTGTGATCTACCTGCTAAACTGGGACTTGGTCTATGTTTAGTACACCCAGTGACTTATTTTGGGGTAGTTTTTTCCTGTCATTTGGGGATAGGATAGGGGTGGGTAAGCGCTGCTGTTTCCATGTTTTGTGTTTCATTTTTCTTTTGTTGGATGACTGGAGTCTAGGTTTATTTCCTCAAACAATTGCTTGTATTTTGATTAATTCCTTTATACCTAGTACATGTTATTTAATTATTTTCCAGCTTTGTGGCTCTCATGTCTAGTTCACTTAAACTTATTACCTGGAATGTTCAGGGACTGGGTCATGTAATTAAAAGAAAGAAGATTTTAACATATCTGAAAAAACAAAAATCTGATATAGCATTACTTCAGGAAACTAGGCTATCTGATACAGAACATTTGAAACTTAAGAGGGACTGGGTAGGCAAAGTTTACTTTTCCTCCCATTCACAGAATAAAAAAGGTACAGCTATTCTCATAAATAAGAACCTTCCTTTCATCTTGGAACATGAAGAAAAGGATTCAGAAGGGAGATTTATTTTGATTAAAGGTTTGATTCTCGGACAACGTATAACTATTCTCAACATTTATGCCCCAAATATTGATTCACCTCAGTTTATGTCACAAATGATTTTGATGTTTAACCAACACTGCAATGGCCTGGGCTTTTTAGCTGGCGACTTTAATTGTGTAATGAGCACTTCTCTTGATAAATCCTCCTCTGCAAACACGTCTAACCCGAGAGCATCTGCCGTCCTTAAGAACTTATGCACAGATACTGGATTGATAGATATATGGCGACACTTAAATCCTAAAGTGAGAGATTACACGTTTTATTCACATCCTCACAATTCGTATTCTAGATTAGATTATTTTTTTATTCCCAAAAATTTCTTACACTCTGTCCAAACCTGTTGTATAGACCCCATTGTCTTATCAGACCATGCTCCGGTTCGTTTATGTATTAATCCATTATTTAACATTCCTAGAACTCCTTGTGTTTTTGTTCCGTGATTTTTATAAGTCCCTGTAGAGTACAGATAAAGCTGACGAGGCTGATATCGTTTCATATTTAAACAGCGTTCCTTTACCTACCATTGCGGAGGAGGATCATTCTAGCTTAGATGTTGCATTCACACCAGAGGAGGTCTGGGCTGCAATCCAATCTAAAGCCAAATGGGAAATGTCCAGGCCCTGATGGGTTTCCACTGGAATTTTTTAAGAAGTTCTGGCCAGAGATTCACCCAATTTTTATGCCCGCCATTAATGGTATTTTAAGAGATGGCATTCCCCCCTCCTGGAGATACGCTTCCATTAGTTTACTTCCAAAAAAAGATAAAAACCCTTTAGATTGTTCGTCCTTAGGCCTATTAGTCTCCTCAATGTGGACTACAAAATTATTGCAAAAGTATTGGCTCGAAGATTGGAAAACATTCTTCCGAAAATAATAAACCCAGATCAGGAGGGGTTTGTAAAATCAAGATATGGCACAGACAATGTACATCGCGTTCTTAATAGTGTTCAGTATCTTAACACTCATAAAAATCCTGCACTTATAGTCTCTCTTGATGCCGAAAAGGCCTTTGACCGGGTAGAATGGTCCTTTCTGTTTCTAGTGTTAGCTAAATTTGGCCTGGGTTCTAATTTCATTAATATGATCAAAACTTTCTATTCAGACCCAATAGCCACAGTTAATACAAACGGCTTGATGTCTGATGGCTTCCCGGTGCGTAGGGGTTGCAGACAGGGGTGCCCCCTGTCACCTCTACTGTTTATATTGTTCATTGAACCTTTGGCCAAGGCCATCAGAACTAACCCTGATATACTTGGTATTAGGGTGGGTGGGGAGAACCATGTTATTTCTTTATTTGCAGATGATGTTCTTTTATATTTGTATAAACCCGAGAAGTCAATTCCGGCAGTTTTGAAATCTATAACCACATTTAGTGCCCTGTCGGGTTATAAGATCAACTTGGGGAAGTCGGTCGCAACACCCTTTAATATCCCCCAGGACATGTCTATACAATCTCCTTTTCGAGTATCCAAAATAGGTTTTAAATATTTAGGTATCTTTGTCACCTCTGACTTAAACAATCTGTTTGAAACTAATTACTCACCTCTAATTCAAAGGATTAAGAATGATATGACAAAATGGGTCTCCCTACCAACTTCTCTCCTTGGGAGAATCAACACTATAAAAATGAATGTACTTCCTTGACTGAATTATTTATTTCAAAATCTCTCGTGTTATCTGACTTCTGCATTTTTCAAATCTCTGAATTCCCATATATCTTGCTATATTTGGAATAATAAACACCAAAGAGTTAAGTTCTCTATACTTACTAAACCAAAGGATCTCGGAGGCTTATCCCTGGCCTCAAAATGATGTCAGATTGGTTTTTGAATAGGAAAGATTCCTTATGGTTGGGTCTTGAATCCCAATCCTGTCACCCCAGAAAACTTATTTCCCTTCCTTTTATCAGCAATATAGATCAGTTAAATCATCTCAAGAATAACATAATTGTTTATAACACATTACTAGTTTGGCGAGATGTGAAAAAACACTTAAAAATTCCTACCGTCATCTCTTTCCGATCTCCTTTAGCTCTGAATCCAGATCTACCAGTGCAGATTAGGAGTATTGGTTTGATGGAGTGGGCATCTAAGGGCATATCTAACATTATGGACCTGTTGGACTCCGACTCATTTGAGCAAGTCAGGGCAGATTTTAATATTCCTCACAAAGATTTTTACAAATATCTTCAAATTCGCCATTTTATAGGGTCCCTTCTGAGGACAGGCAAGATTCGCCTGGGATTGTCTGAATTGGAAAACATAATAATTTTGGCTAAGTCTCCCAAAAAACTAATTTCAAAGATTTATGTTTCACTTCTTTATTTTGATTCTCCAAGCTATGACTCTTTGAAGCTGTTATGGGAACGCGATCTGGAGGTGACGTTCAATCCTGTTGACTGGGACAAGATCTGTAGCGGCGTTTTCCCTAACTGTACCTCTATCTCCATACATGAACAGAACTTTAAATTTTTCTTTAGAACCTATTACACACCCGTTCGCCTCCAGAGAATTTTTCCTGGCACCTCTAACCTTTGTTATAAATGTAAAATTCATAAAGGGACATTTATTCATTTGTTTTGGTCATGTGACCGTATCCAGACTTTCTGGAAGGGGGTACACTCCGTAATCCAGGAGGTCACTGGTAAAACATTTTTGCTGAATTCCTCTTTCTGTCTTCTCAGTCATACCCCAGACACTCTCTTTGACGCAGAGACCAAGTCTTTGTTGATAATTCTTTTATTTCTGGCTAAAAAATGTATTTTGCTGAGGTGGTCAACTCTCCGGGTCCCTACCGTCGACATGTGGTTAACACAGATTTCTACTCTTATTCCTCTTGAGAAGTTGACTCATGACCTTAACCATAAATCAGACAAGTTTTGGAGGATCTGGGAACCATTGAATTCCTTCTTACAGAAACTTTGACTGATCATCTGTCCCTGGAAGAGGAGGGCTGACTGTTTTTTACTTTGTTTCATTTTGTTTATTTCAAACATGCAATTCACTTACATGTCTCCAGTCATCTTGCTGATTTTGTATGTGTATGCATGGATATATATATTTTATATATATGTAGAGATACATATTGCAGCGCTCGTGTTAGTTTGGGGTGGGATCTTTGTTTGTTGTTTGTTGTGTATGTTTTGTTGTCAGTTTTGTTTTTCTAATGTTTGTACACTTATAACTGAAACACCAATAAAAAGGGTATTAAAAAAAAATGGAATTATTATTTTTATATTTTACTGTTCAAGCTTGCTTTTAGATTAAGGAACTTTATGGGTTCTATTCTCTCCGTCTTATTACTACTAACAGGTAATAGGACGTGTCACAAGGCAAATTAAGCAGCTGAGAAAAGGTATTAAAGAAACCCCAATGTGGACACTGGTGACCCAAAGACCTGACACAGTGGCCTTGCATTTTCCTAAAGACATGGCGGGGATGTCAGCGCTGAGGTTAATTTTAATTACTCTGGTCTTGTAGTGTTGCATTCATAGTAAATATTATGGTTCATACCTGGTCGGCACCTATTACTGTCTGCAATAGAATAAAAAATTATCAGTCTTTCTCATGCTATTTTTTCAATGCAGGTACTTCTTCAGCGCATCAAATGGCCTCTTGAGGATAACAGCGATGATGAGGATTGTTCGATGGAAACCAAATGCCGCATGTCAGGTTATCTCCGACAGTTCATAGCTAATGGTAGGTTTACTTGTCTCAAGGGTTTGACTAATCTTCTATTCAATGTAAACTGTTGGTGCCATAGTTGGCTATTTATCCTGATGACTAATCATCATCCATTTGAATCTACTCCACAGCAACACCGACTGAATTGACCAACCTGGTCAAATTCTGGACCGGATGGGAGGTCCTACCACTGAGTCCCTCTGTAGAAGTCATCGAGGGCAGATACCTCACAGCCTCCACCTGCTTTGAGACCTTGCGAATCCCAGAGCATTACAATGACTACACTTCTTTTAAACAATGACATCCTGACATTTATTAGCACCTGCCATACAGGATTTGGCCTTGTCTGAGTGACATCTGGGCCTGCATTTACACTCGTCAGAGAAGATTGTTTGTTAGGATGGGCATGTAGCGGCTGGATACGCAAGGTAGGAGGCTTCAGGCAGAGGTAATGATGAATCAACCGGGTGTTTTATTCACCAACATTTACATCAGACATACTTTGACATAGACACATACTGCGGCCCAGGAGCACTATGGTCCTAGCAGCATTACTAGCAACAGGAAAAACTCTCTCATGTGTGGTACAACTGGCAGCCTTATATCCTACTCTGGCTCTACCAACCAAACCCCTAGGGGATTCCTGCTCCTCCCATTACACATCCCCATTACAACAACACACAAAAACCTTAAAATACATTTACCCTCTATTATAAAATCAATCAATTATACTTCCTAGCATGTCGAAACCATAGTACTAAATCTAAAAAAAGACTCCCCCTAACTGATTCTGGTGCACTCCCCCCTACACCAATCAGCACATGGTATGTCCTGGAACCTTCAAATGCTGCAGACTGAATGTAGGGACTCTTTTGCCCGAGCACCCTGGAGAGGAGACATAGGTGAGTGACTTTACACATATATTTAAATTACCAGACAGCATAGTCACTAGGGATGGCCGGTGAAGCCTCATGAAGCTTCCAAAGGGTTCATCTGATTGTGCCAGAAAATGAACCAAAGTTTTGGGGCTTTGAAACCAAACAGAACAGCGACATCTGGTGGTGCACTGCAAGTATCATCTGCTTCAACCAGCCTCTTTGTCCTTGTTATACTTTAATATGTACAAAATAAAAAGCGTAAAAGAAAAAAAATTGTGATTTATATGAGAAGTGCTTGTGTTACATTGTGAATAATAAGTATAAAGTGAGAGGGGGGGTGTGCTTATGATGACATTAAATGAAATACAACTCATTGGTAAACATGCATTGATACTATAAATGCTATAGAACTACTAGCCACCGTACCTTGAAACCTTTATCTTCCACAATGGAAAATGGTTGCGCATCCATTATAATCATATCCACCAACACAGAATCAAGCTTTTTCTTCCTTGACACTACAAAACTAAAATTCTGCATATCAAGAAAATAAACGCAGGGCAAACTTGTAAAATGCTGGATTTAAACTCATAACCTTTAGATGCAAAAATCCCTGAGTTAATCACTGAGCTATTAATTAAGTGACCATTGGCACCCACCATCCACATCAACTCTAGTTAAAGACATCATCAATAGCTAAGAATAATAGTACACTTTAGTTGTTTTAAATAATTCAGAGACACTTTGCGTAATAAACACACCTTTCTGTCAGAACACAGACAGAGAGGCGTTTGGTACACGGGACACAGCTGTGTAATAATGGCCGTGAGCGCTTTGTTTGTGATGTGCGCTAAATAAACAAGTCCAAAATTAATGTATTGTCCTACATAACTTAGATTCTTAAATGTGCTGCCCCCTTATTTTAAGAAGAGAACTATATTAGCATGCATACCCATAATAATAATAAAGCTTATATTTAGTTGAAAAACGAAAACAAGCAAACATCTTTCATCACACAATAGTATATTGTACAATAGTATCACCTTATTAGGAGAAACCAAGATGAAGTGATCCCAAGCCACAGAACGTCTCTTGCCAGAAGCCATGGAAAAGAGCAATGAATTCAATTCAATGCTGACAGGGCAACAGAACTGGTTGGGAAACGTCGTTTGGGATTCATTCTCCTTTTTTCGAGAATAGCGCGCCCAAGTGTTCAAACGATGAGAGACGTCTGAACCGTGGTTCAACCAAACAATGCATTCGGTGCTTTGGACGTCATCAATCACGTGATCAGCGCCATTTGATACACGCCCCGGAACATTGTTCCGAACCACTCTGCTTCACGAAGATGAAACAAGCGCCGAAGCGTCCGTGTCAAACGGGCCATCCCTAATAGTCACAGTTTATCACATCCTTTAGCTAAATGTATACTTATCACAGAGCTTTCAGGCTACTAACAAACTGGATGGAAGGGATGTTTCCCCATTACAGGCCTGGGGCCCATTGCACAAAAGTAGGATAAGGGATTAAAGGATAAGACCGTTTTTTTTTACATTGGGCCCTTGATTTCACATTATAACATGATGTTCTACTCACCCCTGCTTGTTGTTGGTCATTTGGAGCTGTTCCGAAGATATTCGCGAGGCGTCTGGCTGCTCTCTTGAGATATTCGGCCATGAAACGGTTTCCTATGGGCAAGCTTATACAGGCACAAACTATGCTGTTTATAATTTATTAATTACTGTACACTAGCACTGATAACGTGGAGGTGCGTCGCTTACTTAAAAAAATCCGGGTTACTGTAATTTTGATTTTTTTGTCGTAAAGTGGGTGTTACTGACGTCCTCGTCGTGTTTCTGCCACAGACAGCCCACAGACCTGCTGCCTATTTATTCATTCGGCTAAAATTCAAAATTAGTAACCCGGATTTTTTTTTAAGTAAGCGACGCACCTCCACGTTATCAGTGCTGGTGTAGAGTAATTAATAAATTATAAACAGCATAGTTTGTGCCTGTATGAGCTTGCCCATAGGAAACCGTTTCATGGCCGAATATCTCAAGAGAGCAGCCAGACGCCTCGCGAATATCTTCGGAACAGCTCCAAATGTTCAACAACAAGCAGGGGTGAGTAGAACATCATGTTATAATGTGAAATCAAGGGCCCAATGTCAAAAAACCGGTCTTATCCTTTAAGCCGGGATATGTTGGTTATCCTGGATCAACTTATCCGTGATCCAGTTGCACAAAAGTGGGATAGAGGGAAGTGGGATATGTTCAGACCTAAGTTACCATGGAGATTTATTCTGTGAAGCTAGCCTGCTCCAGACCAGGCTAAGTTCCAGGATCTATTTAATCTCATTTCTTATCTCAGTCAGCAGTCGCCACAATTGGAAACCAATATTTATTCCACTGCCTAGAACATATTGTTAAAACATTTAACTATACCCACTATCATTATTGAAACATTTGTGATCATTAAAGCCATAATGTGTAATATTTCACGTTGTCTATTAACAAATTTGAGTCTTATCATTCACAAGTATTACCTCAATCGTTATTAATTACCTCCATCACAAAAGTGCAGTGTTCTTATATTCTTTATATTCAGCATACGAATGCAGACATCCCAAGTCTCCCGGAAGGTCCGGGAGTCTCCCTGATATTGATAGTTAATCACGGATGCCCGCGAGTTGGATAAAATGTCCCGGATTTTAGACTATAGGGCTCGGGCACACGCGTTGCATTCTGGGATATGGTCGCCATATTGGAGGCACAATCTCGTAAACAAACCCTGAGGCAAGACGGAGATCAAGGAAAAAACAGTGAGAGAAAAGTGAGAGAAAAGCATGTTAAAGTCGAAGAAAGGATGTGGGATATACCGGGATACATTACAGAAGGAAGCCAGAGATCGGTACATACAGAAGATTGGCGTTATAAACGGACTGGACCCTTATGAAATACCGAGCAAGGAATGGATTGTCGACGAAGATTTACTGCCGAAGTTCACCCTTTCGGACATAATTGCGTATATAGTATGTGGTGTCAGTGCTTATACTTTGCAACAGTTTCAATTATAATGACACTTTACACTTTTGTCATGTTACTCTACTTGTAAATAAATAATGAAACACACACACTTGGCTGTATCTCAAAGCATATTTATTTCAGACGACTTCAACTTTGCACAACACTCCTGCTCATGGTGGTCAGAGTACAACATACAGACACAATCTTGTCAAAGAATGTTTTGTCTTCACCTTCGCATGGCAAAACTATGTTGATAGGTACTTTTGCTGACAAAAAGGTGTATTGTTTCTGACAGTTCCAATCGCCCTTTCCATGTGAATTTGGAGATGGGCAATTTTCCTTGTATTTTCCACATTAAATTAAGATTAAGATTAAGATCAGATTTATTGTCATGCATACACACGAAATTTGTCCTCCGCTTTTAACCCATTGAGACATCCCTTGCTTCCAACTGACAGTGTCCTCTTGTGAAGGCGGGGATCTTTACCTCAGCACACAAAAGTCTGTAACTTACCAGAATGAAAATGCTGAGAACACACTCTCATCGACACCGGGATTGAGTGGAAAGTTATGCTTGGTCGTCTTACAGCAGCGATCCATGCTAGTCGACGACACTTTGTTATCTCGGACACTTGGTCTCCGTGGGTGCGCCTCCAAGCAGGAAACCGTTAAAAAGATACACCATTTACGATTCCCCCCCCCCCATTCCTGTCACGGCTTACGCTATTGCACCCCACGACACAGCAACGTGCGACCATAGTGGCAAAGACAATAAGTAAAATAGATAAACCAACGAAGAAAGTTCCGAGACCAGGCGGGAGTACGTCTGAGCGCAGTGGAAAACAATGTAAACAAAACAGTTCTGAGCCTCCAGTATGGCCGCCGCTCACGTAGTGACGTCACGTGCCCGAGCCCTATTCGAGGGAGGTTTTTTTTTTTTTTTTTTTCAATGCGAGTGAGAGCGTGCAGGCAATAAAATAACTCGTGCAACTTGCGCGTTTCGACTGCGCAGGCACGAGAGAGAGAGGGGTGTGGGGAGAGGTTGCTTGTGAAACCTGTCTGTCCAAAGCGACGCTCTGTTCAACGAGCGTCCAGGGCGAATGCTTGTTGGGGGGGGGGGCGGGGGTGGAGGTGGAGGAGAGGAGACTGAGTCATCTCCCTGAAATGAGTTTTTGGAACTTGGGATGTCTGCGAATGTACATAAGAGTGTTACACTCCAATGAACATCTCCATGTTGCTCCGCCATCAGCTTCGCATTTTCTGTTTCCACATTGGAAACGGAAAATGCGAAGCTGATGACATGTCCTTCTACAAATCCCGTAGTTTTAAAATTGCGGAGCGACATGGAGACATTCATTGTCCGTGAAATATTACACATTATAGCTTTAATTGCAATCATTTTAGATAACTGATGATTTTAGATGAACTTGCAATCATTAGATAATTTAGTTTCCCACAGACGACACATAAAGTACATCACCATATAAATATAAATACACATTAGAGAGTACCATGATGTTCCTTTATTGAACAAGGATGAATCAAAGCAAGTAAACCATCAGCTCCTTTCAAAACTGAAGTCACACAGTGCTCTACAAGACAAAAAGCACAGAATCAAAGCATGCAGTTTGAGACAAACTGTTTGTAAAAATGGGCTATACAAATAAAATTGCCTTGCCTACACAGCACAAAAACCTAACGAAAATTCCTCTGCCATTGCAGGCCCAACTTAAATCAACATGCATATTAATTAAAATAATTTAACACATATTGGTCTCTGACCAGCCGACCACAGTCGTCATCCGGGAAGATGGCAGGATTGTCCCAGTCTATGAGAGCTGGCACTGGGGGGGCCCTCTCCTTTCTCAGGCAGGCCACATTGTGGAGGACAGCACAGGCCACAATGATATCACATGCCCTGTCTGGGCTGACTCTCAGGTGGTTCAGACACTGAAAGCGTGCCTTCAGTAGGCCAAATGTCATTTCGATCTGGGCCCTTGTTCTGGCATGGGCATGGTTGTATGCCAGTTGTGCCTCCAGAGGGTCTGCAAATGGAGTGAGCAGAAAAGGCTGGCAGGCGTACCCTCTGTCACCCAGCAATACACCCAGGAATTCACCTGTGAATACAAAATGTTACCATCACAACCTCATAAGTAGTGACAGTCTTAACACAGCCATGATGTTAAAAGTGGTTATCAATAGAGGTTCTGTGGCTCACCTTGTGATAGGCGCCGATAGATCTCTGAGTTCCGAAACACTCGGGAGTCGTGGACCGAGCCGGGCCACTTTGCCACAACATTACTGAACAAATAGTCAGCATTGCAGATCATCTGAAATGATAAGATGTTAAACCAATTAATGCACATCACAGGCACTGTACAGTGTTCATTAATTTACTTTATCAAAAGTCATGTTCACCTGTACATTGATGCTGTGGAAGTTTTTCCTGTTCACAAAATCCCCCTCATGGCCACCTGAGGGGGAATTTATTTTGATGTGCATGCAGTCCACTGCACCAATGACATTGGGGAAACCTGTAATACAATGCAATGAGTATCTTACTCTGAATGTTAACATTGTAATTGTAATTTTTTTAAATAATTTCTTACCTGCAATCCTATAGAACTCCTCCTTGATGTCACAGAGTCTTCTATGCCCAGGGAAGGAGATGAAGATGATTGCAAGTCCTTTAATTGCGTTTTTTTTTCACTGCTAAACAGTACAGGCAATGTGTGGGCAGGCACATTCTTAATAAAAAGTTGCTGCCATGTCCATTTTGGTTGCTTGCTTGCGCTTGACTCAGAGCGCGGATCTCGAAAACACATGGGAAGCTATACAGAATCATACGCGGCGGACAGCACAGCTTTATGCCAATTACGCACACAGGCTCCACACCTCCACACGCATCGCGTCTGCAATCATAACTCATCAGGGGAAATCACACCTCTTCATATGCTTCCATTAATAATTATTGCTCCGCTGGGGAGAAATACGCCGCCCTTGTTGCCATGGTGAATCAGTGAATCTATGATCGATCGTGGGGTCTATTTAAGAAAGCCGTGTGCAGCACTTATCCAGGATCGCTTTCACCTGGCTTGATGAATCCGTATCTGCTCATCCTGGCTTGGCCTTTGTGCAACCAACTAAGCCTGGGCGCCCATGTTTTGGATTCCTTGAACCTGAATAAGTAACTCATCCTGGATGTCTAAATCCTACTTTTGTGCAACGGGCCCCTGGTCCCCCCTCATTCCCTGCTGAGGGCAACACAGGACCTGCACTCCCACATGTTGTCAATACACACATTCAATAAAACATATGACAATTTGTTTGTGCCTCGTTATTTAACATATTACTTGTAGCTGCCATCAGTGGCAGTTATGCATTTATTTTATTTTTTGGTCAATTTCATAGTTTGAAATGGATAAGTTAAAGCAAGGTAAAATAATTCAGGTTTATTAACATCTAAGTGTAATATATATTGTTGTTTGGAAATGCATATTTAAAGGTTGCATGAATGTTCAGGGCAGAACCAATGTTTAAGTTGTTGTTGGGTTTGGATTGATTTTTCTGTTGCACACCACACCCAGTAGAGGGCAGCATGTGTAAGATACGAGAGAGAGACAGATTTGGAGAAGCATGCGGCAAAGTTTCGTGCCGTAAGGTGTAAAGAAGACGTACTCTGTGAGGTGTTTGTTGACCCCTTCGGGTTGGTGCGGCCAATGAGGTACAGAATTTGTGTTATGTATTCATGTGTAAGTAGAATGTTTGTGGTGAACGACGTTGTTTCTGGAAGTGAAGCCTCTTAAAGAAGATACCGAATGTGTTTGCTATTTTTTGCAAATGACACCACCGATGGTGAATGTTCATTGTGAAGTTATATTCCTTTATTCTCTGTGAGAATGATTTTTGTTTGAAAGTTATTTTGTGTTTTTGTATAGTTCTCACGGCATCGTTGGTGATAAGCGTCTGATTAAATGCCAGTAAATATCAAGAACGCCTTGTGTCCCTTTATCCACTTGGAGGGAGTCACAGTGAGAACTCACGTCTGCTCGGCATGAGGTGAGGAGACGGAGAACTGTGCCCTTCAGCCACTGAGCGGCAAAGTAAAGCTGGGCATACACTGCGCGATTTTTGGCCCGATGTCGACAAGATTTTCACTCATGCGACTATTTTGGAGATCAGGCCGAGTTTTGGCTCAATCGTACGGTGGCCGACACGTGCAAACGCGCTGCAAACAGCGAAACAAATCCAACAATAAAATGCTGCAACAGAAAAATGCGGCAATAACAAAAACGACCGGAGCACACGCGCTGTAAACATCAAAACACATGCAAGACAGAAACGCTGCATACATCAAAACACATGCAAGAGAGAAACGCTGCAAACTTCAAAACACAACGGAAGTTCGCCAGGCCAGTAGGGGGTCTCGACCTGTGGGATAGGGGATCGACTATGGGAGATCTAACATATTAATGAAAGAGAAGAAAGTCAAAAGGTACGTTGTCATTTATGTCTTTTTTAAACACTTGGCCGTAATCTTTTACTTTATTATAGAAGAGCAGCGGAGTTATGTCGCTATTATAAGGTAAAAGATTACGGCCAAGTGTTTAAAAAAGACATAAATGACAACGTACCTTTTGACTTTCCTCTCTTTCGTTTCTGTCTTGCATGTGTTATGAAGTTTGCAGCGCATTTTTTTCTGGCATGTGTTTTGATGTTTGCAGCGTTTATGTTTTGCATGTGTTTTGATGTTTGCAGCGTTTATGTTTTGCATGTGTTTTGATGTTTGCAGCGTTTCTGTCTTGCATGTGTTTTGATGTTTGCAGCGCGTGCGCTCCGGTCGTGTTTGTGATTGCCGCATTTTTCTCTTGCAGCATTTTATTGTTGGATTTGTTTCGCCGTTTGCAGCGCGTTTGCACATGTCGGCCACCGTACAATCGTGCGTCTCGCATCGTGTAGTATACATGGGGTAACGACAAACGATTAAGTAATATTGTTGTAATGTTTTAAATACTTGAACACAGTTTTTCTAGAGAAGATAATTGTTTTGTATATGGGATTATCGTCCATCGACTCTTTTGGGCTTTCACATGCGCGAGCGTACAACCAACCGGTGAGTTACATGCTGTTTATAAAGTTGTTTTGTAACGTCCCCATGCCAGTAATGTGAGAACCATGCATATGGTTTTGATGGTAAGGCTTGTGACTTTATTGTCGGATGGTTTATAAAGTGGTGTGACGTTTCTGCAGTGTGCAAGTTGTTGTTTTACGTGGAAGGGTTAGCTCTTGCCCCTTAGCCACCACTATTAGCCTCGCATGACATGCTGAGCGAACAGCGCGATCTCCACACAGGGAGCGCAGATTTGCACCTCTCTGTGTCCTACTATCAGTATTTGACAACCTCTAGCAATGGAAATGCGCTTCAAATGCCCCGGAGTTCCCCTTTAAAGGTTCTGTCTAAGATTTTTTGGGTTAAATCATTTGACATATTTCTGTCATTTGGATGCCAATGGTGATAAATAATTAAGTGCTGTTGCTTATGTCACACCCATGGACTCATGTTTTAAGTTTCATGTTTTAGGTCACGTTTTTGGTTCTTAGTCCATGTTTAGTTTTTAGTTTTGCCATGTTTTAGTTTCCCTTCACTTACCAGTTCATTAGTTTCACTCACTTCACCTGTGTTTTTTCCCTCAGCTGCACTCACTCTCCAATCACTCTCACTCCCTATTTAGTCTCCAGTCTCCCCTATCAGTTTGCCAGATCTTTATTTGCTCTCCATGCCAAGAAACCTTGTTTGTTCCATGTTCCTCGGCCCTTCCCAAGATAAGTATTTATTTATTTATTGCTATGCCAAGAGTTTTTGTTTGCTTTTTCCAGCAGTTAAGTTCTTTGAATCCAGCTCTGCCGCCCTTTTTGTTTGTTCTTTGTTTTTGTTAAATAAACTCAGCCTTTACTTTTGAAATCCGCATCCGGGTCCTCCATCCAGCCCATCTTGACAGCGTATATTGTTGGTTGGAGAAACACAGTTCATTATGTTTAAGTAATTCAAGCTGATTTTTATTCAGACATTTCTTAAGGTTTGACGTGCTGTAAAAATCTCGATCTGTTATTGAAACTTGACTTTGTCATATAAGCTAATCTAAGTTTGTAGCTATTATTATTTCATTTAGTCGAGTCGGTTAATTGTTAAGCCACAAGTCTGTCAGAGGTAAGGCTATAAGTTTGGCCCAAGTAACAAGTAAACTTTGCAGAATGGAGCACATGACTGACAATGAACCTAAGAAAGATGACTTACTAAATGATAGTGATGATGGAGACCTACAGCAGTCATCTGAAACAGAAGAGGAGCCAAGAAGAAGCCAAAGAACTCGAAAGTTTACTGAGAAGGCTCAAGAACTGCATGATGATAAAACAAAAACTGCAGGATCATTTTACCATTGATTACAATAAATTGAAAGTGACTGCAAAGCAAGCTAAAGGAGCGATAAAGGGAGTTTCCTCTATTGAGGTTGTGCAGGAGTTGATGAATAAGATAAGTTGCGCATCCGCAGATGTGAACCACTGTTATGAAGAACTGCGCAAATGTGCTCACCCAGGTAGTGAGATCCGTTGCAGAGCTGACACCTGTGATGCTGTATCCAAAATAATCTTAGAAAATGCATCCACTTATCTTCACAACCACGATAACAAAGTCTGGTTCTGTGTTTTCATCTTCAGCTTCTAAAAGCTCAAGTAAAGGTTCTCAAAGAAGTTTAAGCTCTGCAAGCAGTTCAAGCATTAAGTCACGACAGTCAAGCCTTTCCTCTGCTAGGAGACAGGAGGCTGCAGCAGAGCTAGCTGCCACGCAGGCTGCTTTAAAGGTCCTGCAAGAGATAGAAGGTGAACAACAAGAACTTGAAAGCCTTGAGGAAGAAGACAGAAAGAAGATTGCATTACAAGAAGAGAATGTAGCAAGAAAGAAAGCACTGGAAGAGAAACGCAGAGAAACGCAGACAAACCGCACAGCTGCATTGTTGCACTTTGATGTACATATATTTTTATTTATTTTATTTTTATTTATTTTATTTCTATTCTTATTTTTACTGTCTGTACGCTGCTACTGCAAAATAATTTCCCAGCTGGGATGAATAAAGTAGTTCTATTCTATTCTAAATAGAGCGCCTTCAGACTTAAGAAGTTAAGTGCGGCAAAGGCACGGCTGCAAGTTTATGGACAAGATGCAAGCTCAGATGTAGAATTAACAGAGTTACTTCATAACCATGCAGCTGAGCATCATCAAGCTTTAGGAGCTAAAAGAAGTTCCCATGAGCATCCTGTGACACACCAGGCAGAAAGTGTTACAATTCTTGCTGAAGCAATAGCAGAGTCTATTAATGTAAGCAGACTCCCGGTACCTGAACCTTCTGTTTTTACTGGAGATCCGCTAAGATACAAGGACTGGTATGGAGTAAAATAGCTGTCAAAATGTTCGTGTGCATAAACTAGAAATGCATGCATATGTTTTGATGTTCGTGTGCATAAACTAGAAATGCATGCATAAATGAGTCCAAAAGTTTTGACATCAAGAATTACGAGTTACGCATGCAAGTTCTCTGCCGTGACTTTACTGTCAAAACTACGTCATCACTTTACAGACATTACTTATGGAGCAAAAGATACATCGATCCAACATCCGCGCATTCGTTCAAGTCTCGCGGTAAAACACGAGACTGAGACACTTTGCCCGGGAGAACAGAAACCTCTCAGAGCGATTCAAGAAGAAGAGCCTAACATGATGGCAAAGGAAGGAAATCAGGTAAAGTCAAATCATATGTGCATTTTTCTGATATCATTTTACTTGTAAAACATTATAATATTGTTGCTTAATTCTCGTGGACTTTGTTGGTGCCACGTCGCAAGGGTTATCAGTCTCAGACAGTCAGGGTTTTGAGTATGGAGCATGTTAAGCAGGAGGCTCGCTGTTAACGTGAGATTAGCAAACTTTGTTGAAGTAAGGGGATGATGGTGGTCGTCGTCGTTTAGCTTTCCACCTGCGAGATATAACAACTTGAATTGAAGTCGCTCACATGGGAGTGTTAGCATTCTGCTGTGTCTGTGCAGTCATGGTAACTACACATGTGTGTTTCTTTTAAATGGATTCTGAGTATGGTAGTAGATGATATGGCAACATTCATTTGAATGCAAGTAGCATTGAAAGCAGACAGAACAACTTCAAGAAAAACAGGATTTTAATGTATTTGTAAATAATGTGATCTATGCATAACCTAACTGGCATCTGATATTTCAGGAATCACTGCCGGCACAATTATTTGGAAGCCTACAAACCCGAATCGTGGATATACTGGATCAGCCACATTTGGATCTGGACTATTTCCAGTACGTCATTAATCAGGAGAAATTCATAATCACTTCTGCATCCACGGTCATTGACATACCCTCGGACGTTCTGGAGTGTATTTTAAGCCTTCAGGAAAAGATCAATGCTGCCCTTACTCCAGAGGGAGCCCATGCTCCCACAGGATTGATGCAGATGGAGTTTTCCAGCGAATGATGCGGCTTGGCTGCATTGTCCGAAGGACATACTGTGTACAGCGTCCATTGTCTTTAGTCCACATGGACACAAACTGATAAGGTAACTTCTCAAGCGATCATTAATGGAAGTGTACTTTAACAGGGGTCAATTAACACCAGCCACCAGTTAATATCTGTACAATTTTGAATTCGTTTTTTTCACCCTAGAGAAAGAACATGTGTTTTGTTTTCCAGATACAACATTGTCATATTTGGGGCAATTGATGGTTATTCCAGAAAGGTATGCCATTGGACAAGACAAAAATAATATGAAGGACTGGGTGGTAGGCCTGTGGACAAAAGAGAAGAATGGCGGCTGACATTGTGACCAAGCATAATTACTTTAGTAAAATGTATTATGAATCTAACCCAAGTAAATTAGATTGTCACTCACTAGGTAACCTGTGAAATATTTGATGCGCATTTTAATTTCTCTTCTTCAAAACGAGTTACAAGTGTGTGTGTGTTTGTGAACAGATCATGTACTTTGAGCCAGCAACAAACAACAGATCGAACACAGCTCTTACATTCTTTCTGGAAGCAGTTGAGAAGTATGGTTGGCCTTCCAGATAATTTTGGTATTCACTCATTCTTTTAATATATGAATGTGTTTAACATATTTATAAATATTAATTAGGAGTGCTCTGATGGCTGATTTCTACTCTCTGAAGGGTTACGGGCGATGAAGGTGTTGAGAATGTGGCAGTAGCTGAAACCATGTTCAGTGTGAAAGGCACTGGAAGAGGTAGCTTCATAGCTGGAAAGAGCGTGCACAATCAAAGGTCAAATCAAAATCAGCTATTGATGTGAAATACATAGCAATGCTCTGCAATAAGAAAAATGTTGGTAAGAATAAATGTGTTGGAAAAAATGTTTGAAATTTGTCTCTCATTCAGTGTAACCATTTATTTTCAATTTAGAATTGAGAGATTGTGGCGAGATGTCTGGACCAGTGTAACCCAACTCTATTATGAGGTGCTTCACAACCTTGAGGAAGACGGCCTGCTGGATTTATAAAACACCGTGCATCTGTTTAGTGCACATCATGTGTTCCTCCCTCGTCTGCGAGAGAGCCTAAACACCTTTGCAGAAGCATGGGACAATCATCCTCTGAGGACCGAAGGTGGACTCTCCCCCAACCAGCTCTGGATTTTGGGTCACATGCAAAATCCCTCACACGAAACAGAAGACCTTGGAGGTTTGTTTATCATGTGCGCACATATACCCCTCAGACATACATTTTGTTTTCAATACTTATTTTCTTTATTTGCGTTGCATTACTGACAGAACCCGGAGATGTTTGGAACTGACTGGGAGTCATTTGGTGCAGCCAGTGAAGAATCTTTTGGCGTTCAGGTCCCTGAATATGACTGTCTTCTGTCTCCAGCTACAATGGAAGCTGTGAATGCCACAGTCAACCCCCTTGCAGTATCTCAATCCTTTGGTAGGGACTTGTACACATTAATGACTCAAATTGTGACAGCAGCTCAGTAATTGTATTTATTGCAGTTGTGCATTTTGGCAAGACACCAGTTTTTAACTCATTATTACACTCTATCAAAAGAATCTCCGTGAGTTATTGCCATTTCCATAAGCTGTTTGAATTGAGTTGAATTCGACATGTGAGTGACAGGAAATGTAATGGTGTTGGTGCATGCGCTAACTGTAGGATAAACAGAATGTCCTTCACAATCATGTTTGAAATTAACAAAAACAACAAAGTCCCTCTTCTCACTGGGCAAGATGGGTTTGTGCGCCTGTCCCGTCATCCATTGCAGGACTTTACCTACAGTCAGTTGACCATCATCTAATGAAATAAAAATGGGTGTTAGTGTGAAATAAACAGGTAAGTACCAACAGACCATGTGTTAATGCTGGCTGTAAAATCACAATAAATGAACATGAGTTCAAATAAACATTCAGTTATGGGCCTCCTTAGTTGACTTGGAACAGGAACCACAGCTCATCATTAAGAACTTATTTTAAACAGTGGATTCTGCCAATCACAATGAAACAATTATAAAGAGTTCCTTAACAAAATAGCAGTTCAAACATACCGCAATCCTCAATTTCTTGGAAGTCTTGCAGAAAGTTAATGATGTCCACCTCCCTGCTGTATTTTAGTGCCGCTTTCACTGTAGTCAGGTTGACATTTCTCCAGGAGAAAGGCTGCACCCCCCCCCCCCCCAATACATCTTCAAGTCTGATCAGACACAGTATGCCTTTTCCAAAATGGCATACTGCATTGCTATAGTACATACTGCATGTGTCCCTGCACACACCATTGCCCAACCAATTAATTCATTAACTGCAGGTGCTCTACCTTACTAGCGCAATGTTTCTTTTGCCCCATACACTATTCCTATGTATGCAGTTACGAGAAAAGGATCTCCAGGTCATTAATTAGTGGACTGCAGGAGCACCTTATTGAAAAGTGGCTGGCAAAGGTTTGGGTAAGTCCCAAGCTGAAATTGTGGGAGATGTTTGATGTGGATGAGGAACCATATGGAGTCCAAGTCCAGGAAATTGAGTGCCCTCTGACTCCAGATATTATGGATACTGTACAGTCCATGATAAATCCCTTGGCATCAGAATCATTTGGCAGAGACGTTTATGGAACAATGGTTCAGTGTGTTAAAGGTCTAATGGCAGCACAAGAAATGCCTGAGATGTAAAACCTTGCAAAAGAATGAATGGTATATTTATTAACATTTGCAGACGGTCTACTTGCTCAGATATGTTAAATTTTATGAGACAGGAGTCCCACACATGTTTATTGAAAAAAGAAATTTCCATTACTTTTCAGAATGCCCAACAGTGCTTTTGAAGAGTAACATGCACCAACAGAAAAGCAATGGTTTTGTAGCCATGAAAAACAAAAAATTTTTACTAAAACAGGAAGGTTACACTCTGTCAAACGTTTGCCCGTGGCATATGGCCAGCATCACAATGTTTTTAAACTCACTGTACGTTCCCAGGTGAGCTGAGGGGAATGTGACCGTGCGACTGCAGGCGCTTACAGTGGGAAAGCAAACCGTGTGTTGCGTGTCACAGTCATGGCAGAATTTTATATTGACGACAAAGTCCCTCTTGTCGCTGGGCAGAACAGGCTTGTGCCGCCGTCCTGTAATCCATTGCATGACGCGTCCTACATTCAAGCTTTCGGGAGCAACACTGTTGTTGCTGGGGCCCCCTTCTTGTTCTTGTTCTTAATGAAAAAATTAACACAATGTTAGTTTGAATTGAAAAATAATAAATTTTAGTGACTGGATGACAGGCATTATGTTGTGGCAATTGTTCAGACACCTCCAGTTATTGTCAATATAACTATGCATCTGTAAGCCCTTCATGTCTAGTTTCAAGAAACTGTTATCCTAGAGGTCACAATATTGCATTTCATCTATTATTCATTTGTGACCAAGTTTCCAAAAACGCCTCATGGGTTGTATAGTTGGAATCAATTAACCATTAACTACTACACCATATAAAATGTACTGCAGGATAGCAGAAAAGTTACCCTTTCTTGGCTTAAACATACCAGAATCCTCAAGTTCTTGAAGGTAGTCCTGGAAAAAGTTCATTATCATTACTTCCTTTTGGTGCTTGGCCGTACCCATCTCACTGAAAAAGGCTGCATCCGCCTTTAAGAAGGAGGTGCATTTCAGTCTGCATCAACATTGTAATTCTTGCAGAAGACATTCATGTTCAATTTAAAAGCAGTCTGAAAATGTAAGAATATACCTTATCATCTTCCCCTGGAACAAACAGTGATAGGCAGAGGTCTTGATGGGTCTTCATGACCTTTGGTAGGTCATACAGCTGCAGGCCTTTTCTCAGCTGGTCTAGCATCGGGATGACTCTCGGTGGAGTGAAGTACAACAGTTCTAATGGACAAAATGTTTGATCAGGAACGCTTTAGTTAAACCTGTTGCATGAAATCAATGCCATGTTACTTTTAATCCATGTTTTAGACATGACCAAACAAGTAGCCTAATTCAAGTCACAAATTATTGTACAATAGACCCTTGCCTTAATGAAAACAAAAATGTCACCAACATACCTTATCATGCTGTCTTTTTTCCCCATAGACACGATTCCAGTGTATGCTCAGCTAAATCACTGATGTTGTCATTACTGGCGCTGTTTATCTGAAAACAGTAGGTGTCAAGTGAAACAAGTAAAATTAAGTTGCAGTGCATCATTGTTCTCTACAGGCAACAAACCAAAAAAGTAAAGTAAAGCAAGCCATATCATAATGAGGTTAATGACTAACTTTGATAAAATTGTATTTACCCTCTCAATAAGCTCTGACAGTTCAAAATCTGTTACATCACTGGCAGACACTTGTATGCTATCAGAGTCACCGGAGCAGAGATCTCTGAAGCACCACTCGCGCATTAAGTCAGGGCAAGGTCCGCCTTGTGCCAGGCTAGCTGCCATGACCTCTCCTGCACTCCTAACCAAAACAAAACACAGCATATGAACTGCCTGAATATAGTTACAATTATATAAAAACAGGGTTAAGTAGTATTGCAATTAATACGCTAAAAGCAAAAGGATTTCACTACACACCTGAAGTAGTTAGAGTCCAAACTGTTGAGACAATACACAGGATTCTTCCCTTTCTTATCTGGCCCTCCAACAAAGAGTCTGTTTTCGATCTCTGCTACCATTTCTGCTTAACAGCAAATACAGGAAATTCAAAAGGTCTCTTCTGTCTCTCCCCTCATTTATTTAGCATTTGAGCTCACTACACCACCAGAGGACCCATGTTGACAGTGTGTCAAGTGTGTCTGATTTGACTATAGGAAGGAGAGGAATTATCTGTACATCAGTCCAATAAAATTTCTTGGAACTAAATAATTCCTTTCTCTTTTGTTATCGTTTATCTTTTATCCTGCACTTGGCCTTGAAAGAGTTTGATGTGCACACATGTTCTCTTATTGTGAAATTAAATATAGACAAACATTTATACCTGTGAGGAACTCTTTGCTAAGGGCACCAGTATCGATGCCTGCCTCACCAAAGAATGTGACTTTAAGTCTACATTTGGGAGATGTCTTCTTCTGCCGTTGCCACTGTTGCATGCCTCTGCTGAAGAGGTCAGTTCGCGACACACAGATGGAAAATGTGTCTGTTTCATTCACTTGACAAGCGATCCAATCCAATATTTCCTCAGAACTGGAATTGAACATTAAAATAGAAAAAAATTGACCATTAAAATAGACACCTCCTATACTGGTGAAATTCTTAAGGGGTGCGAGCAGGCTCCACGAAAGTCAAGATAAGAGCAAAATATTTCATAAACACACCACATTTCTCTGTGATCACACTCCAACACATGACAAAGCTTTCCAACAGGAAAAAAATAATTGATACCGCAGTATCTCTTTAAAGTGTATATTATCTAGATGTCATAATTTGCCACCATAGTTACGTAATGTACAATATTACCTTTGAAAGGTACTGATCTGACTGATTGGTACTGATCAAATGAACAAGACATGCAATTCTTAATAGAGATTGATGACTTATTTGAAATGATAAATGTAATACACAAAACACGTTATCTGTTGCGTATTTTTTTTTTTTGCAGAGTAACAGGAACAAAGGCCTTACCTTTGAAAAGTAGTCACTGCATCTCGTGAGAAGTTGCTCTTTGCTTCATGGGTTGCATTTCTTCAAAAAAAGGACAAAATGTTGTTGATTAAAAAAAAAAAAAGCTATTACCAGAGCCAAAGCCATTTTAAGATTAAGACATTTTTCTGTTAAAGTACCTTAATCCACAGTCTGATGCGTGGGCCTCAATGATTTCAATGTCAAAGGCTTCTCTGCACACAGGACAGTCTGCAGTCTAACAACAACCGCAGTGAGTGAGAATGTCTAATGTTATCCTGTGTCTACTCCACTTCTGTCTTTTTTATTTGATGTTATGTTTGCTGCATGTTGCACGGTTTGTTCTGTATTTTGTACCCCATCTCCGAGACAAATTTCTCCCTGGTGGAGACCAATAAACAACCTAACACAACAACAACAACAAAAAAAAAACATTTGCATGACACAAGATGAATACTTACCTTCTATTTAACACAGCATGATGAAATGTAAATTTGAACAATGCTAATTGATTTGCTACCTAATTCTTCTAATGCAAAAAAATTCAAAGTAAACAACTATTCCATTTCATTTCCAATTTAATGAACACAGAAATAGAAATCTCACCATTTCTGCCTGATTTGGACGCAGGTCATGAGTGATGCTTTCCTATGTACGGAACATGTAAAAGATAAGATTATTCCACAAAAACAATTTTTCTTACCACCAGAATTTCACAAGGCTGACAAGGACCAAGGAATGGGAGGACTCAGATGCAGAGAGTAGCGTAGTTCAAACAAATTTATTTTAATAAATAAACAAAGGGGCTATGAAACTACTCTCGAACAAAAAGGAAGACAAAACGGACTATGAAAAAGTTATAAAAAAAAAAAAAAAAAAAAATCGCTCCAGATGGAGGAAGAACTGGATCTGTAAGAAAAACTGAAAATCTCTCCTTAAAAACTGGAGGCTGTTTTCTATGGCTAAAGCGCAAAGAACAAAAAACACTCCTAAAGGGTTGGAGGCTATAACAATGAGCTTCTTCTATAACGATTGACTTCTGTGGCTGTGAGCTATGAAAAGGCCTGGCATGAACGATAGAACGAAACGCACTGGCAACAAGACAAAGGGAGACGCAGACTATAAGACACATGAGGGTAATGGGGAAACAGGTGGACACAATCAGGAATCAGGGAAGACACTCCAACATGTGACACATGAGCCTCACACGCACTTACTTCAGACATACACGTTACCCTCCACAAATACCAGAGACCAAGGGAAAGAAAACTATGTTTCTTATAGGACAGTAGGGGGCGGACATGCGCCTAAACTGAGCGCTACTCGCCCATAAAGCCTCCAAAGAAGAAGAAGAAGAAGACACATGAGGAAGGGCAAGTGACCTGAAACGAGAGGAGAGTTATTCTTCAAAATAAAACAGGAAATCACAAGACAAAAAACAACCCCAAAATAAAACCACCTCACCGCGGTGTAACAAAGGCTAAGCATACAACCTCTGAACTGCAGAGATCCACTCTCTCCCTGCAGTTTTCGATATGGCTTGGAAGAGCCTGTAGAGGTATCATCATATGGCAAATGGCACATGGAGATTTGGGCATGATCCTAAATTATTTCGCATCGGGAGGTAGCGGAGTAAGATCAATATGATCCTGCAACGGTGCTATGTACAGTGTGCACTTTCCGTTTCCAGAAACTCCTTTTAGTTGTTTCCCACTGTACCCTTCTGCGTCAGGAGGAATTACAAGCAACTTCCGTTGCCCCCCACCGCCTAAAAAAAAATCGTAAAACAGCCACTGTTATTATACTCCTTAAACCAGACTGCCAACTTTGGCCCATCAGTACTACTCAAGGTACATTCCAATTAAAGCTACATCTTTTGTAATAGAAATTTTCAGAAATGTCATGTATAAATGTGCAAATTATGTTTTATAAGCTTGAATGCAGAAAAAACAACCATTCTATGAATTTTGGACTGTACCATAAGGGTAAACAAGTTAAAGAGCCTAACAAAAAATACATTTTCTAGAAGCCTACATCCTGTAGATGTGATAAGCAGTCATACCTGGTGAATTATGAAGCATCCAGCCCCCAGAGATGCTGGCAAGCCTGGGATATGCCTCCAGGAGTGAATCTGTCAACTTGCACAACACATTTCATCACATGGTTGGATTTACACATTTCTCATACCACTGCTCATCTCTCTGGGCAATGCACTCAGTTGAAATACAATTAAAATAACAACAGCAGTGACAAACTAATAAAATACTAAAAGATACCTCAGCATGTGTAGCATTTTCTGCCAATGTGACAGAGCGCTTTCCCAGGCCTGCCAGCATGAACTGAAGCTCCTCATCTCCTTTCGGAGTCTTTGACCGCTGCTCATCCAGCAAGTAAAAATTGATTGCAAGTGATTTTTGTGGCTTAAGGTATGGCGCAAATCTTTTCTTCCCCCGGGCCTCCCGTCGGAAGAATCCAGGAAAAGGTCTGAACACACGAACATACAAACTTAATTGTTTGAAACATAGAAATGACAGCTATAATATATAAACTGTATGCATTTTTGCTCAGTGCTACTGCCACAAGACATACCTTGCCATTTCCTGATGGACCGACACACTGCGAGGCGGCACATTATTTGATGTATGACCCTGTCCCTCAACCTGCCTCTGTCCTGTGGCCTGTCTCAGTCCGTCAGCTTGTCTCTGACCCTGAGGCTGTGCATTTACATTGCTGTTGTTCAGCAAATTCAGGAGCCTTCGCGCTGTATTGAGGATGTCGTGGACCTAACAAAAATGTATTAATGGGGTTATGTATATGAAATACATTACAAGCCTATTCACAGTAAACGGGGTGGCGGAAGTTGGGACAAGGCTGTTTCTGTTTGCCTACTTTCCCTTTAAGGTGTTAGACAAAAATGCATCATATGTCCCCATAAGCTACATGTTAAATAGCTATGTTATTGTTATTATATATATATTTTAATAATGAACCAGGAGTACGCATATTAAACAGCTCATGGTCTCTTAATGTGATTTAACGACTGTCAATGGTGATGTGTGCAAGTCGGTGCCAAGTTTGGGCAGAACACTGTTCCGCACAAACAATGCCACCAAATCAAATATTACTGTGGTACAACCATGGGCGCGAGTTCATCAAACCAGCTACAATCACTTGCTTACAACCGCCTAAACACTTGAAGTTGCCCAGTCAACGAAAGTAGCAGGTGATTTCTGTGCGAGACAGTGTTGAACTGAACAGTGTCTGCGACTACTGCACAATTCTAACGTTTCACAAACACTGTACATTAAGGCAATACGCCAACGTTATCGTTACATCTCGCAGGTGGAAAGCTAAACGACGACGACCACCATCCCCTTACTTCAACGAAGTTTGCTAATCTTACGTTAAAGGAATAGTTCACCCCTAGATGAAATTTGGTCACTCCCCGCAGTCCCTAGAGTTGGATGAGTGAGCCAAAGCGTTTTTTTGCCGACCCAGCCATTGTCCTATTCTAGAAACCATAGACATAGAATAGGACGTGCTAGCTGGCCCTGCCCGGTTACAGCAACTATGCTAAGCTAAACCTAACCGGGCAGTTTCTAGCATAGACGTATAATAGTTTCAAATCTCAATTGGTCTAGTAAATCCCTTCGTGTTAATTTGCATTGATATTTGTACTCGATGTGAATGTACAGGTTACGAGAAATAATTATAAAAAATCTTGAGTTATTTGATTCAGTTGATTCAACAACATGCTAGCTGGCCCTGCCCGGTTACAGCGACTATGCTAAGCTAAAGCTAACCGGGCTGTTTCGAGATTAGGACAATGGCTGGTTCGGCAAAAAAACGCTTTGTGTCACTCATCCAACTCTAGGGACTGCCGGGAGTGACCAAATTTCATTTTGGGGTGAACTATTCCTTTAACAGCGAGCCTCCTGCTTAACATGCTCCATGCTCAAAACCCTGACTGTCTGAGATTGATAACCCTTGCGACGTGGCACCAACAAAGTCCACGAGAATTAAGCATCAGCACATGACTTTACCTGATTTCCTTCCTCCGCCATCACGTTGGGCTCTTCTTCTTCTTCTTCTTCCTCTTGAATCACTGGGCTCTGTGAGGTTTCTCCCGAGCAAAGTGTCTCAGTCTCGGGTTTTACCGCGAGACTTGAACGAATGCGCGGGTGTTGGATCGATGTATATTTGCTCCATAAGTAATGTCTGTAAAGTGATGACGTATTTTTGACAGTAAAGTCACGGCAGAGAACTTGCATGCGTAATTCGTAATTCGTAACTCGTAACTCGCAATTCGTAACTCGTAACTCGTAATTCTTGATGTCAAAACTTTTGGACTCATTTATGCATGCATTTCTAGTTTATGCACACGAACATCAAAACATATGCATGCATTTCTAGTTTATGCACACGAACATTTCGACAGCTATTTTACTCCATAGCCTGGAAGATATCATTTCAAACTCTAATAGGCAGGAAAAACATTCCAGTAAATGAAAGGGTCTATTACCGTCATAAATATGTTAGTGGACCAGCAAGAAAAGCAATTGAAAGCTATTTCCTATTGGGAACAGATGCAGCTTATGATTCAGCATGGGTCATTCTGGAAGAAAGATTTGGAAGCTCGTTTGTGATAGCTAAAGCTTTCAAGGATAAACTTGCATCATGGCCCAAAATAGGACCCAGAGAGACGGTGTCAATCTGAGGGATTTTTCAGGCTTCCTTAGGGGCTGCCAGGTTGCAATGTCCCAGATTAAGAATCTAGAAGTATTGAACACCTGTGATGAAAATCAGAAACTTCTCACAAAGCTTCCTGATTGGCTAGTAGACAGTTGGAACAGAAAAGTGATTGAGATTGAAGAAACTCGTAATGAATTCCCCACATTCAGTCAGTTTGTGGAATTCATCACAAAAGAAGCCAAAATAGCTTGCAATCCAGTGACTTCTCTTCACGCTTTGAAGTCTAGTGATGGTGAAAAGGTAAAGACAACAAAGGCACGAAGTGTGTTGGTGCAAAGGTGTTTGTGAGCAACTCTGAAGAGAACATGGAACTTAAAGGGTGCATCTTCTGTGAAAAACAAAATCATGGCATACAGAAATGTTGGAAATTCAAAGAAAAAACAGTTCAAGAACGTCTGAAGTACGTCCAAACGAAAAATATTATGTTTTGGATGTTTACAACCAGGACATCATTCAAAGAGCTGCAAAAGAAGAAGCCTTTGTGAAACATTTAAAGGAAAACATCCAACGTGCTTACACGAAGATCGTGAAAGGACAAATAGAAAAGAGAAAAGCAGTGATGAGCATGTGGAAAGTGTAAAAAACTCTGAAAATAGTAAGTCAAAGGAAAGACCAGATCACAAACACAATGCAGAACCCTTAAGTGAAGCTACATCAAACAGAGTAGAGCAAAGCATGAACAGCATGTACTCCTCTACAGTTGTTCCAGTGTGGTTATCTACATCAAACAACCCAGAGAATGAAATCCTTGTATATGCTCTACTTGATAACTAGAGCGATACCACATTCATCATGCAAGATAAGGCAGAAGTTCTGGAAACAAAGGGAGAACCTGTGCAGTTAAAACTCTCCACACTTTCATCCAGAAATACAATTATCCCAAGTCAGAGGTTAGTTGGACTGCAGGTGAGAGGTTTTTATTCATCAAAGATTTCTCTCCCTGTAACCTATTCAAGAGAGTTCATTCCTGCTAACCCAAGTCATATTCCAACCCCAAAAACTGCAAGAGCATGGCCACATCTAGAACATCTTGCTGAGGAAATTGCTCCATTGATCGAGTGTGATGTAGGACTACTAATAGGTTACAACTGTCCACAGGCTTTGTTACCCAGAGAAGTGGTTTCGGGTAGAGACAATGAGCCATTTGCTCAAAAAACTGATCTTGGATGGAGCATAATCGGTTGTGTTAGCCCGTGTGTTGACTATGGTGATGCAATTGGAAGCAGCCACAGGATCATCATGAAGTCTGTGAAACCTCAACTACAGACATTGAAGAACCTCACGAATGAAGTGAAACACGTATGCCGAACTAAAGTTAAGGAGTTCATTTCTCCATCAGATGTATTGAGGATGCTTGAATCTGACTTCAGTGAGAGAAGATCTGAGGATGCAAATTTATCTCAGGAAGATTTGCGTTTCATAACCATAATGGAAGAAGGAATCAGAATTAAAGCGGATGGTCACTGTGAAATGCCACTTCCTTTCAAGAAAGGTCGACCAAATTTTCCAGATAATAAGTTATGTGCAGTTCACAGGCTCCGATGCTTGAAAAGGAGACTTGAAAGAGATAAACAATACCAAAAGTACTATACAACCTTTATGAATTAAATCATAACAAAAGGGGATACAGAAAAGGTCCCAGAAGAAGAGATTAACAATAGTCCTGTGTGGTACATACCACGGAGTGTATCACCTACACAAGCCGGGAAAGATACGGATCGTATTCGACTGCTCAGCAAAATTCGAAGGGGTGTCATTAAATGACTACCTGCTCACTGGGCCAGAATTAACGAACAGCCTGATAGGTGTTCTCTGTCGTTTCCGTAAGGGACAAGTTGCCATAATGTGTGACATTGAACGCATGTTCCATCAATTTCATGTTAAAGCAGGGGACCAGGACTACTTGAGATTTCTCTGGTGGAATGATGGAAACTTCCAGGCTCAACCATCGGTCTATCGCATGCAAGTTCATTTATTTGGAGCTGCATCATCGCCAGGTCGCGCAAACTTTGGGTTGAAGCATGTTGCTGCCCAAGGTCAAGGTCACTACAGTGAAACAACCATCCAGTTCATCGAGCGAAATTTTTACGTGGATGATGGACTGACAAGTGTCGCAACCAAAGATGAAGCCATAATGTTGGTAAAGGAAGCAAGACAACTCTGCAGTGCTGGCAAACTGCAAATTCACAAGTTTGTTTCCAACAACCATGATGTACTTGCATCCATTCCAGATGATGACTGTGCAGATTCAGTAAGAAATCTTGACTTAGCTCTCGGAGGGTCACCAATTGAGAGAGCTTTGGGAATCAAATGCTGTGTTGTTTCAGACCAGTTCCAATTCAGAGTGATTGTGGATGAACGGCCACTTTCTAGAAGAGGAGTTTTATCAACCGTGGCATTCATCTATGACCCTCTTGGGTTTGTGGCACCATTTGTTCTGGTCGGGAAGCAAATACTCCAACAGATGTGTCGAGACAAGATTGGATGGGATGAGCCATTGTCAGAAGGTCTCAAACCAAGGTGGGAGTCTTGGCTGTTAGATTTAAAGAACCTGGCTGACATCAAAATTCAAAGGTATTATCTCCCAAAAGGTTTTGAGAAGGTTGATCGATATGAGTTGCATCATTTCTCAGATGCAAGTGTTAAGGGGTACGGCGAATGTTCTTACTTGAGAGCAATCGGTGTATCAAACCAAGTCTACTGCTCTCTAGTCATAGACAAGGCCAGGGTGACTCCTACAAAGGTCACCACAGTACCCAGGCTTGAGCTGTCAGCAGCTGTTATTGCCGTCCGAACAAGTGACTTGCTTAAAAAAGAGTTGGAAGTTCAAGCCCAAGAATTCTTCTGGACGGATTCGAAGGTCGTTCTCGGATACATTAACAACGACGCTAGACGATTTCACATATTTGTGGCGAATCGCATTCAGCCCATACAAGAAGGTTCCGATCCAGACCAATAGAGATATGTGACCTCTGAGAACAACCCTGCAGATCATGCATCTCGGGGTTTGACAGCAAAAGGACTAATTACTTCTGGTTTACTGGACCAAATTTACTCTGGAATGACAAACTTCCTGCTAATGACATCAAGGTGGGAGAGTTGGAAGCAGAAGATTCAGAACTACACAAAACCTTTGTACATAAGACACTGACAACAGAAGATTCGCTGCTCAATAATTTCTCGAGGTTCTCAAGCTGGACAAGACTAGTTAAGGCCATTGCACGACTCATGCGATGTGTCAAAGAGGTCAAAGGTTTGCTGTCCAGAACCAACAAAGCCACCAGTCTTGAGGAGAGAAAAGAGGCGGAGCTTTTTATCATATCTACTGTCCAAAAAGAAGTGTTTTCTGAAGAAATCAAAGATCTAAAATCCAAGGAGATAACAAGGGACAGCACAAATAGGCTTCATAAATTGAGTCCTTTCTTAGACGAAAGAGGTGTACTCAGAGTAGGAGGTCGGCTGGAGCATGCTGATTTACACACACACATTAAACATCCAGCAATCTTGCCAAGCAAAACCCACATATCGCAGTTACTGATTGAACACTTCCATCAAAAGGTTCATCACCAGGGACGTGGGATTACCATGAATGAGCTGCGATCAAACGGCATCTGGATTTTAGGATGCAGTCACACCGTGTCTTCCTACATTTACAAGTGTGTCAAATGTAGAAAGTTCAGAAGATATGCTGAAGTACAAAGAATGGCCGATTTACCGCTTGAAAGAGTTGAAAGATCACCTCCCTTTGCCTATTGTGGAATGGACTGCTTCGGCCCATTCTACGTTAAGGAGGGGAGAAAAGAACTTAAACGCTACGGTCTGCTATTCACATGCCTGTGCTCTCGTGCTGTGCATAAAGAACTACTTGACGACATGACCTCTGACGCTTTTATTAATGCTCTTCGAACTTTGATTGCCATACGTGGAAATGTTCGGCAGCTTCGGTCAGATCAGGGAACCAACTTTGTTGGAGCAAGACGAAAGTTCTTGGAATCTGTAAAGAAAATGTATCAAGAAGGCCTAAAACAACTAGGTTGTGAATTTGTCATGAACCCAGCATCTGCTAGCCATATGGTTGGCGCCTGGGAGAGGCAGATCAGGACGATAAGGAGTGTGTTGACGTCCATTTTGGATCATTCCTCCAAACAACTTGACGTTTCATGTTTACGTACCTACTTTTACGAAGTTATGGCGATCATAAATAGTAGGCCCTTAACAACTCACTTGCTAAATGATCCCACTTCTCCACAGCCTCTTACGCCAAATCACATCCTGACTATGAAGTCTTCAGTTGGCACAGAGAAATGCCAAGATCAATGATATTGTGATTCTGATGGACAATAGTCTTCCCAGAAATGAGTGGAAGCTGGCCACGGTCACTAAAGTGTACCCTAGTGAAGATGGAGTCGTTAGGAAACTTGAACTACTGATGAGTGATGCGGTACTAGATGACCAAGGAAAAAGAGTTAACAAACCAGTATATCTTGAGAGGCCTATCCAAAAAACAGTTACTCTACTTGAAGCTGAGTAGCTCAGAATTCTTGCTTTCTATGACTTATGTTGACCGAAGACACCATTTATTTTTTCTTTATATTAAGGTTTGGTTTGAAATCATTAATGATTGGTGGGAGTGTAGCTGCCATCAGTGGCAGTTATGCATTTTCTTTATCTTTTGGTCAATTTCATAGTTTGAAATGGATAAGTTAAAGTAAGGTAAAATAATTCAGGTTTATTAACATCTAAGTGTAATATATATTGTTGTTTGGAAATGCATATTTAAAGGTTGCATGAATGTTCAGGGCGGAACCAATGTTTAAGTTGTTGTTGTTGGGTTTGGATTGATTTTTCTGTTGCACACCACACCCAGTAGAGGGCAGCATGTGTGAGATACGAGAGAGACAGATTTGGAGAAGCATGCGGCAAAGTTTCGTGCCGTAAGGTGTAAAGAAGACGTACTCTGTGAGGTGTTTGTTGACCCCTTCGGGTTGGTGCGGCCAATGAGGTACAGAATTTGTGTTATGTATTCATGTGTAAGTAGAATGTTTGTGGTGAAAGACATTGGGCCTCATGCAAGAACCGTTTGTACGCACAGATTTGTTCTTAAATCGTCCGTACGAGAGAATTTGCGCATTCACCAATCTTTTCGTATTTTACGTTTTCTTTCAGGTACGAACAGAATTTACGAGTGATCCAGACCTGTCGTAGGAGTTTCGTAAAATAGTCCGCTGTGATTCCAATCACGTTTGCTTGACTAATGGAGTGTATATTTAATTACTTTGAAGAAACATAAATAAATATACATTATACCCCATAATTATGTTGACATTATTCTGTTTGAGTTAAATTATGCACTAATTGAAGGTTCATTTGACTCTGTACAAGGTCAATGGGAAGCGTAACCAGCGGCTGTCTTGCTACTTTTGGATGCCTTAGTGCGTCAGGCTCTTGGAAGAGCCCGTGCAGATATCCTTGAGGAGACAGACGAATGGCTGACATCGCGATTAAGATTCCCAAGGACTGTGCTGCTGCAAATATGCAGCTTGCTGGAGCCACAACTCCAGAGAAAAACACGCCGATCAAACCCAATTCCACCACACGTCCAGGTCCTCACCACCCTTGGATTTTTGGCCACTGGAACCTTTCAGAGGGAGATTGGAGACAGATCGGGGGTGTCCCAGTCCTCTGTGAGTCGTGCGCTCCCCTTGGTCATCAAAACTCTCATCAGTTTATCACCCATGGTACATCAGATTCCCATACACCGCTGTCCAACAACTACAGATTAAGAAGGACTTTCATGCCGTGGCTGGATTGCCAAACATAATTGGAGCACGAGACACATATACGCATCAAAGCATCATGCTGTCGTGGAGCGCACTGAGCTGAGGGGAAGGTGGGTGTGTCTCCATACAGCTGGGGGCAAACTGCTCTATAGCCCAGAGAAGGCATGCCAGATTTACACAATATTGCCATGAACGAGGGTCTCCTACTACCTGAACCAGCCCAGGCAGACCAGAAGGTGTGGTGCCAGGAGACCCCCCTCATAAACCACCCCATCTAAGTGCCATCATGATGAGGCAACAACTGATTGCACAGCTTTAGTTGCAGTCCTCGAGTACCTGGCCATGGCGAGACGTTTTTTTTAAGCCATTTTCATATTAAACCTTTTTTTTTTTTTTTCGGTGACATGGTATTAACAACACTCGTAATTGCTTCCCATTTCTTCGCTTTAGCAGGTCCCGTAATTCCACTGCTGACACTGCTAAAAATGACAGATTTTCCTTTTTGGATCTCTGAAAGCAGAACTTCGGTCTCATAACCCCTAAAGTTGTTATTTTAGTGCCTTGATGCCATTCTCATGACTCAACACTCAACACTTCCTGGCACAGGAGAGAGGAAGCACAGCCTTATATGGTATAATTTAGGGCGTGGAGTATGCAAATCTACTATCCTTGTGCACATGAACTTAGATACGCACGAGTGGGATTCATCATTTACGCAGGTCGTTTACACACTTTTCCCAAAGTTAAGAGTGCTTGTTGAATCTGACGTGGCGTGTTCGTACGAGACCTTCGTACGAAAAAAGTAAGAGAAATTTAGGCCCATTGTTTCTGGAAGTGAAGCGTCTTGAAGACGATTTGCTATTTTTTGCTAATGACACCACTGATGGTGAATGTTCATTGTGAAGTGATATTCCTTTATTCTCTGTGAGAATAATTTTTGTGTGAAATGTATTATTTTGTTTTTGTATAGTTCTCACGGCATCGTTGGTGATAAGCGTCTGATTAAATGCCAGTAAATATCAAGAACGCCTTGTGTCCGTTTATCCACTTGGAGGGAGTCACATTACTCATGTGACCTCCAAGACCAAAAGTCAGTAATGAACATTACCTTCATTACATTGTTCAAGTTAAATGTTTTTATGCTTGTTAGTTCGATTCATCTGAGAGTATGGAGTTGATGTATTTTGTAGAACTGTAACCCACAAGTTTTAAAAAGGTGGACTTCATTCACAGTGCTACACAGTTGAAATGTCTTTAAATTATTACAAAACATCTCAAGCTCAGTTTTCATAGAAAAATGTACAGGATTTGGTCTTGTCTGAGTGACATCTGGGTTTGTATTTACTAGGGCTGGGCGAGTTAACTCGTTATTTATTTAACGCCTGTAAATATTTTACAATAACGCAGGTTTTATTATTTATTTTATTATTGTAAAAGTCTGTTGCTCACAGGCTTTTATTTTTTAAAAGTCTGTTGCTGTCTGCTGCGGGACCGGAAAAGAAAGTAATTGGCGGATCCACCAAACATGGAGAAGGGTATGGAACTTTTACATGGCCATTTTCATTTTAAAGTTCTTCCAGACGGTGGAGTCGACAGGACCAAAGTCATCTGTAAACACTGCCAATATGCCGCTCATTGATTGGATGCGAGACTCCGGTTCTTTTCACAGATGTCTATTAACGCCACTTCAACACCGTAGAACTAAATGTTCAAGTAAACCAGTGCTTCTCAAAGTGTGGGGCGCGCCCCACTGATGGGGAATGGAGACATGGCAAGTGGGGCGTGACAAACGGGAAGAAATGTTCAATTTTATGCCTATCTTAAATGCTTTTCTTTATTGACAATAAAGATCATTCACTAAACAAAACACCAATACACAAACAAAGTAATAATGAATAGCTAAAATTATGAGAGCATTGGGAGACCGGGAGAAAAATGTAACCTGGAACTAAAGTGCAAAAACAATGATTGACGTCGGGTTGTTAATTGCAGCTGGACAACAATTGCAGCGGGACAAAAAGGTAGCAGGTAGCATAACTGTGAGGATAACATGGATAAATTCGTGAGTGGGACCACAAAAGAGCCAGCACCATCACAAACACACAAGACACAGGGACCAAGTCAGCCAAAAACCCAACCAAAAGAAAATACGATGAAAACTATCTCGGTCTAGGATTCACGGTTGCAGTGGTCGGTGCAGAGGAGAGACCGATGTGTGTTCTGTGTCTGAGGCCAGTAGCAGCAGACAGCAGGAGGCCGAACAAATTAAGGAGACACCTGGAGACGACACACCCCTCTCACGTTAAGAAGCCATTGGATTTCTTTAAAAGAAAACTGGCAGAAAATCGACAGCAGGAGCAACGCATGGTGAAGGCTGCGTCGGTTAACAGTCAAGCAATGATGGCCTCTTACAAAGTGGCATACAGAATCGCGCAATGCAAAAAGCCACAAACAATAGCTGAGCAGCTGATTTTGCCTGCTGCTGTTGACATGTTGACAGTTATGATGGATGAGAAAAGCACAGCCAAATTGAAAACTATCCCCCTCTCAAATGACTCAATTGCATGGCGTATATGCGACATTTCAAATGATGTTGAAGATCAACTAAAAGAAACAGTGGATTCTGGATTGGAGTGGACAGGGAGTATCCACTCATCGGGCAGAGAGCTTTGTACATCCTTCTTCCCTTTGCCACATCGTATCTCTGCGAGATAGGCTTTTCAGCTGTGGCATCTCTGAAGACAAAATATAGATCTCAGCTCAACATTGAGCATGACTTGAGGGTGGCAGTTACAAGTCTGCAACAATGTTTTGAAAAGTTGTGCAGTGTAAAACAGGCTCATTGCAGCCACTAATGCAGGGATACATTTTAGTTGTTTTTTGCAAAGAATGCAAATGAAACACATTATTTGACTACTTTTTATTTTTGGTCCAAGTGATGATGACGCAACTGCTCAGATCCAAAAGTAAACCATGCTCACATACCGTTAGCTAGTTACTAACGCAGTTTTCACGAACGCGGCCCCACCTCATTAAAAGTTAAGTGTAGATATTATTCAATAAATCCGGTTAATGTGCAACGTGTTGAGTAATATCTATTACTCAATTTTACTAACACAAATGGCAAATAAAGTAAACTCACTCACCGAAGCACCATCACCCGCGTTGGTGGACATGGCTGATCTGTCGCAGAGCTATAGAGTAAAGGCGCTAGCATGGACGTCATTTTGACTGTCACGGCGGTGGCGGACCGTGACGTCACAATGACGTATCAGGCCTGGCGCTTCACTTGAAAAGACGGCACAGCGCGTTGTCGTGCACCAGTCGATTTTTGTAACTTGGCAGCGCCACCAACGAAAAACCGGATGGACCGATGTGAGACCAGGCTCAGTCAGGAGGTGCGTTTGTACAGGCAGCTGTACGAAACTGCAGTGAAACAGCACAGGGAGCACGTAAACTCCCAAAACTGGTGGACAGAGATTAGCAGAACTTTGGGGAAAGAGGGAGAGTTCTGTAAGAATGTGTGGAAGAAGCTACGGGACAGATACGTGAAGGCAAAGAAGAGGGCAGAGACTCCAAGTGGTGATGCCGGGGGCTTCAGACCTTCACCTCTTTTAATTGAATTAAAAAAGTAAAATGATCCGAATACTGCAGCAGTATCATTAATGACATTATTCTTGACAGTGGCATTGTTTTCTTCTCCACTTTCGTGGTTGTAGAGTAGTTAGCGGTAACCTTAACGTAGCAGCGCCACCTCTGTGACGGAGAAAATTGCAACGACTGGCGCATTGATTTGCGCCACTATATATTGCGGGCACGAAATCATGACGTCATCAACACCGCTCGCGCTTACAGACGCGGCAACCATGCTAGAGCCTTAATACAGAGTTGCGACACGCTTTGATGTCGCCGCAAGGGCTGTCAGGTGGTTCATGTAAGCCTTCATAGTTCCAAACTTCACAGCGCTGTCAGTCAGTTTGAACGGGTTTTAGCGGAACGGAGCGCAAAAACGACAACTTTAACATTTATGACACAATTTTCGCTAAATATTGACCAATAATGTGCATTGATCACTTCACTGACGATGTATTTTATCATCGTTTTTCTTTTTTGGAGCGGCAGAGACACATTTATCACTGTTTTGAATCGTAGACGGTACCCCTGCATGCTAGCAGGGGACAGCTACATTGTCCTCCTTTATACTGAATCATGCCACTGGTCCACCTTACCTTCAGATCAACATCGTTCAACAGAGCCTGATGTTATTGTCTGTTCCCAGGATCTACTCCTGTTGTCCCAAACACTCCATCTGTAGAAGATGTCATTCAGTCTGTCTGTTCTCTCTGGTGTCAGATGGAAAATGAGCTGAATGGCAAAGCTGAGCTGAATAAATTATTTTAAAGAAGCTTAAAATGACTTGGAGAGAAAATAACGCCAAGCGATTGTGAGGTCTGACTTTTTCTGGCAAAATGATTTTGTGATGCAAATGTATTACTCTTTTGAACGCATATTGTTTTGAGAAGCAAAACGCTTTATTTATAACTACCTTCATCAACACCAAAACAAGGCTGGAACTCGGCTCACAGGACGCAGCGGGGGATAAGAAAATGTTCATAAATAATATTGCTAGTATGGGATGTCATACAGATTCATGTCAAAAGAGGCGAACTATCCCTTTAAGACTTGTTTTACATTTTCCATGATGACATTTTATAATAAAATGTTTGGTTGAAATCTATTTGGTTTTTTTTGCACAAGTGACACACTTATTTTGTCATTAATATGGTGCTTTTTTACACTGATTTTTTTTTTAAATAAAAAACACCGATTTTTTTTTTAATTTTTTTGACAGAAGGAAAAACACTGTTTTTTTTTGTTTTTTGTTTTTTTTACACTGAATTTTTTGAGATGAAGTTTTTTGCATGTCGAATTTAGAAAAACTGAATATTTTTGAGACATTAAATTGATGTATACTGAATAATAATTGGTGCTCAAAGTGTGATGGTTTTTAAAATTCAAAGTCTGATTTTGATCCTGTAAAAATTCAATATTAGAAATTCACATTCAAACTGATGGCACAGAAAAACTTCCATACTTGTGGCTATCAGCTGCGGACGCCACTGTCTGCAAGTTGCATGTCTGCAAAACATTCTTTAGCTTGTTTAGCACGATCATCAGCTTCTTTTATCTACATCTCCACATGTTGCATATATCCACGATTGTGCATCAACTTAGGCTCAAACCATGAGCTCTGATCCTTTTCTACTTCTTCTTCACATAACAATCGTGTTAAAGCATCATTTGTCTTGCACCATAGAGAGTCTTGATAATCCAAACGTAATTTCTGTTTGACTTTGTTTAAAGCTGCAGTCTGCAGGATTTGTTGTTGTCATACGTAAAGTCCTAATTTTTGGCATTTTAAGAGTTTACATGATCTATCAGAACGCTTGAAGTTGAAAACGGTGACCTCCGTAGTCGCAAAATGCAAGAAATGCTTATTTTTTAACCGAAAAATGAAAAGTTATTCAACTTCCTGTCCCGCCCCATCAAAACACATGAGAACTCGTGCACGTCTACGTGCACGCCAGATACGCGTACACGACTCCTCATTCATCAACTCACCTGTCATTTGCGATCATGGAAGACACAGTAAGTAGACTAGCCCGTAATGAAGTTCAATAGTCTAGATAAATAAGCGTGGGGACGAGCCTACCTTGTATCGCGCGTGCACAATCGGTGATTGACAGGCAGCAGAGCCCAGCTCGTAACCTGATTGGTCACCTTTTACCGGTCCGGTCTGCAATTTTGCAAACAAACCTGCTGGCTTTGGAGGGACCTAGCAGGACATATAGGGGACCTAGAGAACTATTTTTTTTTTTGTATTGGGGTATTTAATGTACTACTTTCAGAATCCCCGGACAGTTCCAGGCATTATGCTTGAAAAAGAGTTGCAGACTGCAGCTTTAATTTGCATCGTCTTCCATTAGCCGTTCGATCTTGTTAGCTTGGCTAGTTAGATGGCCCAGTTTAGCTTTCCTGGATTGAGTTAATCGATGCACTTTTTCCAAGACAGCCCTCCCTGTCATTTTCGTTTCTCTCTTTCCACAAACTAGCTTCTCATAGCATTCTTCCATAATGTCCAATTGCAAAGAATTAGCGACGTTAGCTTGTTTGCTTACCGCGCTGTTCTCTTGACCACGTCCACGGAAGCAGTCCAGTTTCCACGAGTCTTGTCCTTTCCACAGGCTGAATGCCAATCATGCCACGCCACATTGATGCAATGATTAATACAAAAGGAGACCCAACAAAGTATTGAGTTCATAGATATTAACATACTTTTCAGAAGCCTGACTGATTTCTGTTTAAAATATCCTTTTTTTATTGATCTTATTATGTAATATTCAAATTTTCTGAGACACTGAATTTGGGGTTTTCATTATCTGTAAGCCATAATCATCAAAATTACAAGGAAAAATGACTGACAAAAAAAAAATATCAACATTTTTCACGATATTTCAATTTTTTTTTTTAACCGTACCTGTACATGACAGACGGAGAAAAGATAAGCAGGTAAGAGAGACAAGGTAGAAGGAGGTTCAGCACCTAAAGCCTCGTTCCACTATGCAATCCGGAACGGGTCGGTTCGGAACGGTACGGGTCGGGTCGCTTTGAGGTTAGCTTGCGTTCCCACTGTACAAAGGGGACACTTAGGGGTGGGCGGAGTGCGTGCCGAAGCGTAAATAACAAATAACATCCATAATTTCGAACCACCTCCAAGCTTCTTCAGCTTAATGCGACACTGGCTCGTGGTCCGGTTGAAATCACTCTACCATTTTTGCGGCAATCAGCTGGAAAACTTTTTCGTTTCGCACAGCGCCATCGAGCTCCCGCTGCACAGCCTCCTCGCCAACAACAGAGAGCAGAGCCTGGAACCGGTCCTGTGTGCTAGGTACCCCAAGCAGAAGGGTTACAAAAATGGTAACGGGTACCATGGGACCGGTAAGCTTTCGTGGTAGTGGAAACACTGAAATAAGCGAACCGTTCTAAACCGACCCGTACCGGACTGCATAGTGGAAACACGCCATTATTTCAGTGTTTCCACGGCCACGAAAGTGTACCGGTCCCATGGTACCCGATCTGCGGTCTGCAGTCAGGGGTACTTGTTTGTACTGGCATGAAAAAAATCATCCAAGCTTGCTTTTCAAATGTTTGGGGAGTGGCAGCTTCTCTGTTTCACTGTGAAAATATTGCAACATCATGCATAGTTAAACAGGTGTGTGAGATAATAGAAGAAGAATCATAATGAGACAATTTAGTGGGAAGTCATAATTAAAATACTAAATGTGCACTGATGGTTACAATATGTTCGTTGGTTGTACCTTGCTTTTATTTGTATTTTCTTATATTTACACTTTTTTGTTGCGTCCACTGTATCAATAGGTTGCAAAATACATACAACTAATTACATAAAAAAATACATTTCCCCCCAAAACAGTCTTTCACCTTTTATTAATATTAACAGTATCAAAACAAGGGGCAATATAATCATGTATAAAAGCAACTGCTTTCTGTTCACATTGAATAGTTTAAGCACAAAGTTAAACACACCTGAGCCAAAAAATGTTTTGCATTTTTTAATTTAGGGTCAATTACAGAAACTAATAACAAACGACTGTAAGAGACCTGATTAAAAATGTTAATGATACATTTGAATTATTTCTCTGTTAAGTCCAAAGTATTCACACCTCTGTATTCAGTAACAGAGCCTTTCTTTGCCATCACAGTCTACAGTTCTCTGATTACCTTGTGAAGAATGTGAACACGAAATGCATCTTAAACATTTGAATCATTTGTAGCAAAAGTTATATATTTTGTTCTTTTTGACTTTATGCCAAAATAACTATTCACCTACTGTGACTCATCCAGAGCTTTTTGTCTGAGATATTTCTCTAAGCAGTAGACAGAAATGGGATCACTGTCTACATCAAACTTATTAGCAAAGAGGTGGTCATGTTCAAGCAGCCATTGCAGGTCTCCAGCACCATATACACATATTTCCCTGACATGGTTGCCTTGACACTCTGGGTATACTGCCTCCAATGAATCCTGTGGTCCCTCATGCCCCTGCCACTTCACCAGCCGTGCAATGGCATTGATATCTGACACATCATATTTACGGTTTGGCCGCTTTGAGCCAGGAACACCAGGGATTCGTTGAATGGTAGCCCAGAGGTTCTCATCAGGACTGTAGGTGTCTTTGAACCACTCAATCAGTGTGTGTATTCGGCTGTCTTTCATCACACTGTGGACATATCCTCGGCTAACCACGATGTAGGCATTACCGGACATAATGGGCAGGTTAAAGGGAGCCGGATCCTTTTGCTTTCCTGTATTCTAAGAACATCAAACAGTACATGAGTATGATGGTTATGGTCAGAGCAGTCTGAACATGGAGTTTTATCATGACTGTTCTTGCTACTTCATCAATATAAATGTGTTTATTCTCAAAAAAATGTACCTGGATTTGTCCATCAACAATCTGATGAACATATGACACTCTCCACTTCTTTTCTGGAGGCATTTTTTCTGACTCCAAACTGTTACCGCCCTTCAGTGAGCGCAGACTCCTTATTATCTCCAAGTTGGTTTTCAGAGGGAAGTCCTGGCCACAAAGGTTGATGAAATATTTCCATTCTGTGCTGATATTGTAGAGATCTGCCATACAGTTAAGGTCAGCTTGGACGCGTGGCCAGGCAGCATAGACCACACTGACAGCCTGGCTGACCATGAAGACATTGGGGAAACAGGATGTAATGGCACTGATGGCAGAGTACACCGAGACCTCTGCTTTTCTGTCCACATGGACACAATAAATATTTTGAGGTGCATAGATCGCTCGCAGTAGTCGTTCAAAGTTCTGCACCTGAAAGATTGGAAAAAAAGAAAGAGAATGCAATGATTGCATTTTTCATGTGCACATTTTAAAATATAATTTATTTACTTTAGTGCAAATCCACTGAAACAGTAAAGTATCGCTCTGTAAACAATTCACTGCCAGTTGAAAAAGTAGTCACAACAGAAGCTGCAGATTTTTAATCCTTCCTGTGAAACAAGTTACAAAATCTGCGAGAAATCTTGTATTTCCCACAGCAAAATATTTCATTAGATCCTTGTGACTCTAAGGGCCTGCTTTGAAACTTGAAAAGCCAAGTGGTGTCATGTGAGCTATATTTCCTAATTCTAATAAGCTCCTTCTAGTGCTGGGCGGTATGACCAAAAATACATATCACGGTATTTTTTCATGGTATCGCGGTTTCACGGTATTTTTTTTTTCATGCATAATTAGGTGTTCACAGCATTTTCTACAGATTGAGAACAGAATTAAAAATTAAAATAAAAATTCTTCAAAATAATTCCTTCGTTAATAATTGGTCACACAGAACTTTATTGTATTAATATTCACATCTTCATTGTAAACAAATGAATAACATAGCTAATTACACTGATACCTCCGGTTCAGGCTGCTCCTCATCCTCAACACGTCTCTTTTTCAATCGTGGAAAGTATTTTTCTGGATTGAAGCAGCAAACATTCAGTGTAAGAGTTTAAAAAAAACTACTTTATTTGATTCACAGCTGCTAGTGTTTAGACCTCAACAACCCAACTTCTTTTTTTTTTTTTTTTTTTTACGGCAAACTTGCAACTAGTTAACTTTATAAAGAAGGCGTAATCGCTTGTTTGCTATGGGTCGGGACGGGACAACATTGTATTAAAAATATAAAATGTTTTTATAGGACTTTTTAATGGGAGCTAATCTAACGCGGCAATGAAGCTAGCAAGCTTCCATGCTTCCCAGGCATGATCTCGCTGATGGAGACACACGCGGTGTGCACGGAGGGGAGGGGCTGTGTGTGTGTGTGTGTGTGTGTAGGCTGACAGAGAGACGGAGGGAGCAGGGAAAGGAAATGCAGCTTAACGAATACCAGTATTTTTTAAATAGCGTTAAAAATAGACAGTAAACATGCGTGTTTAGAAGCGCAACACTGAAAAGGGTCCCGTCTCAAACAATGTCGCGCGACGCAGCGTTCCCCCCGTTGTGTAATCAAATACACCGGTATGGCGGTATATTAAAAATTCATATCATAACGAAATTATAAACCGTTATTCGGTGTGAACCGGTATACCGCCCAGCACTAGCTCCTTCCCTATATACAGTTGTGTGGGATACACTAAACTTTATGTATACAATCTTATGTGGTACCTTTTGTTATTGACAAGAGTAAATTGTTACAATCCAGAGCACAGTTTCTTTTAAGTTTGTTTGCAATTGAATTCAGAATTTAGAATCTGCATACCTTGTGATGCACTACTATAGAATAAGCCAGAGGAAAGTCCTCCTCTTCCTTGCTTAATGGCACTGTTAAGTACTTCTTCAACTTGAAACTCCTGTAAAAATGTTGCATATAAATGCTTTTATAGTTCAAAGTTATTGAATTAAAAAAACAAATGGTCTGAAGCAACACACCTGCAGTCTTGGGTTGCATTATTGTAATATTCATCAGGGATCTGAATACTCTTACGGAAGTCCTTAGTGATGGTGAGTAATTTGGCCTGCTCCAGTGCCTCCTGCTCGCCCTGTAGGATTGCTGAGCAGTTGCACACTTTCTCTGGGCTAGCATCTTCATCCGTATACTCCAACCAGCTGTACTTGAGGATGAAAACAGGGTGCCAGTCTGTTGTCAGCTGACAGACAAGGAAAATCGTCCACAGTGATCCCAGCGCAACACTGAACTTCAACAACCATCGCAGCCAACGTTTCGGCAACTGCATTGTATAATATTGTATTGTGCAATATTGTGAATTCTGTACTCCAGTACTCCAGCTGCAGTTACTGTAATTCTTTATGTTGCTCTAAAAGTGACTGGTTTAATTGATTTTTCATCTTTCAATGAAAAATCGTATCAAGGCACGTGCTGACATTTTGACTTGTTTTATACATGTCAGACGGAGGCTTTGTCCTGGGGCACTAGTGGAAGGGTTTTCCCATAATTCCACTCATCATGGAGCCAGGCTAGTTATTCCAGAAGTTGTTTTTCCTAAAAACAAGATAGGAGAAACAATTTAAAAATACACACTGCTTTCATGCTGTTATTTAGATCCTGTTGACATGTATTAAATGCTCAGATTTTTTTCAATATTAATCAACTAGAAGAGTTTTTGAGTTTTTGAACATCAAAGAATAATTTCATCTAGTGAAATAATAAAGAAAAATGTTAACATTTGTTTGCCTAACTTTTGGCAGCAGCAGACGCTTCTTGCAACTTTAAGTTGGTGACTTTTTCCTGTCTTCTGTCTGTTTAAGTTTGAAAAAGACAGATTTGGCTCTTTCTGGAGGTTTTCTATGGGTTTTAGTTAATTACTAGCCAGTTTAAAACATTCAGTGGGTTCTGTTTCCTTTTGGGATGTTTGAAATGTGTCTTGGACTGGATAACACACTTTGCACTAAACTTGATCAACCTCTGATTTTATTGCCCACTGATTTATTCAGTATTGGCATAACGACCAACGGCAGCAAAGAAGCTCCACAGCATGATAGGACGTCCACCATATTTTACACAAGGGGTGATGCAAATGTTGCCTTTGCATGCTTGCCTCTTAAAAGCTGTTATCCTTGGCCTCATCCACGGGCCCTACTTGCGTCGGAGCACATTATTCTTCAGAATGAAAGTACCACTTCAGGTCAGCATGAAGCTCTTTAGATAACCTTTGTGGGGCTTTTTTGATGCCCCAGGAGGCAAACACTATTTACAAACAAA